>NW_027422999.1:600000-1107500 GCF_048934315.1 Petromyzon marinus | reverse complement strand
ATGGGTAACTCTAGTCCCATGTAGTCATTGATCAGACTCATCAGTGTGGTATCATCACCAATACAGAGATGGGTAACTCAAGGCCCATTTAGTCATTGATCAGACTCATCAGTGTGGTATCATCACTAATGCTCACTGCAGTGAAGACTGCCTCTGACAAGCCGCACATGTAGAGTTACCACTTTCACACCGCGGGGTCAATTAGCTGGGCTAATTCAAAGCTGCTTGAGAAAAATACAATACAAACTCAGCGTCTGATGTCACACTACTGCTAAGGCAAGATGAGCCCATCATAATAGTAACACTGTGTGTCTGTGTACACCTATGTTAACCACGCTGTGTGTGTGTACACCTATGTTAATCACGCTGTGTTTGTGTGTACACCATGTTAATCACACTGTGTGTGTGTACACCTATGTTAATCACACTGTGTGTGTACACCCCATGTTAATCACACTGTGTGTACACCTATGTTAATCACACTGTGTGTGTGTACACCATGTTAATCACACTGTGTGTGTGTACACCATGTTAATCACACTGTGTGTGTGTGTACACCATGTTAACCACACTGTGTGTGTACACCATGTTAATCACACTGTGTGTGTGTACACCATGTCAATCACACTGTGTGTGTACACCTATGTTAACCACACTGTGTGAGTACAACTATGTTAATCACACTGTGTGTGTGTACACCATGTTAATCACAGTGTGTGTACACCTATGTTAATCACACTGTGTGTGTACACCTATGTTAATCACACTGTGTGTGTACACCATGTTAATCACACTGTGTGTGTGTACACCATGTTAATCACACTGTGTGTGTACACCTATGTTAATCACACTGTGTGTGTGTGTACACCATGTTAATCACACTGTGTGTACACCTATGTTAACTAAATGCCAACGTTGGCTCAACGTTGCATGTTTACTGGGTTTGAATTAAAATGTTGTGTTCTCGATGGAGTAATTTCTGCCCCTCTAAATTTTTCAACGCTTTTACCGAACTTGAAAATGTAGTTTACTTCCTGTCGTCCAATCAATCACACATGTTGCACGCGGTGACGATGCATATCCTGTATTAAAATCGGCATCAATTAATCAATTTATTGCCTCCTTTCCAGCAATTAAAAATAAGATTTATGGACGGCGTCTTAAATTTTGTTGTGCAGGTGGGAAAAACGCCGCGGTCCCTAAACTGCGGAATCGTCTCGCGCGACGAGCAGGCGCCGCGTGTCTGAGGCGCGCCTGCTCCGTGTGCGTGTTAACGAGTTACGGACAGCATCACACGCACACACAAAAAAGTAGCACGTTGAAGATTAATTTATAAAGTAATCAATCAATTAAGCGGCTCTTTTAAAGCAATTACAATTTTTTTTGTATGGACGGATTATTTAATTTAATGTTTTTTTTGGCTAGGTCAATGAAACGCCGCGGTCCCTAAAGTGTGGAATTGCCTCGCCGGGGAAGCAGGCACCACGTCCTTCTCTCACGGCGGTGAGTTATAAACTATTTAATTATTTTGATTTAAAGCTTTCGTGACTGCAGTAATTCATATTCTTAGTTTTTTCGGTAAAGTCACGTTGAAGAGAAACAACAAAATAACAAAATATATATAAAACAATAAAAAATTCTCACGACGTTTCGACCATAACTCAAACGGTCATCATCAGGTGTGTCGGTTTGCATAAATTTATTTTGAAAACGGCATATTTATTTATATATATAAAAATAACGTTTGCGTCACGCGCAACGATGGCAGTTTGCCAGGACTAGTCCATCTATTTTTTGAAAAGAGGAGGGGGGAGACGAAATTTGTTTTTATGTATGCTGTCTGAAAGGCACTGTAAGCGTGAACAATCAATCAAGAACTGAAATGATTTATCAAATCTTTCCAATGATTGCTAAGATAGAATCCATCTTCTCGGTTGAAATTGTCTCTGTGTTTGTATATGTGGATAGCCTCATGAACGAATCTCTCATGGAAGCCAGATGGCTTACAAAGAACCTCCGTCTTGGAAAAGTCAATGGCATGTGAGCCTACTGAATTAGAACAATGATCTGCTACGGCCGAGGTGTTGGTCCTACCGTGTTTAAGGTCTGCTTTATGTTCACGAATGCGGTCCGAGATATGGCGTTTGGTTTCTCCAATGTAACTACTACCACAGAGGCAACTTAGTTTGTAGACACCAGGGTATTGTATGTCCGGAATCACATCTTTTACAAACGGAACCAGATCACGGATTTTATGTAATGTGTTGAAACGGACCTGGATCTTGTGTTTATTCAAGATTTTGGAGATCTTTTTTGTGATCCCAGCAATGTAGGGTAAAGTGATGGTTTTGAAAGGCTCCTCAAGAGGGTTCTTCTTCATGGTTTGAGTGATAGCTTTGCGGATTGTATAGTCGGAGTAACCATTAGCCCTAAGAGCTTGGTGTACGTGCTTGAGTTCACTGCTTATGTGTTCCTGGTCGGATATGCATTGGGCTCTATGATACAGAGTCTTGATGAGAGAATTCTTCTGTGATGGATGGTGGTGGGAATCCGGTTTCAGATAAGCATCCGTATGGGTAGCTTTCCTGTAGACAGAGTGGCTCATTGAACCATCAGGTCTCTTTTTAATTAGGACATCCAAAAAAGGTATCTTGCCATCTATTTCGACTTCCATGGTAAATCTGATGGCTGGGTGTATGGAATTGATGTGGTCGAAAAATTTGTCTAGAGCAGGCCGGCCATGTGGCCAGATGACAAAAGTGTCATCCACGTACCTCTTCCATAAGGTTGGGCGCAGAGTGGCAGTCTGGATGGCGTCAGTCTCAAATTTCTCCATGAAAATGTTAGCTATAACTGGAGAAAGGGGGGAGCCCATTGGGGTGCCCTCAGTTTGTTTGTAGAAAGTTCCATTCCAAGTGAAGTATGTATTGGTTAAACAGTGTCTCACCAGGGGGGGTACCTCAGTGTTTAGTCCTTGATGAACCAAGTCTTCAATGATTGCAATGGTGTCAGGTACAGGAACCTTGGTGAATAAGGAAACTACATCAAAACTGACAAGCAGGTCGTCTGGGGACAGGGAAATACCCTTGATTGTTGATACCAGGTGAGTAGAATTTTGTACCGTAGAGGTGGTCTTTCCAGTGAAAGGACGCAGGATTTCAGACAAAAAACGAGCTAGTTTGTAGGTGGGGGAGCTGATAGTAGAGACTATGGGACGAAGAGGTGTATCAACTTTATGTATTTTTGGTAAGCCGTATAATCTTGGTGGCCTGGCAGCAGAAGGTTTCAACGAAAACTGTTTAGATTGATCAATTAATGCGGTTGAATCAGAAATTATTTTGTTGGTTTGTGTGACGAGGCTGTTGGTGGGATCTCTTTCTTTTTTTGTATAACTACCATCGTCGAGTAATTCTTTAATTTTGTTGTTGTATTCTATTTTATCCATGATAACAGTAGCATTGCCTTTGTCAGCTGAGAGAACTACAATATCATTCCTCTTTTTTAATTTATATAATTCAAAACGCTCATCTTTGCTGAGGTTGCTAGCTGGCATCTTAGCGTTTTTGAGGGTTGCAGCGATTTCAGATCTTGCTACGTCTGCAGCGATGTGACCCAGGCCCCTGAGAGCAACGTCTACTTGGGCAATTATATCATTAACTGGTATGTGTTTAGGTGTGACTGCAAAGTTTAGACCTTTAGCTAAAACGGATTTCAGACCATCGGAAATAGAACTGTTACTGCGATTAATTACGACTTTATTAACGTCTAACTTTTTGGTGTGTGGGTCCGGTCTTTTGTTTAAGAGGAGGTTAAATTTGGAAATCAGGTTTTCCTTACATTTGGTCGACATAGTAGCAGCTGAAGAGGCAGTCATATTGTCTACATGTTCCCAATCCGATGTGGACATTATTGCCGTCAATGATAAGTGTGATTTGTAGAGTGTCTTGTCTAACTGATCTAGTTCTGTGCGTATAAGTCTGATTTTTTCTGAGATAAGAGCTAAGCTAGTTTTGAAAAGAATTCGTTTCGCATTTGAAGAAGTTACAGTAGCAGAGGTGAGTGTAAATGCGATTGGTATTACCCCAGAGTCGCGGCATCTCTTCAGGAAGGTGAGAGACTCGATCAGCTGAGCTTTCTTATCCCGGAGTTTGTTGAAAGATCTTAAAGTTATGTGAAAACCCTCCCCGTAGAGGCGATTAAATTTTGATTTAAAGCTTTCGTGACTGCAGTAATTCATATTCTTAGTTTTTTCGGTAAAGTCACGTTGAAGAGAAACAACAAAATAACAAAATATATATAAAACAATAAAAAATTCTCACGACGTTTCGACCATAACTCAAACGGTCATCATCAGGTGTGTCGGTTTGCATAAATTTATTTTGAAAACGGCATATTTATTTATATATATAAAAATAACGTTTGCGTCACGCGCAACGATGGCAGTTTGCCAGGACTAGTCCATCTATTTTGTAAGCCATCTGGCTTCCATGAGAGATTCGTTCATGAGGCTATCCACATATACAAACACAGAGACAATTTCAACCGAGAAGATGGATTCTATCTTAGCAATCATTGGAAAGATTTGATAAATCATTTCAGTTCTTGATTGATTGTTCACGCTTACAGTGCCTTTCAGACAGCATACATAAAAACAAATTTCGTCTCCCCCCTCCTCTTTTCAAAAAATAGATGGACTAGTCCTGGCAAACTGCCATCGTTGCGCGTGACGCAAACGTTATTTTTATATATATAAATAAATATGCCGTTTTCAAAATAAATTTATGCAAACCGACACACCTGATGATGACCGTTTGAGTTATGGTCGAAACGTCGTGAGAATTTTTTATTGTTTTATATATATTTTGTTATTTTGTTGTTTCTCTTCAACGTGACTTTACCGAAAAAACTAAGAATATGAATTACTGCAGTCACGAAAGCTTTAAATCAAAATTTAATCGCCTCTACGGGGAGGGTTTTCACATAACTTTAAGATCTTTCAACAAACTCCGGGATAAGAAAGCTCAGCTGATCGAGTCTCTCACCTTCCTGAAGAGATGCCGCGACTCTGGGGTAATACCAATCGCATTTACACTCACCTCTGCTACTGTAACTTCTTCAAATGCGAAACGAATTCTTTTCAAAACTAGCTTAGCTCTTATCTCAGAAAAAATCAGACTTATACGCACAGAACTAGATCAGTTAGACAAGACACTCTACAAATCACACTTATCATTGACGGCAATAATGTCCACATCGGATTGGGAACATGTAGACAATATGACTGCCTCTTCAGCTGCTACTATGTCGACCAAATGTAAGGAAAACCTGATTTCCAAATTTAACCTCCTCTTAAACAAAAGACCGGACCCACACACCAAAAAGTTAGACGTTAATAAAGTCGTAATTAATCGCAGTAACAGTTCTATTTCCGATGGTCTGAAATCCGTTTTAGCTAAAGGTCTAAACTTTGCAGTCACACCTAAACACATACCAGTTAATGATATAATTGCCCAAGTAGACGTTGCTCTCAGGGGCCTGGGTCACATCGCTACAGACGTAGCAAGATCTGAAATCGCTGCAACCCTCAAAAACGCTAAGATGCCAGCTAGCAACCTCAGCAAAGATGAGCGTTTTGAATTATATAAATTAAAAAAGAGGAATGATATTGTAGTTCTCTCAGCTGACAAAGGCAATGCTACTGTTATCATGGATAAAATAGAATACAACAACAAAATTAAAGAATTACTCGACGATGGTAGTTATACAAAAATAAAAAGAGATCCCACCAACAGCCTCGTCACACAAACCAACAAAATAATTTCTGATTCAACCGCATTAATTGATCAATCTAAACAGTTTTCGTTGAAACCTTCTGCTGCCAGGCCACCAAGATTATACGGCTTACCAAAAATACATAAAGTTGATACACCTCTTCGTCCCATAGTCTCTACTATCAGCTCCCCCACCTACAAACTAGCTCGTTTTTTGTCTGAAATCCTGCGTCCTTTCACTGGAAAGACCACCTCTACGGTACAAAATTCTACTCACCTGGTATCAACAATCAAGGGTATTTCCCTGTCCCCAGACGACCTGCTTGTCAGTTTTGATGTAGTTTCCTTATTCACCAAGGTTCCTGTACCTGACACCATTGCAATCATTGAAGACTTGGTTCATCAAGGACTAAACACTGAGGTACCCCCCCTGGTGAGACACTGTTTAACCAATACATACTTCACTTGGAATGGAACTTTCTACAAACAAACTGAGGGCACCCCAATGGGCTCCCCCCTTTCTCCAGTTATAGCTAACATTTTCATGGAGAAATTTGAGACTGACGCCATCCAGACTGCCACTCTGCGCCCAACCTTATGGAAGAGGTACGTGGATGACACTTTTGTCATCTGGCCACATGGCCGGCCTGCTCTAGACAAATTCTTCGACCACATCAATTCCATACACCCAGCCATCAGATTTACCATGGAAGTCGAAATAGATGGCAAGATACCTTTTTTGGATGTCCTAATTAAAAAGAGACCTGATGGTTCAATGAGCCACTCTGTCTACAGGAAAGCTACCCATACGGATGCTTATCTGAAACCGGATTCCCACCACCATCCATCACAGAAGAATTCTCTCATCAAGACTCTGTATCATAGAGCCCAATGCATATCCGACCAGGAACACATAAGCAGTGAACTCAAGCACGTACACCAAGCTCTTAGGGCTAATGGTTACTCCGACTATACAATCCGCAAAGCTATCACTCAAACCATGAAGAAGAACCCTCTTGAGGAGCCTTTCAAAACCATCACTTTACCCTACATTGCTGGGATCACAAAAAAGATCTCCAAAATCTTGAATAAACACAAGATCCAGGTCCGTTTCAACACATTACATAAAATCCGTGATCTGGTTCCGTTTGTAAAAGATGTGATTCCGGACATACAATACCCTGGTGTCTACAAACTAAGTTGCCTCTGTGGTAGTAGTTACATTGGAGAAACCAAACGCCATATCTCGGACCGCATTCGTGAACATAAAGCAGACCTTAAACACGGTAGGACCAACACCTCGGCCGTAGCAGATCATTGTTCTAATTCAGTAGGCTCACATGCCATTGACTTTTCCAAGACGGAGGTTCTTTGTAAGCCATCTGGCTTCCATGAGAGATTCGTTCATGAGGCTATCCACATATACAAACACAGAGACAATTTCAACCGAGAAGATGGATTCTATCTTAGCAATCATTGGAAAGATTTGATAAATCATTTCAGTTCTTGATTGATTGTTCACGCTTACAGTGCCTTTCAGACAGCATACATAAAAACAAATTTTGTCTCCCCCCTCCTCTTTTCAAAAAATAGATGGACTAGTCCTGGCAAACTGCCATAGTTGCGCGTGACGCAAACGTTATTTTTATATATATAAATAAATATGCCGTTTTCAAAATAAATTTATGCAAACCGACACACCTGATGATGACCGTTTGAGTTATGGTCGAAACGTCGTGAGAATTTTTTATTGTTTTATATATATTTTGTTATTTTGTTGTTTCTCTTCAACGTGACTTTACCGAAAAAACTAAGAATATTTAATTATTGTTGTTATTGTTATTAATCTTCACTTCTCTGTGTTTACGTCGCGTTTAAAGCTTGTGATCACTTCCCGTTGTCCACTCGACTTCTTCTTCTTCTTTACATTTTAGCGCACTTTAAAATAAGAAGGCGTTGTTTAATAATAAAACGTTGTTATTGTGTGTAAGGCGTTTCCAGGGTAGTCCTCGACTTACGACGGAGTTGCGTTACAGCGACCAACACCGGAACTCGGAAATATCGTCCTTAGCCTAGCCGGGAGTCTTACAGAATGGTGATTATTTAGCAAAAACAGATAATTTACAGTAGTACTGTATAAACTATATACCGTATGTATTTATTACAATACTGTATTGCTATAACAACTTTAAACATGCATTGAACGTAACGTATCGTATGTTGTACTGTACTCGCCAAGATTCGTACCTCGCGCGCCGCTGCGTTTGCCTGCCGCGCGAAATTTAAAAGATTTTAACAATTTTGTCTTATCGTAAGATCGTAAGATCGAAATAGCGTAAGTCGGGGATCGTCGTAATTCGGGGATCGTCGTAAGTCGGGGACCTCGTGTGCTTCCCTGCAGGCTGTCACCACCACGTGTGTTGTCACCACGTGTGATGTCACCACCTCGTGTGATGTCACCTCGTGTGATGTCACCACCACGTGTGATGTCACCACCACGTGTGATGTCACCACCACGTGTGATGTCACCACCACGTGTGATGTCACCACCACGTGTGATGTCACCACCACGTGTGTTGTCACCACCACGTGTGTTGTCACCACCTCGTGTGATGTCACCACCACGTGTGATGTCACCACCACGTGTGATGTCACCACCACGTGTGATGTCACCACCACGTGTGATGTCACCACCACGTGTGTTGTCACCTCGTGTGATGTCACCACCACGTGTGATGTCACCACCACGTGTGATGTCACCACCACGTGTGTTGTCACCACCACGTGTGTTGTCACCACCTCGTGTGATGTCATCACCACGTGTGATGTCACCACCACGTGTGTTGTCACCACCTCGTGTGATGTCACCACCACGTGTGTTGTTATCACCTCGTGTGCTGTCACCACCTCGTGTGATGTCACCACCACGTGTGTTGTCACCACCACGTGTGATGTCACCACCACGTGTGTTGTCACCACCACGTGTGTTGTCACCACCACGTGTGTTGTCACCACCACGTGTGTTGTCACTACCACGTGTGATGTCACCACGTGTGATGTCACCACGTGTGTTGTCACCACCACGTGTGTTGTCACCACCACGTGTGATGTCACCACCACGTGTGTTGTCACCACCACGTGTGTTGTCACCACCACGTGTGATGTCACCACCACGTGTGATGTCACCACCACGTGTGGTGTCACCACCACGTGTGGTGTCACCACCACGTGTGATGTCACCACCACGTGTGATGTCACCACCACGTGTGATGTCACCACCACGTGTGATGTCACCACCACGTGTGTTGTCACCTCGTGTGCTGTCACCTATTAATAAACTCCGCGTTCAAATCCAATTAAAATTAGTTTTATACATTTGTGGCGGCCCATTGTAAAACGTCAACACACTGAGATGTCTCAGAATATTGAAGTCAGCAACCCCCCCCCCCCAAAGTCAAAATCCTGGCTCCTAGCCCACTGACCCTCCTCCACCTACAACACGTGGAGATCCGTTTATACAGCAGAGTTGCAAATCATTAAGGTGGAGAAATAGTTCACGTGTGGAGTTAACGGGGAATAAAAATAGCAGATTATATATGTGTGTGTGTAGACCAGGCGTCTCAATGTCATACTGTGGCCACGAGAATAATACAGAACTGGGCTACTTGTTTACCAATACTGAGTTATATATTAACATTGTTTACCAATACTGAGTTAATATATTACCATTGTTTACCAATACTGAGTTATATATTAACATTGTTTACCAATACTGAGTTATATATTAACATTGTTTACCAATACTGAGGTATATATTAACATTGTTTACCAATACTGAGTTATATATTAACATTGTTTACCAATACTGAGTTATATATTAACATTGTTTACCAATACTGAGGTATATATTAACATTGTTTACCAATACTGAGTTATATATTAACATTGTTTACCAATGCTGAGTTATATATTAACATTGTTTACCAATACTGAGGTATATATTAACATTGTTTACCAATACTGAGTTATATATTAACATTGTTTACCAATACTGAGTAATATATTAACATTGATTACCAATACTGAGTTATATATTAACATTGTTTACCAATACTGAGGTATATATTAACATTGTTTACCAATACTGAGTTATATATTAACATTGTTTACCAATGCTGAGTTATATATTAACATTGTTTACCAATACTGAGTTATATATTATCATTGTTTACCAATACTGAGGTATATATTAACATTGTTTACCAATACTGAGTTATATATTAACATTGTTTACCAATACTGAGTTATATATTAACATTGTTTACCAATACTGAGTTATATATTAACATTGTTTACCAATACTGAGTTATATATTAACATTGTTTACCAATACTGAGTTATATATTAACATTGTTTACCAATACTGAGTTATCTATTAACATTGTTTACCAATACTGAGTTATATATTATCATCGTTTACCAATACTGAGTTATTTATTAACATTGTTTACCAATACTGAGTTATATATTATCATTGTTTACCAATACTGAGTTATATATTAACATTGTTTACCAATGCTGAGTTATATATTAACATTGTTTACCAATACTGAGTTATATATTAACATTGTTTACCACTACTGAGTTATCTATTAACATTGTTTACCAATACTGAGTTATATATTAACATTGTTTACCAATACTGAGTTATATATTAACATTGGTCAAATAGCCCAGAAATCATGTCCTGCTAATCTTCCAGCAAATGGAAGAAGCACTGTGTACTTTTTTTTATTTAAAGCTTTCGTGAGCAGTAATTCATATTATTAGCTCTCTCCGTAAAGTCACGTTAAAGGGAAACAATAAAATCATACAAATATATAAAACATTATATATTTTATTACTTTATTGTTTCCCGTCACTGTGTACTTGTGAACGCAGTCGTATTTGTTTTGTGTGTATGGGCGAACTTCTTTCGCACAATACGTAGCCAACCATGTTAACCGGAGGTGCGGGTTGGGGCAAGGATGATAACAACTAACTAACTAACACACACACAGAGCACTTCTAACCAAGTTAAGTTTTTAATCTAGATGTAAGAAGTGAATATAGCTCCAGTATCTATACTCTTTGGTTCTTTTGGGTAAAGTCACGTAGGTGAAAATAAAATAACAAAAAATCACGACGTTTCGGCCACAACACAAGCAGCCTTCATCAGGTGAAGGGACGAGACTGTCTGGAGGACAGGGCTGGAGTGGAAGAAGCCACGCTTAGATCACGACCTTTAAGCTGTGTGAGAAGAAAAAGACCACGCGCCTTGATAAAGGAATTAGCATATAATTTAGCATTGAAATGGCTCATTGAAATAGCTAAGTTAAAGTATACACATCTGCAGAGGCACCCCTTGACAAAGGAATTAGCATAGAATTTAGCATTGAAATAGCTGAGTGATGTTCTGTTTGAGAGGAGACCTGATGGCTCATTGGGGCATTCTGTCTACAGGAAACCCACCCACACAGATTCCTACTTGAAACCTGATTCCCACCACCACCCAGCCCAAAAGAATTCTCTCATCAAAACTTTATACCATAGGCCTCATTGCATTTCGGACCAACACCACCTGACCAGTGAATTAAAACATGTACACCTGGCCCTCAAAAGGAATGGTTACTCTGACCGTACCATCCGCCAAGCTGTTTCTCCCTCCATACAGAAACAACCACTTGATACTCTGGTCAAAACCATCACACTACCATATATAGCAGGCGTTACTAAAAAGATTTCCAAAATTCTAAACAAACACAAGATCCAGGTCCGGTTCAATACAGTACACAAAATGAAGGATGTCATTCCTGACTTACAGTACCCCGGGGTTTACAAATTGAGTTGTACCTGCGGTGATTGCTATATCGGGGAGACAAAGCGACATGTTTCTGACCGAATTCCCGAGCACAAATCAGATTTGAAATACGGCAAAACGAATTCTTCTGCCGTGGCTGATCACTGTTACAACGCTGTGGGTGATCACGATATAATTTTCTCCGATACCAAGGTTCTTTGCAAACCCATGGGTTTTTATCAGAGATTTGTTCACGATGCAATTCAGATCTACAAAAACAGACACAATTTCAACCGAGAAGATGGTTTCAAATTAAGCAACCATTGGAAAGATGTTCTAAATCGAACTAAACATTAAACTAATTTCAATGGTACAGTATATTTTTCAAGTAGTGGTACCCCAAACTTTCGCAGCTCTTATAAATTCCCTTTTCACACCATCAATAGGTAAACTTCCCCCCGCGCCAAACGGCAAGTCCACCGGCACGTACACCACCTCTTTTCTGAAATCGGCCAATCAAATGCTATTTTTTATGCTAATTTCTTTGTCAGGACACCTTGTTTGCTCGCACACAGTTTAAAGGCCCGCGGTCTGAGCGTGGTTGTGTTTCGCTAAATTCTCCTGTTTGATTTGTACTAGGTGCCTCGGTGAATGTATTTGCTCTGACTTTAACATAGCTATTTCTGTGACCAGTTACAAGCTAATCACTCATCTATTTCAATGCTAAATTCTATGCTAATTCCTTTGTCAAGGGGTGTCTCAGCGGATGTGTATACTTTAACTTAGCTATTTCAATGAGCCATTTCAATGCTAAATTATATGCAGATTCCTTTGTCAAGGCGCTTTGTTTCTTCTCACACAGCTTAAAGGTCGTGATCTGAGCGTGGCTTTTTTCACTCCAGCGCTGTCCTCCAGACAGTCTCGTCCCTTCACCTGATGAAGGCCGCTTGTGTTGTGGCCGAAACGTCGTGATTTTTGTTATTTTATTTTTTTACCTACGTGACTTTACCCAATAGAACCAAAGATTATGGATCCTAGCAGTCACGAAAGCTTTAAATCTAGAACTGTGAATCCATTTGCAAGTAAACTCACATTTCAACAATGAGGGTTGAAAGCATTAAGCATTAGCTCTGTCTGCATGTCTGTTCTGTTGTAAAGATGATCCAATATGAACACAATTGTAGCACAACAGCTCTGTTGCTATTAGGGACCTAACAATGTTGAAAACTGGCCAACATTGATTAAACGGCCCACTCATGGTCCAGAGCAGAACTCGGTACCACCTAAGGTAGCAAAACTTAAGTCGTACCCATTTATTTGGATGGAAAATGAAAGTAAATTACTTGATAGTCTCACTCATTGCATTTGTTTATCACTGGCCACGTAGAGAAATTGAAACTGCTCAATTTAGGCCACCTCACGTGGTACCGACAAAGGAGACATCTCATGGGCTATGAAAAAATAAGAATAGGTTGTATCCTTTCTGGCAATAAAACAGATCTTAAGATTCATTGAAAAAGGTTTCTGTTTGGTGTTTGAACATGTAAACACCCGTTTTATTGCCAAAAAAGGATCAAATCTATTCTTATTTTGTCATACTTTGATACCGGAAAAACGGTCTCATTTTGAAGCGTCTCATGGACTATTGGATGGGGAGAAAAAAAACGGCGCTAAAAGTCAGCGCCGACCTCTCCTGTCGTGCCCAGTGACGTCATCACGGGCGAAGTTCACCGCGCGAAGTCAAACGCCGCCTCGTGAGCGCTGCTCGAAACACAAAATCATCGCTCGGTGAACATTTCCGAGGACAAACAAACGCATGCCGGGAACCGTGTGAGTTTGTGTTTCTTGTTTCCTCTGCGCAATGTGGGGGAGGGCTTCATCCAGCAGTGGATTGACAAAAGCGCTGTATTCATACTGCACAGGCTACGCTAATGTCACATTTAGGCCCATGGACCGAACAAACGCGTCTCTCTTTCTCCATCTGTCTCCATTTTCTCTCTCTTTCTCTCTTCACTGCTGGCCTGTAGGTTTGGGCCGAGCGAGTTCCTGCCGGGGATTTGGCTCTTCAGGAGTTGATTCCCCCCGTGGCTTTGTCGGCACGAGGCGACCGCGCGGAGTGTCAAGGGCTCCACCGGGCCCCAAGCCGCTGCCCCAGCACCACCGTAGTAGCCAAACCACCGGTGCTGGGCATGGCCTGTATGAAGGTCTTGCTGGACCTCATGTTGAGCACGGGGTACAACATCGTCCAGGAGAACGGACAGAGGAAGTTCGGACCGCCGCCCGACTGGCAGGGGCCCCCTCCCGCCCGTGGCTGCGAGGTGTTTCTGGTGAGGATCCCGCGCGACCTCTACGAGGACGAGCTGGTGCCCGTGCTGGAGACGGTGGGGAAGCTCTACCAGCTCCGCCTCATGATGGAGCATAGCGGAGAGACCCGCGGCTATGCGTTCGCTACCTACGTGACGCTCGCCCAAGCCACGGATGCCGTCAAGAAACTCGACAAATTCGAGATCCGTCCCGGACGCCGCATTGGAGTCTGCTTCAGCGTGGACAATCGCCGCCTCTTCATTGGGGGGCTGCCAGAGGACAAGAAGCGAGCGGAGGTGATGATGGCGATGAGCGGTGCCACAGAGGGCGTGGTGGACGTCAAGATGAGCGTCTGTCGCCGGGACAAAACCCTCAACCGAGGCTACGCGTTCATCGAGTACGGGAGCCATCGCGCGGCCGCCATGGCCAGGAAGAAGCTCCTTCGAATCAACTTCCGGCCATGGGGCCGGACCATCAAGGTGGGCTGGGCCATCCCGGAGTGGGACACGGTGGCTGCGGCCGCGGCAACGGAAGACGAGGAGATGGAGGCGGCGGTGCCAGACCTGCGGCAGCCGGAGTGCACGGGCACCGGCAAAGCCGCACACAGCCTGTTTGAGGGCTGGGGGGCACGCACGTGCCTGTGGTGGGTACCTCGCCACCTGCGGCCCATGCCCGTGGCTCTCGAGGCGGTGCCGGAGGCGGCCGTGCTGTCGTGGGCGGGGCGGCTGCGGATGCTGTGCCGGACCGCCGGCATCAGCTACCCAATATTCGAGCTGCACGCTTACTCGGGGCCCGGGATGCCCGCGGGCCTCCTCTATAAGGTGTCGATTCTCGGGAAGGGAGAAGGCGCCGGCATCTTCCCCGCATTTCTGAGCTCCAGCGAGGAGGGAGCACGGGAGGTGGCGTGTCAGCTCGCCTACAACATCCTCAGCAATGCGAATCCCCCGCCTCCGGCCACGCCCTCTCGTGGAACCTTTGAGCAGGTTACACGAGAGGGCGTGGCCAGAGGCGTGGCTAGGCCCCGCCTCTGGCCACGCCCTCTCGTGGAACCTTGGAGCAGGTTACACGAGAGGGCATGGCCAGAGGCGTGGCTAGGCCCCGCCTCCGGCCACGCCCTCTCGTGGAACCTTGGAGCAGGTTACACGAGAGGGCGTGGCCAGAGGCGTGGCTAGGCCCCGCCTCCGGCCACGCCCTCTCGTGGAACCTTTCGAGCAGGTTACCGGAGTAACTCGGCTAGCCCCACCTGTTGCCTTTGCCCCAGATGCGCCTCCTTCCCTGATTGGTTGTTACCTCTGTGGCCGTACCTTTGAAGCCCTTGCCAGGCCAGCAGGTGTCACCCTGTCATGTCAGCAGGTGTCACCCTGTCATGTCAGCAGGTGTCACCCTGTGATGTCAGCAGGTGTCACCCTGTGATGTCAGCAGGTGTCACCCTGTCATGTCAGCAGGTGTCACCCTGTCATGTCAGCAGGTGTCACCCTGTGATGTCAGCAGGTGTCACCCTGTGATGTCAGCAGGTGTCACCCTGTCATGTCAGCAGGTGTCACCCTGTGATGTCAGCAGGTGTCACCCTGTCATGTCAGCAGGTGTTACCCTGTGATGTCAGCAGGTGTCACCCTGTCATGTCAGCAGGTGTCACCCTGTGATGTCAGCAGGTGTCACCCTGTGATGTCAGCAGGTGTTACCCTGTGATGTCAGCAGGTGTCACCCTATGATGTCAGCAGGTGTCACCCTGTGATGTCAGCAGGTGTCACCCTGTCATGTCAGCAGGTGTCACCCTGTGATGTCAGCAGGTGTCACCCTGTCATGTCAGCAGGTGTTACCCTGTGATGTCAGCAGGTGTCACCCTGTCAAGTCAGCAGGTGTCACCCTGTGATGTCAGCAGGTGTCACCCTGTCATTGCACTTTAATGAAAACCGACAACAGAATCCTTGAAGAAAAAAAACTCATTCAGGTGTTTGACATGTCAACGCCATTTCGTTTTGAAAATGTAGCAGAGAAAAATATATATTGTTCACATCGCATTCTGTTTTGTCAATGATCTCTGTAACGTGCGACTGCTCTGCAAGCCATGCATTAACCCCTTTCTGTCTCAATTTAATTCCCAGCATGCAATTCTCCAAGCCTCAGATTTTATAAAATCTTTCGCGCAACTTTAATCCTAGTAAATATATTTTTTTCTTTTAAAACACAAGCATTATATTTAGTCTATTGCATGGCTAAAGTATTCTAAGTAAAAATATAAATTGTATTAAACCAATGTTAGATCATCGCTATGATAAATATATTTCTACCCTACAATATACAAATCTACATTGTGCTAATGTTTCAATTCTACTTTTATTAACTTACAAATATATATATAGTCTAGGACACATTTTCAAAGGAATATTTTCATGTACCCAGACAATATTTGCACGTGCCCACATAAAAAAAAACTTGCAGACTGCATACGTAGCTACGACAACAGAATCCTTGAAAAAACGAATTCAGGTGTTTGACATGTCAACGCCATTTCGTTTTGAAAATGTAGGGGAGAAAAATATATATTGTTCACATCGCATTCTGATGTCAAAACATTTGAATCTTTATAAAATTGAAAAACCCTTGAACAACTTTGCTGCACATGGAGATGTCCGTGCACCACCTCGTTTCCACAGCCTCTATCCCGGTGCCATTTGTATTTCATGCACATACCGCCGTTAAGAGTTTGATGTTTTATTGATTTTCAATTTTGGTGTTTTTTTGCTGTAATGTTTTTTTGTTACTTTTTTAGTGGAAATAAAGTCCTGAAAAGTCTCTTCCTCTCTCTCTCTCTCCACTCTCTCGGCCGGGTCTCTGCCACTTTTGGTTCTGAGTGTCGCATGCTTGGGATCCTTCTTTCCCTCCTCTGTGGATTTAATTTGATTTGCTGATTTACACGTCAACATATTTCAGACTTTTTCCTAATCATTACCAACGTTTCCATGGCCATGTACTTTAGAGTAACTTATTACCTTTTACCACAGCATCATAATATAATTTTTCTGGATCATCGCCTTCATAGCTTTGATCAATCACCAATGGTTTACTGGTTCGTTTGTGTATTTACTCATGCCACCGTCTTTCCCCGTGGGACCATGTGGCGTGAAGTTGTGTCGCACATAAACAGAATCGGTGCACATCACGATTTTCCGTACTCGACTGTCAGTTGCCATCCCCGGGGCGATGTGCACATTTGTCGACTCGGCGAATCGATTTGATTTCGGGGCCCCGTTGGGTCGCCCCTTTTGTGCTTTTGCGTGAGCCGGATTTCAGCGCAATTCCCGATCCGCTGTGGTGCCACGGTCTCGGAGCAACTCTGCCATCGCCTCGACTCCCCCGTGCCCCCCCACACCGAGCACGCACCTGCAGCGCGCGCACGTAGCGTCCTGGCGGGGGATTGCCCGGCACGACGGGTTTTCATCCGAAGGGTCTCTGGGATGAAAGTCCCGCGGTTTCCCGGTGCCAGGAGAATGGCCGACCCTCGCAGAGCGAGTCACATTGCGGCGCCCCTGAGTTGGCTTCAAATTGTTTGGGCGCGCGAAGTTTCGCCGGGTCGGCGGCGACGAGTCGCACGCGACGCTCCCCGCCTTCTCGAGCCACTCGCGGAATCCGTGCGACGCCGGCGAGCGCCGCTACGAGGCGGCGATAGGCAAAGTTCCCTTTCGTCTTCGTCCCTCCGACTCTCACGGCGTCCGCGCGACGCCGTGAGCACGGCCGCGAGGTACGTGATGGGGCCTGCGAGCATTTGCGGACTTGGGTAGCGGTAGACCTAGGGTCGGCTCGTAGAATATTCCCTCCGGGCGGTGCGGGGTTTGCGCCACGAATAAAAGTTAGCAGAGAGCATCGGTGTGGTGCGCGTGTGATTCCCGTGCGGAGCGGCGCCGTGGGCGGATGCGCGGCGAGAGCGAGGGCGGAGCCGCGGCCGGAGCTCGCGCGTTGAGATCATCGCTCGTCGGCGTGGACGCGAGTGGGCCGCCGCGTGCTGCGTCAGCCTCAGCCGTAGTGGGCGCGCGGCGTGCACGGACGCGCGTTGAGATAATCGCCCGCAGGTGCGAGACCGTTCGGGCCCCGTGTTAACGACGGCTGCGGTGCGCGCGGATGCTCGTTTGAGGTAATCACTCGCCGGTGCAGGCGCTAGCGTGCCGCTGTCCGCTGCGTTAGCGATAGCCGCGATGCGCGTGGGGGTGCGTGGGTTTACTCCGTGCGGCCGTGAGCCAGCAGCACGAGTCTGTCCCTCGGAGAGGGCGCTAGCGCGGGGGGCCCCGATCGCTCGGTCGGCGGGGGCCCGGCGGGAGCCGACCGACGCGGTGGAGGAGGCGGCGGAAGGGGCGGACATCGCGCCCCACCTGCCCAGCGAGGGCGGTGGGGTGGACGTCGGCCCCCACACCGCCATGGCCCTGTACACGTCAAAGTATTGAGCACAAACTCAAGGAGCAGGGAAAATGGTAATGTTGCTTGGATTTAATTTTAATATCATTGCAACTGTATAGTTTTGATATGTTTTATTGAAAAACATTCACGTGCATTGGCATGTCCCTCTGTCTCAAACATTAATAATGTATCATCTGCAAATGTCCTTAAGCAATGTAAATGTTTGTTCAACATTGGTATGCAGCTTGAAGAATGACGGAGTCTTATAACTGAAGACACTTCGGATTTTCAATCAAAATTTACAAATAATCCACTCTATCATAAACATGCTACATTCCAGCTAAAGTATAGTAGTATATTACTGTAAAGTAGTATGGTGTATAGCACAGATATTTTGTACAAACCCAGTGAGATGGGAGTGCTGCTTTGATGCATTACGCTTGGATCCGATCTCATGGGTTCAATTCAGGCTAACCCCTAAGGGTACTATTTTATTTTTACAGTTTCAATCGGACCAAGTACCTGGGGAGGTTTATTCCAAGTCAACATGGCTTAAAATCTGCCATGCTGAAATAAAATAGCTGGACGTTATTGCTTCTGACGTGAGTGCAGGACTCGCTATCCATGCCAAGGTGCGGAGGCTCATTTGGGCGACCAAAGGAATTCCGAATGCATGTTACAATAATGTTAATTTCAGATGACTGGATTCATTGGTAGAGTGCTCCAACTTGGGCAGAGATATCTGGCTGGAAAGTGATGTGGTTAAAACGTTTGTCTCGCAGTGTTAAAGGTTGCAATTTCAAAATACAGTTTGGGCATCAGAGCTCAATAAATTGAGTACTACTCTGTGTGAGGTTAACAGGAGTCATCCAATGGAGAGACTGGGCTACGCCATATAAATGTGGAATTTATATCAGTTGACAGGTCAAACGTACTCTTTGTCCTTTTTGGTCACTTTATTATTATAGGCTAGTGGTGTTTGTGTGTTTTAATCACAGAGATGGGGGCGGGCATTGCACCTCGCTACACCCATCCACTGCTGACGGTAGAGGTTGTGTCTGTGTGTACACACACAGACACACTGTGTCTGTGTGTGTACACACACACAGACACAGTGTAAACACACACAGTGTACACACACACACACATTGTACACACACACAGTGTAAACACACACAGTGTACACACACACAGATTGTACACACACAGAGTGTACACACACAGTGTACACACACAGTGTACACACATACACACAGTGTACACACACACAGTGTACACACACACACTGTACACACACAGTGTACACACACACAGTGTACACAGACACAGTGTACACACACAGGGTACACACACACACTGTACACAGACAGTGTACACACACACAGTGTAAACACACATAGAGTGTACACACACAGTGTACACACACACAGTGTACACGCACAGTGTAAACACACAGTATAAACACACACAGAGTGTACACACACACACAGTGTAAACACAGTGTACACACACAGTGTACACACACAGAGTATACATACACAGTGTACACACACTGTGTACACACACACAGAGTATACACACAGTGTACACACACACAGTGTACACACACAGACACAGTGTACACACACACAGTGTACGTGTACACACAAAGTGTACACACACACAGTGTACACACAGTGTACACACAGTGTACACACACAGTGTACACACACACACAGTGTACACACACATACAGTGTACACACAGTGTACACACACACAGTGTACACACACACACACAGTGTACACACACTGTGTACACACACACAGTGTACACACACACAGTATACACAGTGTACACACACACAGTGTACACACACACAGTGTACACACACACACACATAGTGTACACATACACACTGTGTACACACACAGTGTACACACAATAATGTCCACGTTGTTGTTGTAGCTGAGCCCACGCACCCAAGGGAGGGAGCAATGAAAATGAATCTAAATCAACTTAAACTCCAATCCCGCTCTGTGACGTCACCACTATGCATTACTTCATCGGCGTGAAACGCCAGGGGGAGGTGTACCTCGATAGTGACGTCATGTCTTCAAGGTATTCCACCCCGCTCTTGAGCGAGACGTCACCTCCGCTTGGGTCACTGCCGTTATCGTTCCAGTGCCAATCCTTATTTGGGCAAAGCTACGCCCAGTGACTGGCGGCTCATTAACATAATGTTTTAAAGCCGTCGCGAGTTTATTGCGACGGGTTCAGCACCTATATATCGAATTGCACATTAACATAATTTATTCATGCTCTAATTTATTTATTTACGGAGAAGCTCATTGTGGGAGGAGCGTGTCCCGTTTCCCAGAAGTGACGTCATGTCACCTGCTACCGCGTGACGTCACGAGGTAACAGGCAGCTATCGCTTCCTGCACTGAAATCCGAGGTGAGAAATTCTCATTGCGATTGTGGTTGTTGTGGTGGTGGTGGTTGTTGTTGTTTACCAAGGTAGAGCCTCTCTCTCTCGTAGGGATGTCAGTTGAGTAGCAGCGAGCATGGGGATCGATGTCCAGGTTGGAACTTTACAACGCGGGGCCTAGCCACGCGGGGCCTTGCCTCCTGCCCTCGCCTGATTGCGTTCACTTTAATTATCTCGCTTAAGTTTAATTTGTCTTCACCCGGCTCGCCACTTTGTAACTTTGTTTTATTGTCAATATTCACGCAGTTTTTATTTTCTTTTTCACCAGGCCAAGTCCGCTTGAACTGCTATACCGCTCTTGTTATCAGAAGCAACCTGCCCACAACAACACAAGGTGAGGCTTTGTCAATGTGTGTGAATGTTTTGACTTAAAACTTTGGTGACTGCAGGAATTAATATTCTTGGTTCTTTCGGTAAAGTCACGTAGATAGAAAATAAAATAAAAATAACATAATACAAATGAATTAAATAAAATTGTAAATAAAGCAAAAAACTCCCGTCGTTTTGATCGCAACACAAGTTGTCTTTATTTAATGTAATTGTATTATCTGTTATTGTTATTTTCTATCTACGTAACTTTACCGAAATCAACAAGAATACGTGTGTCAATGTCTATCGGTCAAAGACGCTAAACGGAGAGACGCGCAAACTCCAAATATACAGCAGGCGTCAGGGTCGGGATCGAACCCACGACTTCCTGTATACCAGGTGAGGTAGTTAACATCTCACCACGTTGATCCTCGATTAATTACTTGGTGGAGTGAGGAAGCATTCATGCCAAGCAGATGGTGGCCAGGCGTGATTCTAGACACACCACCGCCTGTTTACCCAGTGACAGTGTACAGTTTGTGTTTGCAGTAACGTCTATTAACTCTGTTGAACACGGAGGTTATATCATAGCAATAGTTTATTTTTGTTTTCCTCTGGAACTCTCTATAAGAATGGAAACAGGAGGTGAACACAGCACACACATTCAGCTGAAGTCGGAACTGTTCATCCCAGCATTCAAGGACATCTGAGCCTGGATTCACACCTCTAAGTTGCGATTGAACATTAATTTATGCATTTCTGCCTAACACAAATAGTATTGTTTTCAACACCCTTTGCTATGTCAGCTGAATTTAGCTCTCATAAATATTCCTTTTGTAGCCAGACAGCTGAAATTGTGTGCTCGGAGTTTTGGGTGAACATTCATTTTGAAGATACGAGGGCTTCCAGGCATGTTTATAACCATTTGCCCTCTCATTGTGTGCCATAACAGCCCGTGTGATGAATTTGGGAAACTTTTTACTACATCCTGAATATATGAATATAGACGTGTAAGTCACATGTGACTATATATGCATTCCTCTGTGCCTCGATACTGTCGTGTAGATGGTGTGGATATTATTTTTTTCTGTCTTCAGCTGACGCTTCCTCTGACGCTTCCTCCGCAGAATTGGTCTGATGGAGCAAATGCAGTCAGCGCAGCTCGCTAGGACAAGTCAACAATGCGACCAGTGTGCATACAGCACGGATCGGACTGGAAATTTGACACGGCACCAGAGAACTCACACAGGAGAGAAACCCTTCAAGTGCACTGTGTGTGGGAAGGCATTTACTTGGCCATCTGTTCTTCAGACCCACCAGAGAACACACACAGGAGAGAAACCCTTCAAGTGCACTGTGTGTGGGAAGGCATTTTCACAGGCATCTGTTGTTAAAAGACACCAGAGAACACACACGGGAGAGAAACCCTTCAGGTGTACTCTGTGCGGGAAGGCCTTTGCACATTCATCACATCTTCAAGTACACCAGAGAACACACACGGGAGAGAAACCCTTCAAGTGCAGTGTGTGTGGGAAGGCATTTGCACGGCCATCAGTTCTTCAGACCCACCAGAGAACACACACAGGAGAGAAACCCTTCAAGTGCACTGTGTGTGGGAAGGCATTTTCACAGTCATCTGCTCTTAAAACACACCAGAGAACACACACGGGAGAGAAACTCTTCAAGTGCAGTGTGTGTGGGAAGACATTTTCAGATTCATCTGCTCTTAAAAAACACCAGAGAACACACACGGGAGAGAAACCTTTCAAGTGCAGTGTGTGCGGGATGACATTTTCACAGTCATCTGCTATTAAAACACACCAGAGAACACACACGGGAGAGAAATCCTTCAAGTGCAGTGTGTGTGGGATGGCATTTTCACGGTCATCTGCTCTTAAAACACACCAGAGAACACACACGGGAGATAAACCCTTCAGGTGCAGTGTGTGTGGGAAGGCATTTCCAGATTCATTTAATCTTCAAAGGCACCAGAGAACACACACGGGAGAGAAACCCTTCAAGTGCACTGTGTGTGTGAAGGCATTTTCACAGTCATCTGCTCTTAAATCACACCAGAGAACACACACGGGAGAGAAACCCTTCAGGTGCAGTGTGTGTGGGAAGACATTTTCAGATTCATCTACTCTTAAAAAACACCAGAGAACACACACGGGAGAGAAACCCTTCAGGTGCAGTGTGTGTGGGAAGACATTTTCAGATTCATCTACTCTTAAAAAACACCAGAGAACACACATGGGAGAGAAACCCTTCAGGTGCAGTGTGTGTGGGAAGACATTTTCAAATTCATCTGCTCTTAAAAAACACCACAGAACACACACGGGAGAGAAACCCTTCAAGTGCAGTGTGTGTGGGAATGCATTTCCAGATTCATATATTAAAACACCAGAGAACACACACGGGAGAGAAACCCTTCAAGTGCAGTGTGTGTGTGAAGGCATTTTCACAGTTATCTGCTCTTAAAACACACCAGAGAACGCACGCAGGAGAGAAACCCTTCAAGTGCAGTGTGTGCGGGAAGGCATTTGCACATTCATCAAATCTTGAAGTACACCAGAGAACACATACGAGAGAGAAACCCTTCAAGTGCAGTGTGTGCGTGCAGGCGTTTGCACAGTCATCTGATCTTGTAAAACACCAGAGAACACAGAAGCATCAGAAGATCCACAAGGAGTGCAGTCTGAAATCAGCTTGTGAAGGTCAAAGTGCCACCATGAGCCCATCCCTCATGAAACACGAACCGGAAGAAAATCCCAGCTTGGACACTTTTAAAGTTATTGAGGTGAAATATGAAGAAGTGATGGTGAAGAGGGAAGAAGTGGTGAGCGAAGAAGTGAAAGTGAAATGTGAAGAAGTGATGGTGAAGAGGGAAGAAGTGAAGGTAAAATGTGAAGATGAAGATTCAACTCCAAAATGGGACCTTCATATCGATGGAGGCAACGTGAAGCAGGAGGAGAATTCTGACTGAGGCAGAGCGAGGCAACTCCCAGCAGTTTGTGGAAGTGGAGGTGTGGGTGGACTTCCTCCTAGACAATACAAAGTCAAGTGGAGACCCGGTAGATGTGTAAGCCAGAGACGATGTCGCTACAATAGATGCACCTTTGTCACAGGCCTTCAATGACAAGAACGTGAAGTTGGACACTCAGTTGCTAGGTTCAACCTGCAGAGTAAGGGCGGCCAGTCTTTGTGGACCTGTGGGTTGGGTAGATCTTTAACCAGGAGCGAGAGACAATAAGCTCCCAATCATTCACTATGTTATAATAATTGCATTTACACGGTGCTTGCTTAATCGCCTCAGCAACTCGGAGTTTTGTGTCGTACCTCGTCTGAAACACTCGAAGAGCATCCCCAAGTAGCAGCTGCCCGTGTGGCACAAGGTGGTGGCCCTGCACCGGCCTGCATGTGGACAAGAGCCTGTCAGTAGGGGGCGATGATTGATGCGTCATCTCAGTTGTGTAGTTTGTAGGCAATTTTGATTCGAAGCTGTCGTGACTGCAGGAATCCACACCCTTGAGTTATTTTGGTAAAGTCACCACGTGGGTAGGAACATAACAGATCACGGCGTTTAGATCACAACACAAGCAATCGTCATCAGGTGGGACAACCACAGCAAGAGAAACTGCTGAAGTAGTAGGCGCCTACTCCAGCAGTTTCTTCTTATTGCTGCTGTGCTTGTCCCACCTGATGACGATTGCTTGTGTTGCGATCTAAACGCCGTGATCTATTATTTGTAGCGTAATGTGTAGAATTTGCTACATTTTGACCCAGACGCCAGCATGCAACGGCCTACTCGTTTTGAATGACACAACAATAGTACGGTGTACATTCACTGTTAAGCAGACGGTGCGTATTTGTAAAATAACTTCTTGTTAATATGATGTAACGTGATGCAGTCAATTTCACTGCAGAAATTCAATTTTGTTAATATGCCCGTCAATGATTTAGAATGAATACTTGTCTGATTGTGCGCGTGCATGAACCATTTTGTCTGAGGGTCAAACATTGAATAAGTGATGTTAGGACAAAGTGTGTGTGTGTTTTGGAAGTAACCTGTACAGAGAACTCGGGTGAGACCCGTTGTTCTTGTGATACAGGTCAAAGGGTACTTTTGTGTTTCACGAAGCATCTGCCTCTGGAGCAACTCATTGTCTTTGAAATAGGTAGCACGCTCGGATCATTCATCAGTTACAAGGCATACCACTTGAAAGTTACACGTATAGGAGGAGGTACATTCTCTACAACACGAATTGTAGTTTTGTCTTACGTGTTGACGTAGATTTTGTCTAACTGGGACTAGAAATGCTCCTTGCTGATTAACGTCTGGATGTTCGTACCTATCGCTTGAAGCAAACCCCATTGCTGTTGTTGAGACGCTGTGCACCAATAAGGGACCAACACATTGACGGCCTTCATGCCAGGAAAGTCACAACATTTGCACACGAAGGACGCTTTCACGCAAGCACCCAGTGCTCCGTTTTGAAGTTTTAAAATGAAACATCTTTGAATTGTGTTGTGTTTTGAATTAGATAATTTTTATTTCTTCATTAAAAGCTTGTATCAATTTACATCTGGAAGACTTCATTGAAAAGGACATTTCGTGTGAATTTTCTCTCGTCATTAAGTAGACGGCCTTGCCGGGGGTTCGGTTCAATGCGAACACAGTGTACACACACACAGTGTACACACACAGTCTACACGCACACAGTGACACAGTGCACACAGTGTACACACAGTGACACAGTGATGCACACACAGTGACAGTGTACACACACAATGACACACAGTGACACAGTGACACAACAACAACCGCCATTTGCTAAGTGGCGGTGACGTCACCACGACGCTTGTGCCAAGCACAGTGACACACAGTGACACAGTGACACACAGCGACACACAGTGACACAGTGTATACACACAGTGTACACACACACAGTGTATACAAACAGTGTACACACACAGTGTACACACACAAAGTGTACATACACAGTGTGCACACACAGTGTATACACACACAATGTACACACACACAGTGTACACACACAGTGTATACACAGTGTACACACACAGTGTACACACACACACAGGGTATACACAGTGTACACACACAGTGTACACACGGTGTACATACAGTGTATACACCCAGTGTACACACACAGGGTACACACAGTGTATGTATACACACACACAGTGTACACACAGTGGCACACAGAGTATACACAGTGTACACACACACTGTATACAGTGTACACACACACAGTGTACACACACACAGTGTACACACACAATGTACACACAATGTACACACACACATTGTACACACACTGTACACACACACTGTACACATACGCAGTGTACACACACACAGTGTACACACACTGTACACACACACACAGTGTACACATACGCAGTGTACACACACACAGTGTACACACACTGTACACACACAGTGTATACACATAGTGTACACACACAGTGTCTGTACACAGTGTACACACACACAATGTACACACACACAGTGTACACACACAATGTACACAATGTACACACACAGTGTACACACACAGTGTACACACACATTGACGGCCTTCAGTTACTTTCCAGACTTTACACCGTGCAAACATTATACAAATACACTTTTGTGTTGTTTTAGGGGGGGGGAGCTCAATAATGTATAGATTTTTTTGCACGGCAAGTGAGCTGTGACGTCAGATCTGTCACGTGACCCTCGTATGTGTAAGCGTCACGCATTGTAGTGTAGCGGTTAGCGTTGTCTGTGTGTGTGTGTCTGTGTGTCTGTGTGTGTGCGTCTGTGTGTGTCTGTGTGTCTGTGTGTGTGTGTAAGCCTAACGCATTGTAGTTTAGCGGTTAGCGCTACGCTACACTACGAACCTGGCGACCCGAGTTCGATTCCCGCTCACGGCCACCACCGGTGACAATTATTTGAACCGGTCTTGGGCCTCCCCTAGGTCGACTCAGCCTCTAACGAGTAACTGCTGTGGTGTGTGAACATCGCCACTGGGGAGACAAAGGCGGCCGGGTGTGGTGAATCCAAGTCCCGGGCGAAGCTGGGTAGTAACAGCTAGTCCTGGATATACCTACACAGCCTACATACAACAGAATAAGTAGTATCTCTTGACCCTGTAGTTGTATCTACTGACTGTACAGTAGTATCTACTGAGCCAGTAGTAGCTACTGACTGTTTAGTAGTATTTACTGACTGTAGTAACTACTGACCGTAGTAGTATTTACTGGCCCTACAGTAGTGTCTACCGACTCTATAGTAGTAACGACTAACTGTATAGTAGTATCTGCTGACTCTATAGGAGTATTCACTGACTATAGTAGTAACTACTAACTCTATATCAGTATCTACTCACTCTATAGTAGTGCCTACTGACTCTAGTAGCTACTGACCGTAGTTGTATCTGCTGACTGTAGCAGTATTTGCTGACTGTAGTGGTATAGTCTGACTGTTTTAGTATCTACTAACTCTATATAGCGGTATGTACCAACTCGATAGCATTATTTACTATTACTACAGCAGTGCATACCGACTGTGGTGGATCCTGCTCTCACTACAGCAGTGCATACTTACTGTGGTGGTAACTGCTATCACTACAGCAGTGCATACTGACTGTGGCGGTACTTGCTATCACTACAGACCAATTTACTCTGACAGAGACCTACAGACTCACACATAGACCCATAGACTCGCACAGAGACCAATTTACTCTGACAGAGACCCACAGACTCACACATAGACCCATATACTCACACATAGACCAATTTACTCTGATAGAGACTCACAGACTCACACAGAGACCCATAGACTCACACAGAGACAAATTTACTCTGACAGAGACCCACAGACTCACACAGAGACCCATAGACTGATAGACTCACACAGATACCAATTTACTCTGACAGAGGCCCACAGACTCACACAGAGACCCATAGACTCACACAAATACCAATTTACTCTGACAGAGGCCCACAGATTCACACAGAGACCCATAGACCCACACAGAGACCAGTTTACTCTGACAGAGACCCACAGACTCACACAGAGACCCATAGACTGATAGACTCACACAGATACCAATTTACTCTGACAGAGGCCCACAGACTCACACAGATACCCATAGACTCACACAGATACCAATTTACTCTGACAGAGGCCCAAAGACTCACACAGATACCCATAGGCCCACAGACTCACACAGAGACCCACAGACTCACACAGAGACCCACAGACTCACACAGAGACCCATAGACTCACCACACAGGCGGTCCCCACGAGGTGGTCGTCAGCCGTGCCCGGCGGCTGAGCGTTACTCACCCCCCCCCCCCACCACGTCGCTGTCTCCACAGCTGCCGTGACGAGTGTCGCTGTCTTCCTGCTGTCTCCACAGCTGCCGTGATGAGTGTCGCTGTCTTCCTGCTGTCTCCACAGCTGCCGTGATGAGTGTTGCTGTCTTCCTGCTGTCTCCGCAGCTGCCGTGACGAGTGTCGCTGTCTTCCTGCTGTCTCCACAGCTGCCATGACGAGTGTCGCTGTCTTCCTGCTGTCTCCACAGCTGCCGTGATGAGTGCCGGTGACTCCAGGTTGTCTCTGGCCGCTGCCGTGATGAGTGCCGGTGACTCCAGGTTGTCTCTGGCCGCTGCTGGAGCTCACAGGAACATTCTGGTGAGTCGCTTTTAGGGGGGGCTCACCGGTGCTCTGTGTACTACTATGCACTGTACACTATACTATACACTGTACACTATTATACACTGTACACTATACAATACACTGTACACTACTATACACAACTATACACTACATTACTATACACTACTATACACTACACTATACCCTACACTACTAAAAACTACAGTACTATACGCTACTATACACTATGCACTACTATACACTACAATGTAATATACACTACTATACACTACAATCGGTCCTGGGCCTCCCCTAGGTTGACTCAAAAGAGTAGCTGGTGTAGCAGTGTGTCGTAGTAAACAAAGCCACTGGGGAGACAAAGGCGGTCCGGCGTGGTGCTGGCCACCCACCCCCTCATGTGCCACAGTGCCGGCAGCCTTCATAGGTGCTTCTATTTGCTAACAGCACTTGCCCCTATAGCCTGCCGAGGCTACACGGGGGACCTTTGTGTCTGTGTGAGTGATGACATGTGGCTCCGTGATGCCTCTGTCCGCTGGGACGCAGCTGAAGCCGGTGCCTGCGATGCTTCGTCTGCTGCAGTCGGTCGGTGTCGAGGGCGACACATTCACGTGGGAGCAGGTGGGTCCCATCACGACCACCAACACCATCATCATCTGCGTGGCTAGGAGATGTTGACTACCTCGCCTGGTGTACAGGAGGTCGTGGGTTCCATCACGACCCTGACACCTGCTGTATAATTTGCATTTGCACGATTATCACAGATGGCTACGTGTGGTGCGAAAGAAGTTCAACATAGTACAGACGTTACACTCACCCACCCACTCACCCAACCACTCGTCCACCCATTCATTCACTGACCGACTCACTCAGCCACCCACTCACCCAACCACTCACCCACTACATTTACCCACACACTAACACTCACTCACCCAACCACTCACTCATCCACTCACTCACCCAACCACTCACTCTACTCACCCTCTAACCCATCCACTCACTGACTAGTCCATCTCTTCCGCCCATGCCACTAAATCACTGATCCACCCACCCACTCACTGATCCCCTTACTCGCTGATCCACACACCCACTCACTCACCCACTCACTCACCTACCCACCCACTCACCCACTCAATCACTCAACCACCCACTCACTAACTCATCCACTCAATCACCCACTCACTCACCCACCCACCTACTCACCCACTCACCCACTCAGTCACCCACTCGTGTGTGTGCATGCATGCGTGTGTGTGTGCATGCGTGTGCCTGCCATTCTTCCACTCCGGTGGTGGGTGTACACCCAGGACCCCATTCCAACCTAAAGTGGCCTGGTCTCAGTTATCTGATGAAAGTTGCAAGCGAGAATTTCATCATCGCTTGCGGCTGGGATTGGCATCGTCCCCGACTCCTCCTGATGTCGAGGGTAAATGGGCGAGGTTTAGGACTGTGACTCATGCAGCTGCAATGGCTGCTTTGGGTACGCGGTCCAGACCTCCCCAGACACCCTGGATGACAGAGGAGTTGTTCAGGATGGTTGAGAAAAAGCGACAGGCCCACTGTCATCGGCTACAGAATCCCACGTCAGAGAATGAGGAGGCTTACCGCAGCCTTCGCTCGGAGGTTCGGAGAGCCGTGAGGCGCTGCAAGGATGGGTGGTGGTCGCGGGTTGCTGAGGAGATGGAGTCTGCCTCAGTGGCCCGTGATCACAAATCTCTATTTAACTCCATCAAAAAAGTAACCTGCAGCGCCACACCTATTACCATCATTAGGGGAAAAAACGGTGATCCAATTTCCGACCCCCAGGAACAGGTTCGCAGATTTGCTGAGCATTTCTGTGAGGTCCTGGGGGAGGGAAAATCCCTCAGCCAGGAAAACATCGTGGCACAAAGTGAGGATGACCCTGCTGAGGCTGCGGTGCCTCAAATATTGGATGAAGTCACCCCCTGTGAGTGGCTGGCTGAGGTGCCATCTGCTGAGGAAGTATTGAAGGCGATCCGGAGTTTGAGACCAGGAAAGGCAGCGGGCAGAGATGATCTCCCAAGCGAAATGCTGAGGGAGGGTGGCGTTTGTGCACAGACTGCCCTATATGACATCATAACAACAGTCTGGACCACTGGACGGGTTCCGCAGGATTGGAAGGATGCCCTGGTGGTCCCCCTTTTTAAGAAGGGGGACCGCACAGACTGTAACAACTACAGGGGCATCTCACTCCTCAGTGTGCCGGGAAAGGTCCTGGCAAGGATTATTCAGCATCGCCTTGCCAGGCACGCTGAGGAGAGGCTTGCGGAGCCCCAATGCGGTTTCAGGAAAGGGCGGTCCTGCACAGATGCCATATTTTCTGTCCGTCTGCTACAGCAGAGGTGTAGGGAATTCCAACAAGACCTACATCTCTGCTTTATTGACATGGTCAAGGCCTATGATACCATCAGTAGGCCTGGTCTCTGGGTCGTTCTTCGTGCTTTTGGAGTACCTGACCCTCTGCTCACGATCATTAAGGACCTTCGTGATGGTGAGCGCGCCCGGGTAAAACTACGTGGCCGGGAGTCAGAGCCATTCCCTGTACACCTTGGGGTGCGACAGGGATGTCCTCTGGCTCCCACATTATTTAACATCTATTTTGACCACGTAGTTCGTGAAGCCTTCAATAGCTGTACCGGGGGAATCTCCATATGGTACAGATATAATGGGAGGCTAATCGATGCCCGGGTGCGGTCAAGGGATGGCTCCCTATTGCTCAACCACGTTATGTATGCTGATGACTTGGTAATAACTGCTCAGTCAGAGGAGGAGTTGGAGACGCTGCTGCTGAGACTGGAGCGTGCCACTAAGAGGTGGGGCCTTACCATCAGCCCCACCAAAACTAAGCACCTGCCTGGGTATTTTGTACCATCGGACACTCCACCCCCACAACTCCCAATCGGTGATGGGGCAGTTGTGGAGAGAGTGGAGAGTTTCCCATACCTGGGCAGTGTGCTTATGACTGGCTCCAGTTTAACAGCAGAGGTCTCACTCCGAATCAGTCGAGCGGCAATATCTTTTAATCGGTTGCGTAACGCTGTGTGGAAGCTACCTGGTCTGTCGCTACGCACTAAGCTTCAGGTCTTCTCGGCCACGGTCATTCCCTCTCTTCTCTACGCTTGCGAAACGTGGACCCCCCTAATGGAACATCTTCGCCGGTTAGAAACATTTAGGCTGGCCTGCCTACGATCCATCCTGGGTTTAACCAGACTGGATTGTGTGAGGAGCTCACAAATCCTTGAAAGATCTGGGCAGGGTCCCATCGGTGAGCTCCTCCGGCAGGCAAGGCTGCGATGGCTGGGTCATGTAGCCCGCATGCCCAGCCACCGCATGCCGAAACAGCTTTTGTTTGGCCGGATTGAGGGGGCTAAGCGGGCACGGCACGGGCTAGAGAAGAGATGGAGTGATGTGGTACAGGAGGACGTGGAGCTGAGTGGACTTGCCGATGACTGGTACCAGCGGTGTCAAGATCGGCCTCTGTGGAGGAGGCTCGTGAAGGATGCTACTGGGCAGTTGGAGGCGGTCGCCCTCCAACAACAACGGAGGGCGGAGGAGCGACGCTCACAACAGCGAGCGGAGCGCCGGGTGGCTAAAGCACAGCAGGTTGGCACAGTAGGGGGCACAGGTGGTGCATCAGCCAGTCATCTCAGTCAGTCGACCCGTGGCACCTGGGTCTGCCCAGTGACCTCCTGCCAGCGGGCGTTCGACACTTCACGTGGCCTCAGGGTGCACATAGCCTGGCACAAGCGTCGTGGTGACGTCACCGCCACTTAGTGGCGAATGGCGGTTGTTGTTGTGTGTGTGTGTGCGTCCCACGTAGGCGCACCACTACGTGGGACAATACATCAAGCGGAGACAACTTTACGATGTAGAGAGGCCGTACCTGGTGAGGTGTGGCGGGGACCTCCTGGGGGAGGTGTTTGGTGTGGAGGGATTCTCACTCAGAGATCCCAGGTGAGGGAGATAGAAAGAGGGTGGAGAGTGGGTGGGTGAGTGAGTGTGGGTGAGTGGATGAGTTATTTAGTGAGTGAGTGAGTGGGAGGGCGAGTGAATTATTGAGTGGGTGGGTGAGCTATTTACTGAGTGGGCGAGTGATTGAGTGGGTGAATATTCTTTGGTTCTTTCACTAAAGTCACGTAGATAGAAAAATTATAATAAAAAGTGAAATAAAAATAAACAAGCACAAGAGAGAGAGGGGTAGAGAGAGAGAGGGGCGGGAGATAGAGCCTGCATCCAAACCCAGCCTGGATCTCCCTGTCTCTCTCTTCCGGACACTCGGTGGCAGCGCTGTTCGTGAAGTCATTCTCCATAGTGACGGCCGACAGCAGGCGAGGTGAAGTTCCCCTCCCTCCCTCCTCCTCAATCCCTCCCCGGGTTCAAAGCACGACGTAGCGCTAACTACTACTACACTACCGCTACCCATATACAACAACAACCGCCATTCGCCACTAAGTGGCGGTGACGTCACCACGACGCTTGTGCCAGGCTATGTGCACCGTGAGGCCACGTGAAGTGTTGAACGCCCGCTGGCAGGAGGTCACTGGGCAGACCCAGGTGCCACGGGTCGACTGACTGAGATGACTGGCTGATGCACCACCTGTGCCCCCTACTGTGCCAACCTGCTGTGCTTTAGCCACCCGGCGCTCCGCTCGTTGTTGTGAACGTCGCTCCTCCGCCCTCCGTTGTTGTTGGAGGGCGACTGCCTCCAACTGCCCAGTAGCATCCTTCACGAGCCTCCTCCACAGAGGCCGATCTTGACACCGCTGGTACCAGTCATCGGCAAGTCCACTCAGCTCCACGTCCTCCTGTACCACATCACTCCATCTCTTCTCTAGCCCGTGCCGCGCCCGCTTAGCCCCCTCAATCCGGCCAAACAAAAGCTGTTTCGGCATGCGGTGGCTGGGCATGCGGGCTACATGACCCAGCCATCGCAGCCTTGCCTGCCGGAGGAGCTCACCGATGGGACCCTGCCCAGATCTTTCAAGGATTTGTGAGCTCCTCACACAATCCAGTCTGGTTAAACCCAGGATGGATCGTAGGCAGGCCAGCCTAAATGTTTCTAACCGGCGAAGATGTTCCATTAGGGGGGTCCACGTTTTGCAAGCGTAGAGAAGGGAGGGAATGACCGTGGCCGAGAAGACCTGAAGCTTAGTGCGGAGCGACAGACCAGGTAGCTTCCACACAGTGTTACGCAACCGATGAAAAGAAATTGCCGCTCGACTGATTCGGAGTGAGACCTCTGCTGTTAAACTGGAGCCAGTCATAAGCACACTGCCCAGGTATGGGAAACTCTCCACTCTCTCCACAACTGCCCCATCACCGATTGGGAGTTGTGGGGGTGGAGTGTCCGATGGTACAAAATACCCAGGCAGGTGCTTAGTTTTGGTGGGGCTGATGGTAAGGCCCCACCTCTTAGTGGCACGCTCCAGTCTCAGCAGCAGCGTCTCCAACTCCTCCTCTGACTGAGCAGCTATTACCAAATCATCAGCATACATAACGTGGCTGAGCAATAGGGAGCCATCCCTTGACCGCACCCGGGCATCGATCAGCCTCCCATTATATCTGTACCATATGGAGATTCCCCCGGTACAGCTATTGAAGGCTTCACGAACTACGTGGTCAAAATAGATGTTAAATAATGTGGGAGCCAGAGGACATCCCTGTCGCACCCCAAGGTGTACAGGGAATGGCTCTGACTCCCGGCCACGTAGTTTTACCCGGGCGCGCTCACCATCACGAAGGTCCTTAATGATCGTGAGCAGAGGGTCAGGTACTCCAAAAGCACGAAGAACGACCCAGAGCCCAGGCCTACTGATGGTATCATAGGCCTTGACCAGGTCAATAAAGCAGAGATGTAGGTCTTGTTGGAATTCCCTACACCTCTGCTGTAGCAGACGGACAGAAAATATGGCATCTGTGCAGGACCGCCCTTTCCTGAAACCGCATTGGGGCTCTGCAAGCCTCTCCTCAGCGTGCCTGGCAAGGCGATACTGAATAATCCTTGCCAGGACCTTTCCCGGCACACTGAGGAGTGAGATGCCCCTGTAGTTGTTACAGTCAGTGCGGTGGTCCCCCTTCTTAAAAAGGGGGACCACCAGGGCATCCTTCCAATCCTGCGGAACCCGTCCAGTGGTCCAGACTGTTGTTATGATGTCATATAGGGCAGTCTGTGCACAAACTCCACCCTCCCTCAGCATTTCGCTTGGGAGATCATCTCTGCCCGCTGCCTTTCCTGGTCTCAGACTCCGGATCGCCTTCAATACTTCCTCAGCAGATGGCACCTCAGCCAGCCACTCACAGGGGGTGACTTCTTCCAATATTTGAGGCACCGCAGCATCAGCAGGGTCATCCTCACTTTGTGCCACGATGTTTTCCTGGCTGAGGGATTTTCCCTCCCCCAGGACCTCACAGAAATGCTCAGCAAATCTGCGAACCTGTTCCATATACAGTCACACACTCACACACACTCACACATTCACTCACTCACATACTCACTCTCTTCTTTTTCTTCCCCTTCAGCCGGTGTCAACGTCACCACCACCTCCACCACTTCCTCTCCATCTTGCGCTCCAGCCGGTGGCGGTGGTGTTGGTGGTGGTGTTGGTGTGGGTGGTGGTGTTGGTGTGGGTGGTGGTGTTGGTGTGGGTGGTGGTGTGGGTGGTGGTGGCGGTGGTGGTGATGGTGGTGGTGTGGGTGGTGGTGGCGGTGGTGGTGTTGGTGTGGTTGGTGGTGTTGGTGTGGGTGGTGGTGTTGGTGTGGGTGGTGGTGGCAGTGGTGGTGGCGGTGGTGTTGGTGTGGGTGGTGGTGTTGGTGTGGGTGATGGTGGTGGTGTGGGTGGTGCTGGTGGTGTGGGTGGTGGTGTTGGTGTGGTTGGTGGTGTTGGTGTGGGTGGTGGTGCTGGTGGTGTGGGTGGTGCTGGTGGTGTTGTCGTGGGTGAGTGCGTGGTGTGCCGGAGTGAACCGCGTAGCTGCACGTTAGTTCACGGCGAAAGCGGCCATCTTGCCACGTGCCGCCGCTGCGCCTTGGAGCTGCAGCGGCGTGGCATGGCCTGCCCACTCTGCCGCAGGGAGATCCACTCTGTGGTGCACACGTTCCTGTCCTGACACGACACACACACACAGACACGCACAGACACACACACAGACACTCACACAGACACAACAACAACAACCGCCATTCGCCACTAAGTGGCGGTGACGTCACCACGACGCTTGTGCCAGGCTATGTGCACCCTGAGGCCACGTGAAGTGTCGAACGCCCGCTGGCAGGAGGTCACGGGGCAGACCCAGGTGCCACGGGTCGACTGACTGAGATGACTGGCTGATGCACCACCTGTGCCCCCTACTGTGCCAACCTGCTGTGCTTTAGCCACCCGGCGCTCCGCTCGTTCTGAGCGTCGCTCCTCCGCCCTCCATTGTTGTTGGAGGGCGACTACCTCCAACTGCCCAGTAGCATCCTTCACGAGCCTCCTCCACAGAGGCCGATCTTGACACTGCTGGTACCAGTCATCGGCAAGTCCACTCAGCTCCACGTCCTCCTGTACCACATCACTCCATCTCTTCTCTAGCCCGTGCCGCACCCGCTTAGCCCCCTCAATCCGGCCGAACAAAAGCTGTTTCGGCATGCGGTGGCCGGGCATGCGGGCTACATGACCCAGCCATCGCAGCCTTGCCCGCCGGAGGAGCTCACCGATGGGACCTTGCCCAGATCTTTCAAGGATTTGTGAGCTCCTCACACAATCCAGTCTGGTTAAACCCAGGATGGATCGTAGGCAGGCTAGCCTAAATGTTTCTAACCGGCGAAGATGTTCCATTAGGGGGATCCACGTTTTGCAAGCGTAGAGAAGGGAGGGAATGACTGTGGCCGAGAAGACCTGAAGCTTAGTGCGGAGCAACAGACCAGGTAGCTTCCACACAGCGTTACGCAACCGATGAAAAGATATTGCCGCTCGACTGATTCGGAGTGAGACCTCTGCTGTTAAACTGGAGCCAGTCATAAGCACACTGCCCAGGTATGGGAAACTCTCCACTCTCTCCACAACTGCCCCATCACCGATTGGGAGTTGTGGGGGTGGAGTGTCCGATGGTACAAAATACACAGACACAACAACAACAACCGCCATTCGCCACTAAGTGGCGAATCGCGTCACCACGACACTTGTGCCAGGCTATGTGCACCTTGAGGCCACGTGAAGTGTCGAACGACCGCTGGCAGGAGGTCACGGGGCAGACCCAGGTGCCACGGGTCGACTGACTGAGATGAGATACACACACAGACACATACACAGAGAGACACAGAGAGAGACAGAGAGAGAGACAGATACACAGAGAGCATTTGTTAATTTATGTCTACTTAAGGACAATTTTATGTTCATGTTTTTACCTCAGAATGTAAAAAAAAAATGTTCCTCGTAATGTTCAAAATATGTTTTTGTCTACCTCAGAATGTTTATAAATAAAAAATTAACCTCAGAATGTATTTTTTTTACCTCAATGTAAAAAAGATTTGTTTTTACCTCAGAATGTAAAAAAAGTTTACCTCAATGTAGAAATGATATATTTTTTACCTCACTCGCATTCTTGAATGCGTTTATTGCCGTTTAATATATTAAACTTTTGCACATTTAACCTCATCGTTTCCTGTCATCACTTTACGAGTTCACCGTGTGTGCACTGTGTGTGTGGGGAGCGTTGGTGCGGCAAAGCAAACCCCTCCAGTGAAGGCCCCCCGTGTGGCCCTCTAACAGACTGTAGGGGCAAGTGTCTCTTAGCAGCTCGCAGCAGCTGCGACCACCATCACGACAAAATTATCGTACATCCACGTCCACCCTCTGTGTATGTTCACACGCACGAGGGAGACGCGCTAACCCATCCCTAGCGATCTGAGCGGTGCGTCTTAAGAGTGCGAGGAATATTCTCCTGGCCGCTCTAACGCCGTTGCCACGTGACGAGCGACCTGACGGAGCTGCTTTCACTTGGTGCAGGGCAGGCCGCTCGCGTGGACCAAGATTGGCACAGCAGCTCAGTGGGGGGCCCCTTACACCCTGGTGGCAATACACTTAGTTTAGTTTTACTTAGGGTCTCTGTTAGTGTGGGTCTCTGTTAGTGTGGGTCTCTGTGGGTCTCTGTGAGTGTGGGTCTCTGTGAGTGTGAGTCTCTGTGGGTCTCTGTTAGTGTGGGTCTCTGTTAGTGTGGGTCTCTGTGAGTGTGGGTCTCTGTGGGTCTCTGTTAGTGTGGGTCTCTGTGGGTCTCTATGAGTATGGGTCTATGTGGGTCTGTGTGGGTCTCTGTTAGTGTGGGTCTCTGTGAGTCTCTAAGAGTATGGGTCTTTGTGGGTCTCTGTGAGTGTGGGTCTCTGTGGGTCTATGTTAGTGTGGGTCTCTGTTAGTGTGGGTCTCTGTGAGTCTCTGTGGGTCTCTGTGGGTCTCTGTGAGTGTGGGTCTCTGTGGGTCTGTATGGGTCTCTGTGAGTGTGGGTCTCTGTTAGTGTGGGTCTCTGTTAGTGTGGGTCTCTGTGGGTCTGTGTGGGTCTCTGTTAGTGTGGGTCTCTGTGAGTGTAGGTCTCTGTTAGAGTGGGTCTCTGTTAGTGTGGGTCTGTGTGGGTCTCTGTTAGTGTGGGTCTGTGTGGGTGTGGGTCTCTGTGAGTGTGGGTCTGTGTGGGTCTCTGTTAGTGTGGGTCTCTGTGAGTGTGGGTCTCTGTGGGTCTCTGTGAGTGTGGGTCTCTGTTAGTGTGGGTCTCTGTTAGTGTGGGTCTCTGTTAGTGTGGGTCTCTGTGTGTCTCTGTGAGTGTGGGTCTCTGTGAGTGTGGGTCTGTGTGGGTCTTTGTGAGTGTGGGTCTGTGTGGGTCTCTGTGGGTCTCTGTGAGTATGGGTCTCTGTGTGTGTGGGTCTCTGTGAGTGTGGGTCTCTGTGGGTTTGTGTGGGTCTCTGTGAGTGTGGATCTCTGTGAGTGTGGGTCTCTGTTAGTGGGGGTCTCTGTTAGTGTGGGTCTGTGTGGGTTTTTTATGAGTATGGGTCTCTGTGGGTGTGGGTCTCTGTGAGTGTGGGTCTCTGTGAGTGTGGGTCTCTGTGAGTGTGGGTCTCTTGTGAGTGTGGATCTGTGTGGGTCTCTATGAGTATGGGTCTCTGTGAGTCTGTGTGGGTCTCTTTGAGTGTGGGTCTATGTGGGTCTCTGTGAGTGTGGGTCTGTGTGGGTCTCTGTGAGTGTGGGTCTCTGTGGGTGTGGGTCTCTGTGAGTCTATGTGGATCTTTATGAGTATGGGTCTATGTGGGTCTGTGTGGGTCTCTGTTAGTGTGGGTCTCTGTGGGTCTGTATGGGTCTCTGTGAGTGTGGGTCTATGTGGGTCTCTGTGAGTATGGGTCTCTGTGGGTCTGTGTGGGTCTCTGTGAGTGTGGGTCTCTGTGGGTGTGGGTCTCTGTGAGTGTGGGTCTCTGTGAGTGTGGGTCTCTTGTGAGTGTGGGTCTGTGTGGGTCTCTATGAGTATGGGTCTCTGTGAGTCTGTGTGGGTCTCTGTATGGGTCTCTGTGGGTCTGTGTGGGTCTCTGTGAGTGTGGGTCTCTGTGGGTGTGGGTCTTTTGAGTATGGGTCTCTGTGGGTCTATGTGGGTCTCTATGAGTATGGGTATATGTGGGTCTGTGTGGGTCTCTGTGAGTGTGGGTCTCTGTGGGTGTGGGTCTCTTGAGTATGGGTCTCTGTGGGTCTATGTGGGTCTCTATGAGTATGGGTATATGTGGGTCTGTGTGGGTCTCTGTGAGTATAGGTCTCTGTGGGTCTATGTGGGTCTCTGTGAGTATGGGTCTCTGTGAGTCTGTGTGGGTCTCTGTGAGTGTGGGTCTATGTGGGTCTCTATGAGTATGGGTCTATGTGGGTCTGTGTGGGTCTCTGTTAGTGTGGGTCTCTGTGGGTCTGTGTGGGTCTCTGTGAGTGTGGGTCTATGTGGGTCTGTGTGGGTCTCTGTGAGTGTGGGTCTCTGTGAGTGTGGGTCTGTGTGGGTCTGTGTGGGTCTCTGTGAGTGTGGGTCTACGTGGGTCTGTGTGGGTCTCTGTTAGTGTGGGTCTCTGTGAGTGTGGGTCTCTGTGGGTCTGTGTGGGTCTCTGTGAGTATGGGTCTCTGTGAGTATGAGTCTGTGTGGGTCTCTGTGAGGGTGGGTCTCTGTGAGTGTGGGTCTGTGTGGGTCTCTGTGAGTATGGGTCTGTGTGGGTCTCTGTGAGTGTGGGTCTCTGTGAGTCTGTGTGGGTCTCTGTGAGTGTGGGTCTGTGTGGGTCTGTGTGGGTCTCTGTGAGCGTGGGTCTGTGTGGGTCTCTGTGAGTGTGGGTCTCTGTGGGTCTGTGTGGGTCTCTGTGAGTGTGGGTCTCTGTGAGTGTGGGTCTGTGTGGGTCTCTGTGAGTGTGGGTCTCTGTGAGTGTGGGTCTGTGTGGGTCTCTGTATGGGTCTCTGTGGGTCTCTGTGAGTATGGGTCTCTGTGAGTCTGTGTGGGTCTCTGTGAGTGTGGGTCTGTGTGGTTCTGTGTGGGTCTCTGTGAGCGTGGGTCTGTGTGGGTCTCTGTGAGTGTGGGTCTCTATGGGTCTGTGTGGGTCTCTGTGAGTGTGGGTCTCTGTGGGTCTGTGTGGGTCTCTGTGAGTGTGGGTCTCTGTGGGTCTGTGTGGGTCTCTGTGAGTGTGGGTCTCTGTGGGTCTGTGTGGGTCTCTGTGAGTGTGGGTCTCTGTGGGTGTGGGTCTCTTGAGTATGGGTCTCTGTGGGTCTATGTGGGTCTGTGTGGGTCTCTGTGAATGTGGGTCTGTGTGGATCTCTGTGGGTCTCTGTAGCTGTCTGTGTGGGTCTCTGTCTCTCCCCCCCCCCCCCCCCTTTATCCCCTGGCCGTCGCCTCCCCCTCGGGTGCGGCCACGCCCACACCTCATCCAATCAGGAGTCCCTGGCTCACGGATGACGCGTCACCTCTGGCTTCCGGCGCTCAGCAGCACTTCCGGCTGTGTCACGTGACCACTCCCACGTGGCTGCGTGCTGCCCGCTCCGTCCGTAGTTACCGTAAAAGACTTGAGACTTGCTGTATTTAGACTATATCGTGACATATTGAGGCGTTAAAACAATCACGGTTTGTTAATTGAACGATTTCCCTTCCCGCCGTGTAATAATGGACAGTGTTTGGTAAGACTTTGTTTTGTTTTTCATCATAACGGGACACATTTTTTACATTATTCCACATGCATAGCGGGGGGTAGGGTGTGAGCTTGAGACGTTTGGAAGCCGGTTTAGCATGAGCACTTTTAAGATTTCGTCAATAATGTAATCGGTCTTGCTCAAGCAAATACATTATGAAGTTTGCACACGTGTCAATAATTGCATTTTTTTACGCGTGGAAAAATGTGTTACTTTTATTTGCAAAAAAATTCAAATGTAGTTTCTTTTCCAAGTGTTGTGAAAATTCTGCCTTTATTCTTAATGCTCTGTTGAGCACGAAGTGTCCGTGGCATAACCTGTGGTAATCTCCATATATACAAAAGGCAAAGTTGTGAATGTGTGTTCTCTGTACTTCTCCACATGCAACAAACTGGAAATTTGCCATGTGGGTACTTTCCAGACTGTACACCATGCAAACATTATACAAATACACTTTTATTTGTGGGGGGAGCTCAATGCATTTATTTTTTGCACGGCAAGTGAGCTGTGACGTCAAATCTGTCACGTGACCCTCGCACGTGGAAGCGTGACGCATTGTAGTGTCGCGGTTAGCGTTGTCTGTGTGTGTGTATCTGTGTGTGTGTCTGTGTGTGTCTGTGTGTGTGTGGAAGCGTAACTCATTGTAGTGTAGCGGTTAGCGCTACGCCGCGCTACGAATCCGGTGACCCGAGTTCGATTCCCGCTCACGGCCACCACTTGTGAACACTTGTGTGTACCCAGCACGTGCCTGTCCAAGTAATAAACTCCACTTGTGAACACTTGCGTGCACCCAGCACGTGCCTGCCCAAGTAATAAACTCCACTCGTGAACACTTGTGTGTGTACCCAGCACGTGCCTGCCCAAGTAATAAACTCCACTTGTGTGTGCACCCAGCACATGCCTGTCCAAGTAATAAACTCCACCCGTGAACACTTGTGTGTACCCAGCACGTGCCTGCCCAAGCAATAAACTCCTGAGCACGAGGCGCGAGCGACGGACCAAGACATGGACAGAAGCGAGTGGTGGCAAGGCGAGTTGGCAGACGACATCTACCGCGTCCTTCGAGAGAAGGTATCCGCCTCTCTCATTAATAGGCCTCCTACACGCAGACGCAAATCCTACGAACTGATTTATACGGCACGTACGTTCGAGTGCTCGACTCGCAGTGAGGAGGTTGCAAGTTCAATCCTGGCCAGCGGGTCAACCCGGCCCCCTATCTCTCCAGGGACTATAACACGAGCGACACGGTACCTTGTGGAAGAATAAAAGTGGCTGTGCTTTGGAGCTACGGATCTCCACACCTCGTGGTTTTGTTTCATCGTAGGCTGAGGACTACCAAATGAGTTCTTCGCCATCTTTCACTCGCTTGAACAGGGAGACAATTTTGGCCATGGCTTTTGTCACTCTTGGTTTGCGTGACGGCGAAAATTAAATGCTGTGGCCCACCGTAACCGGGCGCGTCACCTCCTTAGACCCCCAGAATCTATTATCGTTTCAAAACACCTCTTGACCTCTTGACCCAACTCGACAGCGTCCCAACTGCCCTCCCAAACCCCGTGTCCTCGTTTTTTTTTCCCTCTCGCAGGAGCTGTCACTGCCTCGGCTTTGCGCACGCTCGCCCCAGCTGCACCTCCGTCGCCACTTCGTCGACCTCCTGGCAACGCCGAGCGAGCGCCTGCAGCTGAGTGTGGCCACGCACCACCTGGCCATCACAATGTTAGACGTGTTCATGGACCGCCACGACATCACCGTCCGCCGCCTCTACACCTGCTCAATCTGCTGCCTCATTATAGCAGGTCGGTCAATCGCTCACGTGACCCACCCACCCACCCACCTGATCACCCGATCACTCGCTCATCTCTCGCTCGTACGCTTCGTCGCTTGCTCACCGTCGGCATGCGTGTCCCTGACACCCTGCGCAGCCAAGTTCGAGGAGATGGATGAGCAGGTGCCGCGACTGGACTGGGTGAACCGGCTGGAGGTGATGACCAAGCAAGGGCTGAGTCTGTCCAAGGAGGAATTGCAGCAGACGGAGGTAGCTGCATGCCCCTGTTAATTCGGCGTGCAATGTTTCACCCAACAGAACCGTTCCGTGCATTGTCGTGATTCAAAGTCGCGATTTGATTCAAGAAACCAGTTGTTTCGTCTTGTTACTTTACAATCTTACTGTTTGGGTCTGTCGGTAAACTCACGTAGATGGAAAATAATTTTTAAAAAATCACGACGTTTCAATGGCAACACAAGGAGTCGTCCTCAGGTGATTGCTTGTGTTCCGATCGAAACGTCAAAGACCCAAAGAGTATGAACACATCATCTCTGTTTCATGCGAACTAATTATTCTGTAGACAATTTGAATGCACAGCCCGAATTTGAATATAGAAGCGTGTCTTCTTACTAGATAACAGGAAGGCAAAAGCTGCAGAATAACATTACCACAGCAGACCTGACGAATGAACGTGGAGTGGTGCTCATTTATTTGCACGGCGCTGGAACAAGTGCAGGAAATTCTCCCTTCCTATGGTGGGGCTCAGTCTCTCCATAAAACAATCACCCCGTGACGATTTGCTTGCATTGCGATGGAAACGTCGTGATATTTTTTATTATTTTTTCAATCTACGTGGCTTTTACTGAAAGACCCAAAGAATATGACGGTCATTGCATTTACCCGTGCAGACGAAGGGCCGAGTTGACTCCTTGACCAGACATTTGAACTGTTTGCGAGCCATGCACCAAATAAACCCTCCAGGTAACACACAGCAGCGTGGCGGACTGAATGCTTCACGGAGTGGTGTCAGCTGTGCCGTGCCAGCCCACTCTCCCGTCTGCCTCCCCCCTGCACAGTTCCTGCTGCTGCGTACACTCGACTGGAACCTGTGCACGCCCACAGCGGCGCACTTCGTGGACTACTTCCTGTGGCTGTCGCGGCGTGAGGACGCCCCGGCTGGAGGCTCGTCCTACCGGCATGCGTACACGACCAAGTACACGGCCCACTTCCTTCAGCTCGCCCTGCAAGGTGCTCGCAGATCTGTAGAGGAGCGCTTCTTAGGCTCCGGCCTTGCAGCGCTAAGGTGACCAGCGACAGAAGGGACAGTGCCTGAAACGTCACCGAATATATATTTTTTTGTCCTACGTCGGAATGTTTGTTCAAATGTTCAGGGTGCCGTTGGCCAAACGTTCCTCGTTCACTGGGTGCTTGTGCATTTAAGCGTCTGTGTGTGTGCCTGCCTGTCATTCCTGTGTGCAGGGTAGAGGTGGCGTAGCGGTTAGCGCTACGCTGCGCTACGACCCTGGACACCCTGGTCCAACGCCCGCTCACGGCTATCACCGGTGACGATTATCTGAACCGGTCCTGGGCCTCCCCTAGGTCGACTCAGCCTCAAATGAGTAACTCAATGCGGTGTGTAAACATTGGGGAGACAAAGGCGGCCGGGCGTGGTGCTGGCCACCCACCCCCTCGTGTGCCGTGCCGCCCTTCATAGGTGGTGCTGCTCGCCAACAGCACTTGCCCCAAAAGTCTGTTAAGGCTAAACAGAGGGTTTTTGTCTTTGTTTGTGTGTATGCAGACCACGTATTCCTGAGTTTCCGTCCAGTGGCGGCTGCAACCATAGCATTGGCCCGTATAGAAGTGAAGCTGCCCTCTGCGTGGACTCTGTACATGCAACACTTCACTGGCCTTGCCTGGGAGATGATCCTGCCGTGCGTGGAGCAGCTGATTTGGTGATTTGCACGACAAAACAACACAAAGCTCTCCTAAGTGACCGTTTAAGAGACCTATTAAGGCTGAGTTGTGGCTCACGAGGCAGCAACGTGCTCTTTTCTCTCCACAATTTTTGTTTACAAACCAATACCGGTTACCCGTTAAAGCCGAATTTACCCAAGGGAAATTGAATACAGGTTATGCGTCGCTGCCCGAACCATCACTGCTGACCAAACCATCACTGCTTTAAGATTAACTGTTAGTCAAAGTGAAAGTTGTCTCCCAGATCAAATGAGCGATGTCGGTGGGACCGAGGTAGTCGTGTCGATTCAACATTCACACGGTGGAGGCCAGTGTCTCCAGAGGACAAATACTGTTGTCAAGTTGGCATGACGAGAGACTGCTACAAAAAACAACGAGTATGCCATTTTCTTTGGTTCTTTCGGTAAAGTCACCACCACGTAGAATGAGAATAAAATAATAAAATAAAATAATAAAATTCTCACGACGTTTCGGCCACAACGCAAGCGGCCGTCTTCAGGTGAATGGTACAGACCTGTTTGCGTTGTGGCCGAAACGTCGTGAGAATTTTATTGTGTTATTTTATTATTTTATTCTCATTCTACGTGGTGGTGACTTTACCGAAAGAACCAAAGAAGATTAATCCTTGCAGTCACGAAAGCTTCAAATCGAAAAGAGTATGCCATTGTGCAACAGATGGCAAATATTTTAAACAATATCCATGACGACTAAATGAAGCTGATATGTGGATTCCTGTGCGTGCGAATTTTCACGTCCTAGTCCATCACGGATGCCCTGAGACTCGGTGAGGGGCCCCAGCATTACCCATGGTGCCTTGTGACTCATTGGGAGATGGGCCCTTATGGTTGAGGTTTCTCATCACCTTGCTGAATTAAATAAGCAGATGAACGCTAAACGATTAGACATTCTTACGGTGCTGTTGCTGGCTTCTTAGTATTTTGGGCCTGTGCTTAGCGACCATTATTTAAACTTAACAACATTAAGTTGCACACTCTTAATTTTTAGAGATTGGGGAGTACGGTTTTCAGATTTTGCCCCAGGGTTGTTTCCACTTATGCTATATTGAGGACAAACTACTACAAACGACAGTACTATGCAGTGGTGTTAATTACTGCAGTACATCCCATGTGTTTTTATTGATGTTAAATTATTATATTGCTGTCAAGGGCACGGTGTGATATTGGGTTCAAGGATTACAAGATGGGCGTGAACCTAACATGATGAGACACACAGGTATGGACCTGTGTGTGTCAAGATGGGCTTGAACTTAACATGATGAGACCCACAGGCATGGACCTGTGTGTGTCAAGATGGGCTTGAACCTAACATGATTAGACCCACAGGCATGGACCTGTGTGTGTCAAGATGGGCTTGAACCTAACATGATTAGACCCACAGGCATGGACCTGTGTGTGTCAAGATGGGCTTGAACCTAACATGATTAGACCCACAGGCATGGACCTGTGTGTGTCAAGATGGGCTTGAACCTAACATGATTAGACACACAGGCATGGACCTGTGTGTGTCAAGATGGGCTTGAAGCTAACATGATTAGACACACAGGCATGGACCTGTGTGTGTCAAGATGGGCTTGAACCTAACATGGACCTGTGTGTCTGTTCTAACTCTACGTCCTCCCCCTGTGTTCGAACTCTTCAGTAAATACAACTTCAACAGGAAGCAGGTCATGGAGCTTCAGGAAAATCCTGCTGTCCACTCTGAGCAGCCCTCCCACTCAGCCTCAGCCATACCACGTGTGCCTCTTCACCAGTCAACTCAACAGCAGCAGCCACAGCCACTACAGCAGCAACAGCAGCAACAGCAGCAGCAGCAACAGCAGCAGCCACAGCAGCAGTAAACAGCAGCAGCCACAACAACAGCAGCAGCCACAGCAGCAGCAGCAACAGCAGCAGCAGCAACAGCAGCAGCAACAGCAGCAACAACAGCAGCAGCAGCAACAGCAGCAGCAACAGCAGCAGCCACAGCAGCAGCCACAGCAGCAGCAACAACAGCAACAAATGATGCAGCAGCAGCAACAGCAGCAGCAGCAGCAGAAGCCACAGCAACAGCAGCAGCAGCCACAACAACAACAGCAGCAGGAGCAACAGCAGCAGGAGGAGCAGCAGCCACAGCAGCAGCCACAGCAACAGCCACAGTAGCAGCAGCAGCAGCAGCCGCAGCAACAACAACAGCAGCAGCAACAGCAGCAGCCACAGCAGCAGCAGCCACAGCAGCAGCCACAGCAACAGCCACAGTAGCAGCAGCAGCAGCCACAGCAACAACAACAACAGCAGCAGCAACAGCAGCAGCCACAGCAGCAGCAGCCACAGCAGCAGCAGCAACAACAGCAGCAGGAGGAGCAGCATCTGGTGCCCAAGTCGGTGCAGACGCCACCTGTGGAGGTGGGTCAGGAGATGGAGTCGTCGTCGCCGCCGCTGCTGCTGCTGTTCAGCAAAGAGACCCTTGGCAACATTTGGGATGACCACGATTTGGCCGCGCAAGCCGCGTGTCAGCAGGAACCTGGCCATCGAGTCGCACAACAGATACATCGGCAGGCTGTGCGGTGATTGCTGATGCGTTTTCGGCAGGGCACCGGTTTCAGGAATGCAGAACACGGAGCGAGTTGTCGGTCAAAGCTCAGCCCGTCAGAGCTTTGGTCGGCAAGCTGTGGGGGGGGGGGGGTGTTCAAGGAGGCTGTAGATTACCGGCAACGAAAGCGTCGCAGAATCTTTGCGACGGTTGCAAATTTCAATTAATGAGGCGTCGTGCCGCACGCAATCCCGTGAATATCGCAAGGCCAGCCGAACGCCGACATAGTAGGTCGGCCTGCAGTTAAAAGCCACGCTGTTGGGGCCTGGCTCCGCTCTGGCCATTTTATGTTTGGCCATGAATTCAAATGGCCAAAGAGACATAGTAAGAAAATGTCTTCAAGCCTAAGTGAGCATTGGTTGATGCTTATTTTCACGGGAGTTTCTCAGCCAATGAAGGTATTTTTTAAGGACACGTCTGTGAAGCGATCGTTGCCGTTCCACAAAGCGGTACTTACTGCGTCAATGACGGAGGAATAATTGGTCGCGAAAGCCTACGTGTTAAACTGGAATAATTGTAGAATCTACCTCTTGTGTGGGAATTGAACTGGCAACTATCTGGTTATAGGTTGGACACTTTTATCACTGCGCTACACTGAACAACATTACCAAATACACTGAACATAATGTACCATCTGTTTGGCCATTAAAATAAAAAAATAACCATGCATGGAATTTGTACCAATCTCATGGCTCTGTTTCGGGGCATAGTGTTAGCCCAAAGCCACCCAGACACTTCCATTAAACAGTGCGAACTGTGTCTGCTACTTGTTTTTATATATTGCGACCTTATCACTTATGCACCTCTCAGAAAGAACGTGTATTAATGAAATTACGTGTAATTGTAGGGATGGCAAAGTCAGGTTCGCAGTTTTCTGCATCGACATGTGAAAGATGCTGCTACGGACAGGTGTAATGCTGTAATTTCATTGTGGATAATTACGTACACTTTAAATGGGCACATTTAATCCTGTGTGTGACTGGGTGACAGCATTTAGAGTCAGAATTATCTCTTGCATGTGAGACAAGGGAATCATTCATTGTTTTAGACTATTATTAATTTAGAAAAAATTATGTTACTGATAAAACTGTCTTCCTGCTCAAACGATCATGGCATGATATTCGTATTTGTGGTCCTGATCCAGTGTTGGTAATTCCTTTAATATCACCAACAAAGAGTATTTAAACCTGTAATTGACGAAAAAATCCGATCATAACAGCGCAGGTTGTAAAATCATGTTTTACTTGCAAATAAACATGAACGGTTTCTTCTTAAGCAGTGCATTGTGGTTCTCTTACCTTTGGTCACTGTCAAAATAAATCTGAGCAAATCTGACCGACTGCTGTCAGGTAGCACCAATACAGAGATGGGTAACTCTAGGCCCATGTAGTCATTGATCAGACTCATCAGTGTGGTATCACCACCAATACAGAGATGGGTAACTCTAGGCCCATTTAGTCATTGATCAGACTCATCAGTGTGGTATCACCACCAATACAAAGATGGGTAACTCTAGGCCCATGTAGTCATTGATCAGACTCATCAGTGTGGTATCACCACCAATACAGAGATGGGTAACTCTAGGCCCATTTAGTCATTGATCAGACTCATCAGTGTGGTATCACCACCAATACAAAGATGGGCAACTCTAGGCCCATGTAGTCATTGATCAGACTCATCAGTGTGGTATCACCACCAATACAGAGATGGGTAACTCTAGGTCCATGTAGTCATTGATCAGACTCATCGGTGTGGTATCATCACCAATACAGAGATGGGTAACTCTAGGCCCATTTAGTCATTGATCGACTCATCAGTGTGGTATCATCACCAATACAGAGATGGGTAACTCTAGGCCCATTTAGTCATTGATCAGACTCATCAGTGTGGTATCACCAATACAGAGATGGGTAATTCATAATAAAGGTTTTTGGGTTAGATCGCGTTTATTTATAAATGTGTCGTAACCCTCCACCACCCGACATGGCCAATCAGCAAAAAAAGTGTCACGTTGACAAAAAGACAAATAGTTCACTACTTTAGCCTACCGGTGTGTTGAAGAGTGAATCCACATTTACAATTTGAGTACGACGTTTCGCTGGTAAATACATCCAGCAATCATCGGGCAATTCGCCAGAATGGTAAAGCCCTCGCTTGCTCCCGGTTTTATATAGAGCAGCAGGGTGACGTCATCACTTAACTCATATCAGGTGCAGTGATTAGAGGCGGAGGGGGGGGGGGGTATTGTAATTATATAATCGATTGATAATCAGTCAATGGTTATGATTAGTAATGAGTTGTAGATTAGTAATTCTTTAAATCAAAATGTAATGTGTATTATTTAATAATACGCTTCCAGGCCGCACTAAGCCTGTAGCTGTCAGAGCGATTAAAGTTATTCTTGTTCCTCTCAATTTCAATGGATTCTCTAATTAGTCTTTGCCAGTAATAATTCGTTTTACACACCACTGCAACATTGTCAAAATCAATTGAGTGTCCTTGTTGACAATCATGTTCTGCCACTGCTGACAGTTGTGTTTGAGATAATTTAATATTTATCTGATGTTCTTTTAGTCTTACGCTGATGTTACGTCCCGTCTGTCCAATGTAGCAGCTGCCACATAAACAATTAATCCGATATACACCTTCTGTTGATAATTTAGGTAATGCGTCTTTAGTGCAAGATACTAGTTTTTAAATTTTGTGTACTGTACCAAATCTTACTGTAATGTTTTGCTTTTGCAAAACACGGGCTAATTTGTCAGTTACTCCTGAGAAATATGGAATTTTTATTGTTTTAACAATCTGGTCGCTTTCAGCAGTATTGCTTTGCGATCGTGATTTGGCATTCAGTGCTCTGTTAATTTGAGCATTATTGTAGCCATTCTGTCGTAGTGCGTCTTTAACGTGTTTAATCTCTCTCACTAGACTCTCACCATCTGACACTGTTTTAGCCCGATGTATGAGCGTCTTGATAAGAGAGGATTTCTGAGCTGGATGATGATGTGATTCTGCATTCAGATAGGTATCAGTGTGCGTTTGCTTTCTGTAAACGCTGTGTGTTATTTTACCGTTTAGGCCATGTCCAAGCAAAATATCTAGGAATGGGAGTGTGTTATTCACCTCCATTTCCATGGTGAACTGGATGGCCGGGTTTTGTGCATTGAGATGATTTAGAAAATCATTAAGTGTATCTTTACCATGTGGCCAGACAACCAAAGTGCCATCCACATATCTAAACCAAAAGGATGGTTTCAATGTGCTCGAGGCAAGTGCTCTTATTTAAAAGTTTTCCATGTACAAATTTGGTATAGCAGGGGATAAAGGAGAACCCATTGCTGCTCCTTCCTTTTGTTTAAAGAAATCCCCTCTCCATAAGAAATAAGTGTTATTTAAACAATGGCCAGCAAGTTTCATAATATCTTTTGGTAAACCGGTATTCTTTACTAGTGTATCAAGTAATTTAAGCGATTCGTCCACTGGAACCTTAGTGAATAGAGAAATCACATCGGAGTAAGTTTAATATCTTTAATCACATTCACAAGATGTTCTGAATTTTGGTCGCGAAAGCCTATGTGTTAAACTAAACAGAGATGGGTAACTCTAGGCCCATGTCATTGATCAGACTCATCAGTGTGGTATCATCACCAATACAGAGATGGGTAACTCTAGGCCCATGTAGTCATTGATCAGACTCATCAGTGTGGTATCATCACCAATACAGAGATGGGTAACTCTAGGCCCATTTAGTCATTGATCAGACTCATCAGTGTGGTATCATCACCAATGCTCACTGCAGTGAAGACTGCCTCTGGCAAGCCACACATGTAGAGTTACCACTTTCACACCGCGGGGTCAATTAGCTGGGCTAATTCAAAGCTGCTTGAGAAAAATACAATACAAACTCAGCGTCTGATGTCACGCTACTGCTAAGGCAAGATGAGCCTATCATAATAGTAACACTGTGTGTCTGTGTACACCTATGTTAATCACACTGTGTGTGTGTACACCTATGTTAATCACACTATGTGTGTGTACACCTATGTTAACCACACTGTGTGTGTACACCTATGTTAATCACACTGTGTGTGTGTGTACACTATGTTAACCACACTGTGTGTGTGTACACCTATGTTAATCACACTGTGTGTACACCATGTTAATCACACTGTGTGTGTGTACACCTATGTTAATCACACTGTGTGTGTACACCATGTTAATCACACTGTGTGTGTACACCATGTTAATCACACTGTGTGTGTACACCTATGTTAATCACACTGTGTGTGTACACCATGTTAATCACACTGTGTGTGTACACCATGTTAATCACACTGTGTGTGTGTACACCTATGTTAATCACACTGTGTGTACACTATGTTAATCACACTGTGTGTGTGTACACAATGTTAATCACACTGTGTGTGTACACTATGTTAATCACAGTGTGTGTGTACACCATGTTAATCACAGTGTGTACATTTATGTTAACCACACTGTGTGTACACCTATGTTAACCAAATGCCAACGTTGGCTCAACGTTGCATGTTTACTGGGTTTGAATTAAAATGTTGTGTTCTCGATGGAGTAATTTCTGCCCCTTCTAAAATTTTCAACGCTTTTACCGAACTTGATTCCTCTGTCTGTCGTGGTCAAAATTCCTGTAATAAAAATGTAGTCTACTTCCTGTCGTCCAATCAATTACACATGTTGCACGCGGTGACGATGCATAGCCTGTATTAAAATCGGCATCAATTCATCAATTCATCGCCTCCTTTCCAGCAATTAAAAATAAAATTTATGGACGGCATCTTTAAAAAAATTTGTGCAGGTGGGAAAAACGCCGCGGTCCCTAAACTGCGGAATCGTCTCGCGCGACGAGCAGGCGCCTCGTGTCTGAGGCGCGCCTGCTCCGTGTGCGTGTTAACGAGATACGGACAGCATCACACGCACACACAAAAAAGTAGCACGTTGAAGATTAATTTATAAAGTAATCAATCAATTAAGCGGCTCTTTTAAAGCAATTACAATTTTTTTTGTATGGACGGATTATTTAATTTAATGTTTTTTTGGCTAGGTCAATGAAACGCCGCGGTCCCTAAAGTGTGGAATCGCCTCGCCGGGGAAGCAGGCGCCACGTCCTTCTCTCACGGCGGTGAGTTATAAACTATTTAATTATTGTTGTTATTATTATTGTTATTATTATTGTTAATCTTTAAAGCTTGTGATCAAAACGTCGTCCACTTCCCGTTGCCCACTCGACTTCTTCTTCTTTACCTTTTAGCGCACTTTAAAATAAGAAGGCGTTGTTTAATAATAAAACGTCGTTGTTGTTATTGTGTGTAAGGCGTTTCCAGGGTAGTCCTCGACTTACGACGGAGTTGCGTTACAGCGACCAACACCGGAACTCGGAAATATCGTCCTTAGCCTAGCCGGGAGTCTTACAGAATGGTGATAATTTAGCAAAAACAGAGATAATTTACAGTAGTACTGTATAAACTATATACCGCATGTATTTATTACAATACTGTATTGCACAGTGAAATGTAAAGTTAAACAAACAAGGTAAATTCTTAGACTATGAGCTGCAATTTAATATAAAGTTTTTTCCAGGAAACAATCCTATCTAAGCTATAACAACTTTAAACATGCATTGAACGTAGCGTATCGTATGTTGTACTGTACTCGCCAAGATTCGTACCTCGCACGTCGCTGCGTTTGCCTGCCGCGCGAAATTTAAAATATTTTAACAATTTTGTCTTATCGTAAGATCGTAAGATCGAAATAGCGTAAGTCGGGGGTCGTCGTAAGTCGGGGACCGTCGTAAGTCGGGGACCTCGTGTGCTGCCCTGCAGGCTGTCACCACGTGTGATGTCACCTCGTGTGTTGTCACCACCACGTGTGTTGTCACCACCACGTGTGTTGTCACCACCACGTGTGTTGTCACCACCTCGTGTGATGTCACCACCACGTGTGATGTCACCACCACGTGTGATGTCACCACCACGTGTGATGTCACCACCACGTGTGATGTCACCACCACGTGTGATGTCACCACCACGTGTGATGTCACCTCGTGTGCTGTCACCACCACGTGTGATGTCACCACGTGTGCTGTCACCCGTTAATGAACTCCGCGTTCAAATCCAATTAAAATTAGTTTTATACATTTGTGGCGGCCCATTGTAAAACCTCAACACACTGAGATGTCTCAGAATATTGAAGTCAGCAACCCCCCCAAAGTCAAAATCCTGGCTCCTAGCCCACTGACCCTCCTGCACCTACAACACGTGGAGATCCCTTTATACAGCAGTGGCTTGGCAAAGAGTTGCAAATCATTATTGTTTTATATTTTTATTATTTTATTGTTTCCCTTCTACGTGGTGACTACCGAAAGAACCAAGAATATAATAATAAAACAATAGTAATATAATAATACAATATTAGAATAACATTTAATATATAATATTAAATATATAATAATTAAATATTTTAGTTACATATTATAATAGTGATATAATAATATAATAATACATTTTGATTTAAAGCTTTCGTGACTGCAGGGATTCATATTCTTGGTTCTTTCAGGAGAGTCACCTGCACGTAGAAGGGAAACAATAAAATAATGAAAATATAAAACAATAAAATTGTTCTTGCTGTCTTTTTTCTTGCTGTGGTTTTTCACACCTGATGATGATTGCTTGTGTTGCAGTCGAAACGTCGTGATAATTTTATTGTTTTACATATTTTTTATTGTTCCCTTCTACGTGGTGACTTTACCGAAAGAACCAAGAATAATATAATAATATAATAATAATAGGGGTTATTCCTCTTATTTTTTCTGGCAATAAAAAGAAAGCCGTCCCTTGGTGTGGACCAATCAGTTTGAAGGACAATGCATCAAATATTATCATAGTATTTGTGTTTTGTTTACATTTTGACTGCAGGTATTGTGGTTAATGCAGTAACATGAATCCTTGTTAAAAGGTTTCAGTTTTGTTGCCAGAAAAAAAGGGGAAACCCCCCTCCCCTTATTATTGTTATTATTGTTATTATTATTGTTATTATTTTGGTTATTATTATGATGATGCAGTGATCACCTTTGTGTTGGGTGGTTTTGACTGTAGCCGCGGCGAGGATGACCCAGAGTCTGCGTGAGGGTTTTATGGTCCTCCTGCATAGACCCAGATGTTGATGAGGCCTGTCAACCCCCCTGCCAGCACCACCACCACCACCATCACCACCACCATCATCACCATCATCACCACCACCACCATCACCACCCTCACCATCACCACCATCATCACCACCCTCACCACCATCATCACCACCATCACCACCACCACCATCACCACCATCATCACCACCATCACCACCATCACCATTACCACCACCCTCACCATCACCTCCATCACCATCACCACCCTCACCACCACCACCACCACCACCCTCACCACCACCATCACCACCATCACCACCACCATCACCCTCACCATCACCACCACCACCATCACCACCATCACCACCACCATCACCACCACCATCACCACCATCATCACCACCATCACCACCATCACCATTACCACCACCCTCACCATCACCATCACCTCCATCACCACCACCATCACCACCCTCACCACCACCACCACCACCCTCACCACCACCATCACCACCACCATCACCACCCTCACCACCACCATCACCACCACCCTCACCATCACCATCACCTCCATCACCACCACCATCACCACCCTCACCACCACCACCACCACCCTCACCACCACCATCACCACCATCACCACCACCATCACCCTCACCATCACCACCACCACCACCATCACCACCACCACCATCACCACCATCACCACCATCATCACCACCATCACCACCATCACCACCATCACCACCACCATCACCACCATCATCACCACCATCACCATTACCACCACCCTCACCATCACCTCCATCACCATCACCACCACCATCACCACCCTCACCACCACCACCACCCTCACCACCATCACCACCCTCACCACCACCATCACCACCATCACCACCACCATCACCACCCTCACCACCACCATCACCACCACCCTCACCATCACCACCACCATCACCCTCACCACTGTTGTATACGGCCCCTTTTTCCACAATTAATATCCATAAGAATATTTACGGATGCATACACATAGATTTCTTTTTCCCTTCTTTCGTGACAAACAATATATTTTTTTAATAATGAATAAAACCCGTAAGCCCGAAAAACGAAAAACCAGATGTCGGTCATAAACAGGCCATATATATATAAAGAAATAATAAAACTCTCAAGGCGAGGATGTAACAGCTATCGGTGAAAATCTCCAGATGAACAAGAGTTTGATGGGCCCCTTAGGAAAGGTCCCTCCGAGGTCAGAACACCAAGAGAGTAGACACCAGACGCCAACAGGGTAAATCGTATACAATTTTTTTGTTTCTTATGTCGGTAAAACAAAAATATATAATTAAAAGGCAACAACAAGAATAAGATCAAATTAACGGTCCTAACGCTCACTCCAATTAAGACCAGGCCACCAGATACATCAGTGAATTATTATCCGATAATTAATTTGCTATCAAATGATTTTCACCTTTAATACTTACTGTTAAAACAAAGCTTGGAGACAAATACCGAGTCACATCAAAGGTTTTCGGGAAGGAATGAGAAAACGGGCAAACTTGCGAAAGAGTTTAAACAATATACCAAGCAACCCCGACCACCTTTGTCTCTCACAGCGCGGAGAAGCAGGAATTACACCTTATCACGAGGGGCCATCTGGAAAAAACCAGCCGGGTTTGATGAGGAGGTACACCCCACCCCACACACGGCAATCAGGCAAACAAAGTTTTAAAGAAATTGCAATATAACATTAATAATAACGTGTTCACCTTACACGACATTCCATTATAGAACCTTACAGAACCAAGGGATATGGATTCCAACAATCAAGAAACGGACCTCTTAAACTCAGGATGATAATTATTTTTCTTTTTAATAATTCCATCATAACAATTCGAACCTCAGTAAAACCGAGAGGTGGCGGGAGGACGTAGTTACAAACACGAGTCTTGGCAAACATGGGACCAAATGGTATTTGAGAAATATAAGTCGAAAGTATAAAGAGATAGGTGCTCCCGACCACCTTTGTCTCTCCCGAAGAGCGCGAGAGAGGAATTTCACGCCAGGGCAAACAGATCGTTATCGCAGGAGCCATCTGCCACACACGGGACTTAGTAGTGGCCCCACCCCACCCTGCACACGGGCAGCAAAAGAGCGAGCGTGCTTTAAGTTAAATAAACTGTCACACATTTATAAACACAAAGTGACGAAAATTAAAAAAAAACTAAGTAAGAGCCAAGGTAACGGGGTGGATTAGGCTGGTAGAATGTGGAGTCGAAATGATATTTGCAAAGTATAGAGAGATGGGAAGATCCCGGCCACCTTTGTCTTTCCCTGCAGCACGTGATAAAATGCATACGCTCGGAAGAGCATCTTCACTTGGAAACAAATCAAATACTATGAATCACAAGCATGATCATAACTGTGTATGATAAGATACCAACTGTGATGTGAAATGTTAAACTTAAAAAAAAAATCGTAACCATTTCTTTGTGCGTCGAAAACGTGTACGAAAAGGGGGGGGAACCCGCCCCTCTCTCTGGGTGGATGGAGTAGACAACCAGACGCCTTCAAGATGAATCGAAGTGTCTGTTGTCTTGATGTTTATGGCTTGAGGAAAGACCCGAACAGAACCGTGTCATAAATGACACACACAAAAACATACACACTGACACACGAACCCCCCCCCCCCCCACCACCGACACACGAACCCCCCCACCGACATACGATCAGATCAAAGATAGCTCCGCCTCGTGAGGGGGAGCCGAGAAGGAGAGAGATTTTTGGCATAAAAAGGAGCCGTTTCAGCATTGAAATCAACTCATCAGCCCTCGGGGGCAGCTCAACAGAAGAAGACTCATCTCAACTCAGCTCAACAAAAGAAGACTCATCTCTACTCATCTCAGCAGAAGACCCGCTCAACTCATCTCAGCAGAAGACCAGCCATCACCGACGCCGGAGACGCCTCTACAACTCGCCGAATTGGCGAGTGTCGCCGATTGGCGACCCGCTGCCGCTGTTAGCGGCCAGCGCCACCACGAGCGAATCGTGAGCCTGCAATCTACAACCGCCGACGACGGAGCACCAGCGTGCCAGCTGCTCGCAGACGCACTGCGCGCATTACCTACCGTCCGCGTACAACCGCGCCACTGCGGGCGTGCTTCTATCGCCATCTACCAGATGGTCATCGCAGCTACAACAACGTATCTACTCGTTCACCAACGTCCGTCGAGTCCGAACCAACTACTGAAAGAAGAATCAACTGATACGTATGATACACTGCCCCCCACTACACGACAAACCAGACGTCTGCTTGACGCAAAGAATCGATTCCGAATATTGGCCTACTCTTTCACCACTCATACCATTCAACACACACACGGGTCATTAACAAAGCCTAAAACCTCAAGCCATTGAATTATCCGTGATTGTGGAAACATCGCAACGAACGAGTGAATAATCCATCGTTTTTAAGAGTGTTCATAATTTTCCTCTGTAATATTGTGCTGGGGCTGTACTTCTAACCGCATAAATTACCAACTGACCCATTAACAAGGATTAATTCTTGGCACCTCACCACGGAGCGCCGCTCGCGGGGGTGAAGAGCGGGTTCAACCGGTTCCCTGTCAAGGGTCTGGCCACAATTAATTAAAAGATTTGCCCGAGATAAGGATCTCAAAAGGAAACATCGCCACCCATTGAGTTGCGTTGAGAAGTCGATTAGAAATACTTGAGTCGTTCGTTAATATTTTTCTTTCTACATAATCTTGCTGGTATCCACGAATGAAATAATGAATTCAAACGCATATTTGTGCCTCCAAGAATAATACTGGTTGGAGTGCCCTTTCAACGAGTAGCGTTGCATAATAATCAGTCATCCTATTGTTAACAACGTGACAATAATTGCATTAAAGGCCGCGCATGATCAATGACCGAATGCTGTGTTGTGTGACAATTCAAGTAACGAAGCATTGCGGCCATCGAGTGGTGTTGATAAGGCAATTAGAAGTATTTCAGTCGAACGCTTTAAATTCATAATCGTTATGAATCAATGAACGAACATCAACGTGGTACTGTGCTGACGATTTCAAGCATAATAACTTCGCATATCAGAATGTATTAAGGATTGGATACGAATCAAAGACCAAGTGCCGTGTTGTGTAACAATTCAAGCATACGAGTTTGCATATTATAAAGTTAAGGTTTGATAGAATAGTTCGCATGTTTTTAATCTCTCTCTCAACAACCGATCGATTGCGTTACGCGTCGGGAATTAACCACAGGTGCCGCTATCGAGGTGAAACAACGCAATCGTGATGGTATCATGTTAACGCTGTGTTGAAATTCCAAAATCCCGAGATTGAGTTTTTATATTATCCAAAAATTAAAGTTAGCTAGAAATAAAATTGACTAAAGCAGAAGGTTTGTGTGTGCTTCTTCCTGAAATTCTGCATAATATTGTTCTGCGTATGAGATCTGAATCCTGGGGACCTATCATAAGCACACTATCACCACACATAATCCATAACACACATAATTCATAATGTTCAATCGAGAGTAATCGTATCCTTATCGATAATACGGAATTAAAGAGCAGAGTCGAATCGACTCTCTCTCATTCACGCTCACAACGCCTGCGTCACTGCATACGATTAATTGCATTATTCCAATTCATAACACAATCCTCGTCACCGAGGCTCGACCTGATAATCCATAACGACCTGCATTGTCCTAACCATGCCCACTTGCATAAATTAATTCGATTATCTCTCGAATCAGCTTAATTTATGCGCATAATTACACTAAATAACATAATTTCCGATAAATTATGTAAATCTCAAATTTCATTTAATTTTCATTATTTTCATCAATTTTCATAACACCTATATATACAACATATTGGGGGCGTCGTCCGGGATCTCTCGCAGACAGTTTATGCTTGAACTAAGGAACAAATCACTGTTGTATTAACCAAGGTATTATGATCTATATATACAACAATGTACTATGGTGTAGTGTTTACTGTAGTGTAGTGTGTACTATAGTGTAGTGTATACTATAGTGTAATGTGTACTGTAGTGTAGTGTATACTATAGTGTAGTGTATAGTGTAGTGTGTACTATAGAGTAGTGTATACTATAGTGTGTACTATAGTGTAGTGTATACTATAGTGTAGTGTGTACTATAGTGTAGTGTATACTATAGTGTAGTGTATAGTGTAGTGTGTACTATAGTGTAGTGTATACTATAGTGTGTACTATAGTGTAGTGTATACTATAGTGTACTGTATACTTCAGTGTAGTGTGCACTATATACTATAGTGTAATGTGTACTATAGTGTAGTGTACTGTATACTACAGTGTAGTGTGTACTATATACTATACTGTAGTGTGTACTGTAGTGTAGTGTGTACTGTATACTATAGTGTAGTGTATACTATAGTGTCGTGTGTACTATAGTGTACTGTAGTGTGGTGTGTACTGTAATGTAGTGTGTACTGTAGTGTGGTGTGTACTATAGTGTAGTGTGTACTACAGTGTAGTGTGTACTATAGTGTAGTGTGTACTATAGTGTAGTGTGTACTGTAGTGTAGTGTACTGTATACTACAGTATAGTGTGTACTATAGTGTAGTGTACTGTATACTACAGTGTAGTGTGTACTATAGTGTAGTGTAGTGTGTACTATAGTGTAGTGTGTACTGTAGTGTGGTTTTGTACTATAGTGTAGCGTGTACTATAGTGTAGTGTGTACTATAGTGTAGTGTGTACTGTAGTGTAGTGTACTGTATACTACAGTATAGTGTGTACTATAGTGTAGTGTACTGTATACTACAGTATAGTATGTACTATAGTGTAGTCTACTGTATACTACAGTGTAGTGTGTACTATATACTATAGTCAAGTGTGTACTGTAGTGTAGTGTGTACTGTAATGTGTACTATAGTGTAGTGTACTGTATACTACAGTGAAGAGTGTACTATATGCTGTAGTGTAGTGTGTACTATAGTGTAGTGTGTACTGTATACTATAGTGTAGTGTGTACTGTGTACTATAGTGTAGTGTGTACTGTATACTATAGTGTATACTATAGTGTGTTCTATAGTGTCGTGTGTACTATAGTGTACTGTAGTGTAGTGTGTACTGTAGTGTGGTGTGTTCTATAGTGTAGTGTGTACTGTAGTGTGTACTATAGTGTAGTGTACTGTATACTATAGTGTAGTGTGTACTATAGTGTAGTGTGTACTATAGTGTAGTGTGTACTGTATACTACAGTGTATTGTGTACTATATACTATAGTGTAGTGTGTACGATAGTGTAGTGTGTACTGTATACTATAGTGTAGTGTGTGCTGTATATTATAGTGTATACTATAGTGTAGTGTATACTATAGTGTACTGTATACTACAGTGTAGTGTGTACTATATACTATACTGTAGTGTGTACTATAGTGTAGTGTGTACTGTATACTATAGTGTACTGTAGTGTGTACTGTATACTATAGTGTAGTGTGTACTGTATACTATAGTGTAGTGTATACTATAGTTTAGTGTATACTATAGTGTGTACTGTATACTATAGTGTAGTGTATACTGTATACTATAGTATAGTGTGTACTATAGTGTAGTGTATACTATAGTGTGTACTGTATACTATAGTGTAGTGTATACTGTATACTATAGTATAGTGTGTACTGTAGTGTAGTGTGTACTATAGTGTATACTATAGTGTAGTGTATACTATAGTGTAGTGTGTACTGTAGTGTAGTGTGTACTATAGTGTGTACTGCAGTGTATAGTGTAGTGTGTACTGTATACTATAGTGTATACTATAGTGTATACTATAGTGTAGTGTATACTAAAGTGTAGTGTGTACTGTATACTATAGTGTATACTATAGTGTAGTGTATACTATAGTGTAGTGTGTACTATAGTGTGTACTGCAGTGTATAGTGTAGTGTAATAACGCGGGTTTGTGACGGTGTCAGGGCCGCTGACGGCAGGGGGCAGTGCACACGTGGGCGTGAGGAGATCACGTGGGGAGCCCAGGACAAAGCTCTGCCCCCCCCCAAAAAAAATATGAAACATGATTCAAATCGCTTTAAACTATTGTTGTCATTGTAGTGCGTAGTTAATGTGGCGCTGCACTCTGATGTTGTAGGTAAAAAACATTAAAAAGTATATTTAATTAAGTAGAACGTGTTGTCTATTTAAAGTTGCGCAATTTGATGTGACGTCACATTTCTCAAACCCCCCACCCCCCCCCTGTCACACATCGTCACAAATGTCTGACCCCCCCCCCCCTAGGTGCGTGACGTCATTTACGGACGGCCCCTAACTGTCAACAGCCTCCACACGGAACAGGCAGTGACGTCACGCGTAACAGACCCAACATAGTGACGTCACGCGTAACAGACCCAACATAGCAGTGACGTCACGTGTGTACAGACAACACAGTGACGTCACGCGTGTACTGGACCCGACATGGCAGTGACGTCACGCACCGGACCCGACACGGCAGTGACGTCATACATCGCTACGCATATATAAGGTGTAATACAGTTTAGTGACGACGCCTAGCTCGCTGCTTTCTCGGCACTTGACGTTGATGGCACACCCGCCTTAGCGCAGTGTCAGTGGATTCACTCGAGGAGGAGGGTGCAGCCCCTCGTGCTACTGCTGGTCCGTCGTGCTCCCCACCCGCCCCTGGTCCATCATGGCCCATGCACCTCCTACGTACATCGTGCTCAATTCTACGCTAATTCCTTTGTCAAAGCGTTTTGCTTCCTCCCACACAGCTTAAAGGACGCGTCCTGGGCTTGGCTGTTTTCACTCCAACGCTGTCCTCGTGACAGCACGGCCCCCTTCACCTGATGAAGGCCACTTGTGTTGTGGCCGAAACGTCGTGATTTTTTGTTATTTTATTTTTTGTTGTCTTTTACGTGATTTTACCGAATAGAACCAAAGAGTATGGAGGGTGGAGCTCTGTAGACCCCCTCTAAAGGGGATTCCCAAGCTGCCTCTTCCACGTTGGTCAGATGTCTTGGAGGCGGTGGCAGTACCACGCGGTTTACTCCACCACACGCGATCTCTTGATTCATTCACTGTGGTGATGGACCCGTGGATACTGCTCTAGACGAGACTGTCTGGAGGACAGCGCTGGAGTGAAAAAGCCACGCTCAGATCGCGACCTTTAAGCTGTGTGAGAAAAAACAAAGCGCCTTAGAGTCGCGGCATCTGAGCGTGGCTTTGTTCACTCCAGCGCTGTCCTCCAGACAGTCTCGTCCCTTCACCTGATGAAGGCCGCTTGTGTTGTGGCCGAAACGTCGTGAGAATATTATTGTGTTATTTTATTTTATCAATTTATTATTTTATTCTCATTCTACGTGGTGGTGACTTTACCGAAAGAACCAAAGAAGATGAATCCTTGCAGTCACGAAAGCTTTAAATCGAAAAATAAAATGTTTCGCTCCGGATGAACGGCCGCAAAGTATTATCTGCGTTTTGATTTAGCGTGCCGATCTTAAAGGTGCATTGAGAAATGTGATACTTCGACCGATGCTCCTGTTGTTTGTGGAGTAACTCATGTAGCCAGCTATGGCTCTAGGATTTGGTGTTACATGTTGTTTATGTAGTTTATTGTTAAAAATTCGGTCAGTCCCTATGATCACTGTTACGTTGCATTTATGGCTTTATTTTGGTGATTTCGAAAAGTTTTTTGGTTTGACTATGTTTTTGTTTATTGTAGTACGGAGTTAGACTGATGGCCTCAATCTAAGTTGTCTTTTCTAGATTTAAAGCTTTCGTGACTGCTAGGATCCATACTCTTTGGTTCTATTGGGTAAAGTCACGTAGGTGAAAATAAAATAACAAAAAAAATTAACAATTAATTGTCTTGTGGTTGTTGTTGTTGTTTGACTTGCATCCCACTGGGATTATAGCACACAGCGTTGGTGTACGGTGCTTTTTCCAGGAATGTTTTTGCTGTTTTTTTTTCCCATGGATTTTCTGTTTTTACGCAGTCAACACAAAGTCACTTTAAGATGTTTTTCTTGTTCGTGTTTTTGTTTTTTGTGTTTGTTGTGGTTGCACCCGATTCAAGAGCCGAATGGCTCACAGGGCTATACCAAAATAAACTGAACTGATTGCAATTCCAGAATTCCACCAAGGATCTCAATCTGCGACGGTGCAGAGTTAACAGTGACAAGGGGATTGGTAAAACAGACCTTGAACGCCATGTCAGACAGCACCTTGCTGAGGCCGTGAAGGCTAGCAGGCACGTGTCTGTGTCTTCTTAGGGCTGTAGCCCAGGCAATGGACGTACTGCAGTCTCCAGAATCAGATCAAAATGCAGTCTGCCGTGTGTTAACATTCACGACAGCTGCGTTTCATTAGGGATTTTGCTTTCATTTTTAATATTGTTGCTTCGGCCAATCAGCGCCCGGGGATTTCGACCCTCCCCCCACCCCCGGGAGGGGGAGTGGCTTAGAGTGGAGGGGGAGTGGCTTAGAGTGGAGGGGGGAGTGGCGTAGAGCACGTGGGCAAGTGACCCCCCCGGGGGGAGTGGCTTAGAGTGGAGGGGGGAGTGGCTTAGAGTGGAGGGGGGAGTGGCTTAGAGTGGAGGGGGGAGTGGCTTAGAGTGGAGAGGGAGAGGCTTAGAGTGGAGGGGGGAGTGGCCGTAGAGCACGTGGCAAGTGGCTCTGAGCAAGATGGCCCAGCTGTTGACACCACCAGGAAGGGGACCCACAATGACAACTCCCGCCCGGCCGCCTTTGTCTCTCTCGGCGCCACACGCAGGTACCGGGCTGCTGCTGCTGCTTGTTACTCGCCCCGCGAGGTGTAGCTCACGTTAAGGGCTGCTAGAGGCATTTCTGTAGAGTCCACGATGGGCCAGGCGGTGGTGTTGGTTAGGGGGGCGGGGGGGTAAAGTGTGGGGGTCCGAAGCTCTCAGCCGAACGTCCAACTGTAGGTGCCAGGCTAGGTGCACGTACTGTCCACCAGCACGTACTAGTAATCGATGCTCGATTCCTATTAAACATAAATCGATTCTTCCACCGTTCAACAAAGGGGGGTGGTGGAATCGATTATATGAAACTATCATCGATTCCACGAATCGATTATCCATTGTTTTGTTTGGGGAGCGGTGGGTGTAGTGGTGAGCGCTGCGTTGCGCTACGAACCTGGCGACTTGGCTTGGGCAAGGTGAGGTAATTTACCTTTGTCACTGGGTAAAAGTGTAAAGGTAAAGGTGAAGTATTATCACCCGGTAAATACGGTGCCTTGTTTACCGCCACAAAGCTCCGTGGCCCTGTCCGTGGCCTACATTTATTAAGTAATATTAAAAAAAAATGTTTTATTAAAAACACGCTTTAATGAAATGTGCGAGTAGTAATGTCAGAACTACCTATGAGATCTTCACTCAAAACTGCTCTAGAGGAGTTGTACACCCCTAGCTGCCACTGCTATTCAGTGGCCTAACATATGGCTCTAGATTTTGGTGTTATAATTTATTTACGTAGTTTATTGTAAAAAATTCGGTCACAGTCCCTATGATCACTGTTACATTGCATTTATGGCTTTATTTTGGTGATTTCGAAAAGTTTTTTTTGTTTTGGCCATGTTTTTGTTTATTGTAGTACAGAGTTAGACTGATGGCCTTAATCTTAGTTGTCTTGTGGTTGTTGTTGTTGTTTGACTTGCATCCCACTGGGATTTTTTGCACACAGCGTTGGTGTTCGGTGCAATTTCAGGAATATTTTTGATGTTTTTTTTTCCCTGGATTTTCTGTTTGCACAGTCACACAAAGTCACTTTAAGATGTTTTCTTGTTCATGTTTTTTTGTGTTTGTTGCGGTTGCACCCGATTCAAGAGCCGAATATCTCACAGGGCTATACCAAACTAAATGAAACTATGAACTAACTATGAGAACTCCACCACGACTCCGGGCAGTGGGCCCGAGCTCGCCACGACGTAAGGGGCCGTGGGCAATTAGACGCAAACCGAAACATAACATGTACAAAATAATGTTCTTTGGTTCTTTCGGTAAAGTCACGTAGAATGATAATAAAATAATAAATTGATAAATAATAATATATAAAATAACACAATAATAATATTATTGTGTTATTTTATATATTATTATTGTGTTATTTTATTTTATCAATTTATTATTTTATTATCATTCTACGTGACTTTACCGAAAGAACCAAAGAAGATGAATCATTGCAGTCACGAAAGCTTTAAATACAAAATAATGTTTAAGATATATTTTTATTTTATTTTTAATTATAGAATATGGTATTGTCATCAGTATGACATAAGTATACCGAGTTTGCAGTCGATACCACATTGGGAAGTGGGTTAAAATTGAGTTACAAGATTTGAAGATACAACGACAGACAGAGTGAGTTAAAAGAAAGCGTGTACAATTGGAATCATTGAGAGTATTCTTTGGTTTTTCCGGTAAAGTCACGTAGAAATAATAAAATAAGATAATAGTGTATGGCGTTTCGATTGCAACACAAGCAATCATCATCAGGTACAGAAGAGCTAAATTTACGAGAGCGAGGAGACACGTAACCGCAGATATATGTACAGACACAGATACAACAGGGGATACAGCGAGAGAGAAACGTGGGAGCACACTAAATATAATTCCTGCAGTCACGAAAGCTCCAAATTCAAGTATCATTGAGAGTATTCTAAATGAATAAAGCACTCTACCTAGCGTGTACCTGCATGTGTAGTAGTACCCCAGTAATTACTACCCTGTAATGGGGTCATTTGTATGGGGTAAGCGTAAAAGGTCGGGTAAAGGTAGGCTCGTTGTTTTTAACCTTTAACCTTACCTGCTGAAGGGTAAAAGGTAGGTAGAGTGATTGTATTGTGGTAAGGTAAAAGGTAGGGAAAAGGTAGGCTCGTTGTTTTTAACCTTTTTCCTTACCTGCTGAAGGGTAAAAGGTAGGTAGAGTGATTGTATTGTGGTAAGGTAAAAGGTAGGGAAAAGGTAGGCTCGTTGTTTTTAACCTTTTTCCTTACCTGCTGAAGGGTAAAAGGTAGGTAGAGTGATTGTATTGTGGTAAGGTAAAAGGTAGGAAAAAGGTAGGCTTGTTGTTTTTTTACCTTTTACGTCACGACAACTTAAAATGTAGCAATGTGAGAGATCCTCGCCACGCGGTTGGCTAGGAGATGTTAACTCCCTCGCCTGGTCTACAGAGGTCCGTGGGTTCGATCCCGACCCTGGCGATACCTTCTGCTGCTGCTACTGAATGTTTGAAGTCTGTATCTCTCTGTCTCGCTCCCAGGTGCCCCTCGGACCACGAGGATGGAGGAGGAGATGAGGAGGGCCGGAGGTGGCGACCATCAGAGAGGAAGGGGAGGAGGTGGTGGAGGTGGTGGAGGTGGTGGAGGAGGTGGTGGAGGTGGTGGAGGTGGTGAAGAAGCTTGGGCGAGGATTTGGGCTGGTTGTGGAGGGTGGCGTGGACTTACCAGAGAGGGGGCCTGGTGGCACTATGATGGCAGTGGTGGTGGTGGATATGGTGGTGGCTATGGTGGTGGAGGTGGTGGTGGAGGTGGCTATAGTAGAGGTGTCTATGGTGGTGGTGGAGGTGGTGGTGGTGGTGGTGCCACGATCTGTGACGTGTTACAGAGACCCCAGCAGGTGCAGAGGGGATACGTGGAAGGAGGTGAAGGATCTGGAGGAGGTGAAGGAGGAGGTGAAGGATATGGAGGAGGTGAAGAAGCTTGGGCGTGGATGTGGGCTGGTTGGGGAGGGTGGTGTGCACTTGCCAGAGAGGGGGCCTGGTGGCGCTATGATGGCAGTGGTGGTGGTTGCTATAGCGGAGGTGTCTATGGTGGTGGCTATGGTGGTAGCTATAGCGGAGGTGTCTATGGTGGTGTCTATGGTGGTGGCTATGGTGGTAGCTATAGCGGAGGTGTCTCTGGTGGTGACTATAGCGGAGGTGGCTATGGTGGTGGCTATGGTGGTAGCTATAGCGGAGGTGTCTCTGGTGGTGTCTATGGTGGTAGCTATAGCGGAGGTGTCTCTGGTGGTGGCTATGGTGGTAGCTATAGCGGAGGTGTCTATGGTGGTGTCCATGGTGGTAGCTATAGTGGAGGTGTCTCTGGTGGTGGCTATTTGGTGTCTATGGTGGTGCCACGATCGGTGACGTGCTACAGAGACACCAGCAGGTGCAGGGGGGAGACGTGGGAGGAGGTGAAGGATCTGGAGGAGGTGAAGCAGCTGGAGGAGGAGGAGGTGAAGGAGAAGGTGAAGGAGCTGGAGAAGATGAAGGAGGAGGTGAAGAAGAAGGAGCTGGAAGAGGAGGAGGTGAAGGAGCTGGATGAGATGAAGGAGGAGGTGAAGGAGGAGATGAAGGAGGAGGTGAAGGAGGAGGTGGAGGAGGAGGGGGTGGAGGAGGTGGAGGAGCTGGAGGAGGTGAAGCAGCTGGAGGAGGAGGAGGTGAAGGAGCTGGAGAAGATGAAGGAGGAGGTGAAGGAGGAGGTGAAGAAGCTAGAAGAGGAGGAGGAGGTGAAGGAGCTGGAGGAGATGAAGGAGGAGGTGAAGGAGGAGATGAAGGAGGAGGTGAAGGAGGAGGTGGAGGAGCTGGAGGAGGTGGGGGGGTTGGGGGCCACCACCACCGTGGGAGGACAAGAAGGAGAGCGCCAACAGCAGAAGCAGGTGGTGAGTGTGGTGGTGGTGAGTGTGGTGGTGGTGGTGAGTGTGGTGGTGGTGAGTGTGGTGGTGGTGAGTGTGGTGGTGAGTGTGGTGGTGAGTGTGGTGGTGACCTACCTGATGTTCATCTTCTCTCTCTGCCCCCTCTGTCCACACTCCCCTCCCAGCTGACTCACCGCCCGGTGAGGAGTCAACGCGGCCTGACTCAACCTGGGGTCAATCTCCCCCCCTGGGGGAGTCGCTCCCAGGCGGTGTATCGCCAGGCTCCTGTCAGTCACCCCCAGCTGGTGAGCCGCCCCCAGCTGGCTCAGCAGCTGAGTTACCCCTGGATGATGAGCCCCCAGATCCAGTACCACTGGGTGATCCACCCCCCACAGCTGACTCACCCCCCCCAGCTGACTCACCCCCCACAGCTGACTCACCCCCCACAGCTGACTCACGCCCCCCAGCTGACTCAACCATGCCAGGTGATTTACCTACAGCTGACTCACCCCCCCAGCTGACTCACCCCCCCAGCTGACTCACCCCCCCCAGCTGACTCACCCCCCCAGCTGACTCACCCCCCCCAGCTGACTCACCCCCCCAGCTGACTCAACCCCCAGGTGACTCACCCCCCCCAGCTGACTCACCCCCACAGCTGACTCAACCACGCCAGGTGATTTACCTACAGGTGACTCACCTCCCCCCAGCTGACTCACCCCCCTCAGCTGACTCACCCCCCTCAGCTGACTCACTCCCCCAGCTGACTCACCCCCCCAGCTGACTCACCCCCCCCAGCTGACTCACCCCCCCCAGCTGACTCACCCCCCCCAGCTGACTCACCCCCCCAGCTGACTCACCCCCCCAGCTGACTCACCCCCCCAGCTGACTCACCCCCCCCAGCTGACTCACCCCCCCCAGCTGACTCACCCCCCCAGCTGACTCACCCCCCCAGCTGACTCACCCCCCCCAGCTCACTCACCCCCCCCAGCTGACTCACCCCCCACAGCTGATTCACCCCCCTCCCAGGTGACTCACCCCCCCAGGTGATTTACCCACAGCTGACGCACCCCCATTGGGTGGTGTGGGATTGTCAGATGGTTCCTGCCATGGCCAGGACACGGCGCTCACCACACAACGTGAAGATGTAACGTGTACAGCCTGGGGTGTCAACAAGCCTGGAGTGTGGTACGTGTTGTGATGTTAGTAAAGTTTTACTAAATATGGAAATGTAACATACAATCTGGATTGAGGTTGAATATTTTGTGATGTTATAAAAGTTTTACTAAATATGGAAATGTAACATACAATCTGGATTGAGGTTGAATATTTTGTGATGTTATAAAAGTTTAACTAAATATGGAAATGAAACATACAATCTGGATTGAGGTTGTATATTTTGTGATGTTATAAAAGTTTTACTAAATTTGGAAATGTAACATACAATCTGGATTGACGTTGTATATTCTGTGATATTATAAAAGTTTTACTAAATATGGAAATGTAACATACAATCTGGATTGGCGTTGAATATTTTGTGATTTTATAAAAGTTTTACTAAATATGGAAATGTAACGTACAATCTGGATTGGGGTTGTGTATTTTGTGATGTTATAAAAGTTTTACTAAAAATGGAAATGTAACATACAATCTGGATTGGTGTTGTTTATTTTGTGATGTTATAAAAGTTTTACTAAATATGGAAATGTAACATACAATCTGGATTGACGTATATTTTGTGATGTTATAAAAGTTTTACTAAATATGGAAATGTAACATACAAACTGGATTGAGGTTGTATATTTTGTGATGTTATAAAAGTTTTACTAAATATGGAAATGAAACATACAATCTGGATTGGCGTTGTGTATTTTGTGATGTTATAAAAGTTTTACTAAATATGGAAATGTAACGTACAATCTGGATTGGGGTTGTGTATTTTGTGATGTTATAAAAGTTTTACTAAAAATGGAAATGTAACATACAATCTGGATTGGTGTTGTATATTTTGTGATTTTATAAAAGTTTTAATAAATATGGAAATGTAACATACAATCTGGATTGGCGTTGTGTATTTTGTGATGTTATAAAAGTTTTAATAAATATGGAAATGTAACATACAATCTGGATTGGTGTTGTATATTTTGTGATTTTATAAAAGTTTTAATAAATATGGAAATGTAACATACAATCTGGATTGGCGTTGTTTATTTTGTAATGTTATAAAAGTTTTAATAAATATGGAAATGAAACATACAATCTGGATTGGCGTTGTGTATTTTGTGATGTTATAAAAGTTTTACTAAATATGGAAATGAAACATACAATCTGGATTGGCGTTGTTTATTTTGTGATGTTATAAAAGTTTTACTAAATATGGAAATGAAACATACAATCTGGATTGGCGTTGTGTATTTTGTGATGTTATGAAAGTTTTAATAAATATGGAAATGTAACATACAATCTGCATTGGTGTTGTATATTTTGTGATTTTATAAAAGTTTTAATAAATATAGAAATGTAACATACAATCTGGATTGAGGTTGAATATTTTGTGATGTTATAAAAGTTTTACTAAATATGAAAATGTAACATACAATCTGGATTGGCGTTGTTTATTTTGTGATGTTATAAAAGTTTAACTAAATATGGAAATGAAACATACAATCTGGATTGAGGTTGTATATTTTGTGATGTTATAAAAGTTTTACTAAATATGGAAATGTAACATACAAACTGGATTGAGGTTGTATATTTTGTGATGTTATAAAAGTTTTAATAAATATGGAAATGTAACATACAATCTGGATTGGTGTTGTATATTTTGTGATTTTATAAAAGTTTTAATAAATTTGGAAATGTAACATACAATCTGGATTGAGGTTGAAAATTTTGTGATGTTATCGTTTTACTAAATATGGAAATGTAACATACAATCTGGATTGAGGTTGTGTATTTTGTGATGTTATAAAAGTTCTAATAAATATAGAAATGTAACATACAATCTGGATTGGCGTTGTTTCTTTTGTGATGTTATAAAAGTTTTAATAAATATGGAAATGTAACATACAATCTGGATTGGTGTTGTATATTTTGTGATTTTATAAAAGTTTTAATAAATTTGGAAATGTAACATACAATCTGGATTGAGGTTGAATATTTTGTGATGTTATCGTTTTACTAAATATGGAAATGTAACATACAATCTGGATTGAGGTTGTGTATTTTGTGATGTTATAAAAGTTCTAATAAATATGGAAATGTAACATACAATCTGGATTGGCGTTGTTTATTTTGTGATGTTATAAAAGTTTTACTAAATATGGAAATGTAACATACAATCTGGATTGGCGTTGTTTATTTTGTGATGTTATAAAAGTTTTACTGAATATGGAAATGAAACATACAATCTGGATTGGCGTTGTGTATTTTGTGATGTTAAAAAAGTTTTAATAAACATGGAAATGTAACACAATCTGGATTGGTGTTGTATATTTTGTGATGGTATAAAAGTTTTACTAAATATGAAAATGTAACATACAATCTGGATTGACGTATATTTTGTGATGTTATAAAAGTTTTACTAAATGTAGTGCCGTTAATTCACTCGGACGACAACCGTCTCTTTTTCCGCCATCACTTTTATTCCATCGTTCCGTACACACAGTAATTCTCTCCGTGCTCCACCAACTCGGACACTCCGATTTACTTCAGCATCGTCCGTGCATCCCCTTCCACACACAGTGTTAGGTGAAGGGACCGTGCTGTCATGAGGACAGCGTTGGAGTGAAATCAGCCAAGCCCAGGTCGCGTCCTTTCAGCTGTGTGGGAGGAAGCAAAACGCTTTGACAAAGGAATTAGCATAACAATGAGCACGATGTACGTAGGAGGTGCATGGGCCATGATGGACCCGGAGCGGGTGGGGACCATGACGGACTAGCAGCGGGGGGAGGGGGGGGGGTAGAGTGAGTGAGTGGAGTGAGTGGAGTGAGTGAGTGGAGTGAGTGAGTGAGTGGAGTGAGTGGGTGGAGTGAGTGGAGTGAGTGGAGTGAGTGGGTGGAGTGAGTGGAGTGAGTGGAGTGAGTTAGTGGAGTGAGTGAGTGAGTGGAGTGAGTGAGTGAGTGGAGTGAGTGAGTGTTCATAGTTCATTTATTTGGTATAGCCCTGTGAGCCATTCGGCTCTTGAATCGGGTGCAACCGCAATAAACAACAAAACAAAAACGTGAACAAGAAAACATCTTAAAGTGACTATGTGCGACTGTGAAAACAGAAAATCCAGGAAAAAAAACATCAAAATATTCCTGAGATAGCACCGTACACCACCAACGCTGTGTGCAAAAATCCCAGTGGGATGCAAGTCAAACAACAACAAGAAAACTAAGATTAAGGCCATCAGTCTAACAAGGCCCGTGTGTCATTGGAACACACGGGCCGTCACGGATACGCGATTGTGTTGCCGTCACGTGACACGTCCCGCACAGTCACGTCGCACCCCCGTGTCGAGCCATTAACAAGAAAGCAACACGTCACACGATTGTGTCACTGCCACACTGCCGATGCAGTGTGGCTAAATAACGAGCAATTACATGTCGTAGAATCCATTGTTGTAGCGTGATCCCTGGACGAATTGCGCATTATAAATGTCAATTATTTTTATTACAATTCCCCCATTGTAATAAGATGGTTTTTTGGGTTCTTATTTTTGTTTTTGGGTTTGTTGATGGCTCACAGGGCTACACCAAATAAACTGAACTGAACTTAGTAATAGGTTTTTACCCTTTTATCTGGCACCAAAACTGACACCTTTATACAAGGGGATCATGTTTGCAATAACCACAACACAAGCAGTCAAAATGCAAACGAAAAAGAGACAACTCTGATAATGATATTGGCACTGTCCTTGAAGTTGATTGGTCCACGCCCGAGACGGCATTTCTTAGAGCCCAGTCTCCACTGGTGTTGGACCAGACGACACCAAAAGGCGTATCTTGCTACTGGCAAAGGAGGTCTCGTAATGACCTGAACTTAACCCGTGTCTACGCTCCTGGCCTTCAACACGGCGACACGGTGCAGGATACTCGCTGAAACCTCGCGCATCGTGCGGCGAGGGGAGACCTTCGTCCAGCAGCGGAGCGGAAGAGCAGCTGTCCGTGTGCGCAATGGGAACCGTCAATGAGACCGGGACGCGCATGGAGCTTTGTTTTCAAGGAGTCTTTCATTAAAGCCAGACGCCTGTTTGAACGATGAGCTCCTGCAGGCATATTGCCACGTGACGTTGGCGCTGATGTTACGTAGGCCAGGCGTTATTCGTAATGTTTGGGACGCTTTCAATCGGCAACCCAAGCAATCGGGATGGCGAGATTAATCTTCTTGGTTCTGTCGGTAAAGTCACGTAGAATGGGAATGAAATAATAAAATAATAAAAATAAAACATTCACTAAAGCGCTGTCTTCCCGACAGGTCTGTTTCTTCTTCTTCTATATATATACCAGAAGCAATATATACATGAACCAGAAGCAATATACACATGAACCAGAAGCCATATATACATGAAACAGAAGCCATATATACATGAACCAGAACCCATATATACATGAAACAGAAGCCATATATACATGAACCAGAACCCATATATACATGATCCAGAAGCCATATATACATTACCCAGAAGCCATATATGCATGAACCAGAAGCCATATATGCATGAACCAGAAGCCATATATACATGAACCAGAAGCTATATATACATTACCCAGAAGCCATATATACATGAACCAGAAGCCATATATACATGAACCAGAAGCAATATACACATGAACCAGAAGCCATATATACATGAACCAGAAGCCATATATACATGAACCAGAACCAATATATACATGATCCAGAAGCAATATACACATGAACCAGAAGCCATATATACATGATCCAGAAGCCATATATACATGACCCAGAAGCCATATATACATGAACCAGAAGCCATATATACATGAACCAGAAGCCATATATACATGAACCAGAAGCAATATACACATGAACCAGAAGCCATATATACATGAACCAGAAGCCATATATACATGAACCAGAAGCCATATATACATGATCCAGAAGCCATATATACATGACCCAGAAGCCATATATACATGAACCAGCAGCCATATATACATGAACCAGAAGCCATATATACAGGAACCAGAAGCCATATATACATGAGCCAGAAGGCATATATACATGAACCAAAAGCCATATATACATGAACCAGAAGCCATATATACATGAACCAGAAGCCATATACACATGAACCAGAAGCCATATATACATGAACCAGAAGCCATATATACATGAACCAGAAGCCATATGTACATGAAACAGAAGCCATATATACATGAACCAGAAGCCATATATACATGAACCAGAAGCCATATATACATGAACCAGAACCCATATATACATGAACCAGAAGCCATATATACATGAACCAGAAGCCATATATACATGAACCAGAAGCCATATATGCATGAACCAGAAGCCATATATGCATGAACCAGAAGCCATATATACATGAACCAGAAGCCATATATACATGATCCAGAAGCTACATATACATGAACCAGAAGCCACATATACATGAAGCAGAAGCCATATATACATGAATCAGAAGCCATATATACATGAACCAGAAGCAATATACACATGAACCAGAAGCCATATATACATGAAACAGAAGCCATATATACATGAAACAGAAGCCATATATACATGAACCAGAACCCATATATACATGATCCAGAAGCCATATATACATGACCCAGAAGCCATATATACATGAACCAGAAGCCATATATATGTAGTGGGTTCCAGGACACGGAGACGGCAGAATAGAAGCAGCACTATTTATTTAAACCTTAACAAGGGTTACACTAGAAGGGGTAGCGGCCCCTCCACCCGTATAACTCAGGAACACACTCCAGGCTCTCTAGCCTAAGCTCTAGGCTCCCAGTTCCTCCTGGTAGGGCTCTAAGGGAGGCTATCAGATCCGGCCCTGGTTAGGCACAGATCTCGGCACCCCACCGACCAGACCGGCCCTCAGAAGGACTCTGACTCTGGGGCTCTGGGGCCGCACCACTGGCTTGCTGTGCCGGCCCTGAAAAGGGCAGCGGTCACAGGAGTTCCAGGGTCTCACCTAGCTGGCCTTCTTTCTTCACTGGTTGCTTCAGCCTCGGCCCCACACTCTGCCCCGAGCTCCCTGGCTCCCCGCACTTTATACCCACTGGAGCCTTAGCGGACGTTGTTGTAGCCACCAAGGTGTGGGTGAACCACACCTTCCCATGCCATGTGTTTATTCCCCATAGCACCCCTACATCACCCCCTCCCGTGTAACCCGCAGCCGTCCCGGCTGCAACAATACTCGAACAATAAACACAACAAACCCCCGCCCGTGCGTGCCTCATAAGAACGAACACCCCAATAAATAACCCAACCCACCTATACAAAATTACACTATATACACATATACATTGTACCCCCCCCCCCCCCCCCCATCAACGCAGCAAGAAAACTTAACAGTGAACAACAAGAGTAACAAGAACCATTATTACAACAAACGGCGCGTTTTGGCGCGAGTCCGATTTGCGGGTCCATCGTAGGGGGAGGGTCCGGTCGGCCCGGCAGTGGGCACCGGCTGTGCAGGTGCACCGTCTTCCGTCACCCCGGAAGGGCAAACTCCGTCCCCACCGGGTGGCGCAGGCGCGCTGGAAGCCGTCATTCTTGAGGCGCCTGAAGGTGGAACAGTTAGTGAAGCATCAAGGGCAGGTGACGAAGACGCCGTCCGGGAGTCAGCGGACACATCACATGCTCGGCCCACGTAATGTGGTGGAGGGACGCGCGGCGCCACAAACGGCTTCAGACGCGAGGTGTGTACGTACCAGCGGCATTTCCCCCACTGGATACGAACGCACTGCGGCCGCATAACCTTTACAATAACCACAGGGCCCCTCCAAGGCCGCAACAATTTTGCCAAGGTCGCCAACGGCACCTGAGGGCAGTGCAGCCAGGCTTGATCGCCTGGCTTCCACGCATGTGTGCGTGATTGGCGCGATCGCAACCTCTCGTTGGCCTTCTGCCGAGAGGAAGAGTTTTGGGCCGCTGCCTCCCGCGCCTCGGTCAACCTCAGGATATTAAATTTAACGTGGTCGGCCAATTTCGATTTTCTGCTGGTTTCCGAGACGCGGAGCTGAGTCGCAATTGGTGGGTCAACGTCGCGACCGTACATCAAAAAGAACGGCGAGAAGCCGATTGCCGCGTGAGGAGTCATTCTATAGGCGGCCAAAACCCCCGGAATGTGAAGGTCCCAATCGGTCTGGGAGTCACACACCTGGTGACACAACATAGATGTGAGCGTCCTATGCAGCCGCTCCACCATGCCATCGGTTTGTGGGTGATAGGGGGAAGTGCGAATCTTTTTCGTACCAAGAAGCGCACACACCTCGTGCAGAAGGACGCCAGAGAAGTTCTTCCCTTGGTCAGTCAGCAGCCGTTTGGGAGCACCCTTGTCGAGGACATAGCCCTGGACAAAGGCCCCGGCAACGGCTGCTGCTGACTGGTTAGCGAGAGGCCATGACATAGGCCATCGGGTGAAATATTCCACGCCAACCAGCAGGTACTTGTTACCCCTAGGGGTCGCAGGGAAGGGCCCCAATATATCGAGTGCGACAAGTTCGTTAACCCGAGAGACCGTGATAGATTGTAGCGGTGGGCAGGCGCCTTTCGCTGGTGGTTTTCGTTGGGCGCACTGAGTGCATGCACCCAGGAGGTCATCCACATCCCTTGCCATACCCGGCCAGAAGAAATCCAGCTGGAGCACGGCAAGGGTCTTGTGGGTTCCCAGGTGCAAAAGCCGCTCATGTGCGGCCCAAACGGCCTTACCCCGCAAAGCGGATGGCACCATAAGCCTGTGACGGCAGGCCCTCCCATCCCAATGCATTAGGAGCCCCTGGAGCAGCCCGTACAAATCAATCCCCGCGACCCCCCGTACGGAACCCCCTGCGCGACGACGTAACGCGAGGAGGGATGCGTCCTCCATCTGGAGGCGCCCCCATTCCGCAACAGACAACCCCAGCAAGGAGTCCGCACCTCCCACCCCGACAGGACCCTCAGGCAAGGGGTCCTCAGTGGCAGCAGCGAGAACCGGGATATCTAACGGGGGGCTATCCTCTGGCGGCTTACAACGCCCTGATCCCCTGAGACAAGCGCAATCTGAGGCGGGCGGCAGGCGAGACAGCGCATCCGCATTAGTGTGCCGAGCACCCTTCCGATATGTGGTCGTGAAATCATAATCCTGAAGGATTTCGAGCCATCGGGACAATTGCCCCGAAGGCTGCGTCACCCGCAAGGCATATTGTAATGCCGCATGGTCCGTACGGACAGTGAAATGCCGACCGTACAGGTATGGGCGATACTGTTGCATAAAAAATACAATAGCCAAGAGTTCCCGACGCGTGACGCAGTATCTCTGTTCCGCCGGAGACAAAACCCTACTGCCATAAGCCACGACGCGTTCCACACCACAGATCACCTGTGAGAGCACACCCCCAATGCCGTATTGCTGGCGTCTGTATCGAGCAGGAAGGGTTCCGAAAAATCGGGGTAGCTCAATGGAGGGGCCCGCACGAGAGCGTCGCGAAGGGAACAAAAAGCGACCTCCTCCTCCTGGCCCCAGTGAAATTTCACTCCCTTCGCCGTCAGAGCGTGTAAGGGCTTAGCAATGGTCGCGAAATCCGCGACGAACCGCCGGTAATAAGACGCAAATCCAATGAAACTCCTGACCTCAGCCACCGAGGTGGGGGTTGGCCAGGAGCTGACACACTGCGTCTTTGCGGGATCGGTGGATATGCCCGAGCGGCTGACGATGTGCCCCAAATAGCGTATGGATTCCCGTAGCAGGTGGCACTTTTGCGGCTTAAATTTCAAATTCGCAGCACGCATTTTGAGGAACACGGCAGGCAAGCGCAAAAGGTGTTCGTCAAATGTCTTGCTGAACACGATGACGTCATCCAGATAGATCAAACAGACGTTCCACTGTAAGCCAGCCAAAACCAGTTCCATAAGGCGCTGAAATGTCGCCGGAGCGGAGTGTAATCCCATAGGTAACCGGTTAAATTGGAATAGGCCGTGTGGTGTGCGAAACGCAGTCTCTGGCTTGGACTCATCATCCAATGGGAGTTGCCAGAATCCGGATAACAAGTCCAACGTAAAAAAAAAAACGTGCGCCAGCCAGAGCATCCAGAGATTCGTCCATCCGGGGAAGTGGATACGCGTCGGCCACGGAGATCTTATTAAGGCGGCGAAAATCCACACAGAATCGCAAGGACCCATCGTGCTTTTTGACAAGCACTATGGGTGCTCCCCATGGACTGGTGGAAGGGGCTATAATGTCTGCAGCCAGCATGTCATCCACTGCCGATTTGACATGATCTTTTTCGGCCGGACTTAACCGAAAAGGATTCTGGCATACCGGGGCATTGTCACCCGTGTCAATGTGGTGACGCAACAATTTCGTGCACCCATGTCATATTTGTGTTTACTAAAGACATCGGAAAATTCCGTCAGAAGGGTGCGTAGGCCGGCACGCTGGGAGTCAGACAGATCACTCGTGCCCGAACATAGTGCGTCCATCCAACTATCGTCCCCCTCAGAATGCGGTTGAGCCAGAGGATCGGTCCCCACATTACCCATAACCGTGTCTACCACGGGGACCGGCGTCGCGTGCGCGAGCACAGTTCCTTGAGGAACGACGGCCGTCTGTACGCCAACGTTAAGGACGAGGATACACGGGTCATCGCTCCCCTTAACGAGCGTTTGAGCGGCCACCAGATCCAGCCCGTTTTCCCCAGCCCTCGAGGGCCCTAACAGAATTCCCTGGTCCAGAACACCGGGCACGAAAGGCCGACGCAAGCGAAGGGGCACGAGCATTTGCGTCCCGGGAGGTACACGCACCGTCCGAGTGACGAACGCTTGTATCGACGCGCACGCTGCCCTTGAGGTGACAGGGGAAGGCAGGAATGTTACCCGTCGGCCCGAGGGAAGCTCGATGCAACCCTGATCAATTAGAATTTTAATCGGCATTTTGCCCAAAAAGTCCGTCCCCAACAAGCACGGAACCGCCAGCGAGGACGAGACTAATATCGGCCTGGAGAGTTTGATATCGCCAATGCAAATTTGTGCTCGAATTTGGCCTATGATACCCAGCGAACCCCCGTTCGCTGCGTAACACGGAACGGTGACTGGGAGCAAGGGGCGGTTTTGAACGGGAAGAATATTATAAATCAAGTCTGACACAATGGTCGCCGAAGCTCTCGTATCGACGAAGATACACACCTCGACCCCGTCAATGCGACCCGCGACCACGGACGAGCCTGCCGACGCAGCAACAATGCGGTGGGCCAATTCCACCCACTGCCCCGGCCCGAGCACCTTCTCGACCCCGCCGCCACCCAACAAACCAATGGGCGTACCCCGAGGCCCGTACACCGAAACGCACGAGGTGGGGACAGGTGTGTGCACAGGCCGAGCATGTGGGGTGCCGCGACTTGCCGGGTTGCGATGCGGAGGCCTGTAGGCTGTAGCGCCGTCCGACCGTCCCGGCTGTCGTTGACGAGGCGCCCGGCATTCCGCAGCCACGTGGCCCTTGCGGCCACAGTTGTAGCACGTGACGAGCGCCTTGGGGTGCTCCTGGCGATCCAGTGTTGTCCGAGCCGGCCTCCCTCCGGATCTCCACTCCACCGGGCGACCGGTCGCGAAGACCTCCTCGGAGGGGGGGATGGTCGGCGTCCCAGCGCACACCGCAGCTGCGCCCTTGGGGACGAGAGGTGATCGACGCTGCGCTATCAGGTGCGCGTGGATGTGTCTTGCTGCCCGCAAGGAGCACATGTCCGCGTCGTCCTCTGCGACGATGGCGATCTGTAGCTCCTGGGCCAACGCCAGGAGCTTCTCCGTCACCATCGCGTCCACCCCTTCGCCGTCCATCCGCGGGAAAGCTGCTTTTGCGAGGGCCAGGAGAGCCGTGCGATACGCCAGCGGTGGCTCCTTCTGGCCCCTGCACCGCTCGTGGAAGAGTTTGCGGCAGTCCGACAATGGCCCGTAGACTATGGTGAGGACCTGGAGCGCCGACTGTAGCGTAGATCGCGTTGATCTGGGAGCTGTGATGAGCGTAGCAAGGGCGTCATCGTCCAGCATGGCCGGTAGCGCACTCAACGCCTCGTTGTCCGTCCAGCCGGCCATCTCTTGATGAGCGAGGAAGCGGCGTTGAAAGGCCCCCCAGTCGCCGCCGTCTGAAACGAACTCCTTCAACACCGGCGTTGTTGAAACGATGGCTTCGTCTCTGAGAGGTGCCGCGCGCCATCTCCGGCATCTCCGCCGGTGTTGGAGGGGCTGGGGACACCCATCAGCGGTCGCGCAGGTGATGACGATGCGCCCGCCGATTGGTCCTGACAGCGGGCGTCCGTTGGTGATGACGATTCGCCCACCGATTGGTCCTGACAGCGGGCGTCCGTTGGTGATGACGATGCGCCCGCCGATTGGTCCTGACAGCGGGCGTCCGTTGGTGATGACGATGCGCCCGCCGATTGGTCCTGACAGCGGGCGTCCGTTGGTGATGACGTCACCACCGCTGATTGGCCCAAAGCGTCCACGTGGAGATGCGACCGTCCAATCGCCGTGGCGGACACTGTCATGGCGGCAAATCCTAAATCTGGTGGCTGTGTTTCGGCGGGAATGGCCGTTGAACGGCGTTCGTCTCTCTGCCGCCTTTGCGCCCGCAGCCCCGCGCGGTTGATTTCCTCCAGCGTGGAAGCCGCGGCGTACAGCAGCTCAGCCAGTCGAGAGTGAGCCGCCTGCAACCCGTCCTCCATCGGTGGCCACTCCTCCAGCGGCGGCTGCTGTTGGGGCGTCTGGAGCATCTCAGGATCGTCGGCCGCGGCCTCTGGCGCAATCCCAGGCGAGCCGTCCTCCTCCTGGGGTTCCTGTGATCGATTTGTACTCCTTGTGTCCATTTTAAGACCACTTCTGACACCAGTTGTAGTGGGTTCCAGGACACGGAGACGGCAGAATAGAAGCAGCACTATTTATTCAAACCTTAACAAGGGTTACACTAGAAGGGGTAGCGGCCCCTCCACCCGTATAACTCAGGAACACACCCCAGGCTCTCTAGCCTAAGCTCTAGGCTCACAGTTCCTCCTGGTAGGGCTCTAAGGGAGGCTATCAGATCCGGCCCTGGTTAGGCACAGATCTCGGCACCCCGCCGACCAGACCGGCCCTTAGAAGGACTCTGACTCTGGGGCTCTGGGGCCGCACCACTGGCTTGCTGTGCCGGCCCTGAAAAGGGCAGCGGTCACAGGAGTTCCAGGGTCTCACCTAGCTGGCCTTCTTTCTTCACTGGTTGCTTCAGCCTCGGGCCCCACACTCTGCTCCGAGCTCCCTGGCTCCCCGCACTTTATACCCACTGGAGCCTTAGCGGACGTTGTTGTAGCCACCAAGGTGTGGGTGAACCACACCTTCCCGTGCCATGTGTTTATTCCCCATAGCACCCCTACACATTCAAGCAAAGTAACTCAACCCCCTCGACAGCGTACAAAGTTAAAACCAGATTCTCAGCACCACCGATGTAACTTTTTCCCACTACGGGACTTTGTGGCAGCCATTAATGTAAATTATTCATTACAGATAGAAGGCAGAGCACATCACAAGATGAAGTGTGCGTCTCACAAGACGTGAATAATATGCTTAGAGTTTGAACCAATAACTTTAATCGTGATAATGCGTGCTCAATACAATAAAGTGCATTATAAAACAGAAAATAAAAAACTCCAAAAATACAAATCGAAATTTGACAGTGCCCTTACACTAAAACATGTGCAAATAACACGTGCGTAAAAAATAACACGTGCTTAAAAAAATAACACGTGCGTAAAAAATAACATGTGCTTAAAAAATAACACGTGTGTAAAAAATAAAACCACTTCAACATTATAAATTACTCTCACGGCGCGAGCAATACGGGGAAAGTCCACGGCGGGCGGCGGGGCCCTCCGCGTCGCCACCCTAGCGGCTCGCGTCGCCGGCGTCGGCGGCGACCGCGTCGGCCCACGCGACGAGGCGCCGGCGCCGTGCCAGGCGCATCGCCCCCTCCAGGTCCGCGTGCTCCTGCGGGCCCGCCAGGCCGGCCGAGGCCAACGATTCGTGCTGCTTCTTCGTCAGTCGCAGGAGCTCCGTCACCAGCCTGCCGGCGCGGGATTCACGGGAGGGGGGGGGGGGGGTGGGGGTGGCCGTATCGTCGTCGTCACAATCGCGGCGCTTCGAAAATAAAAGTTCGGCGCCGCCGCCGCCGTGGACGTCGTCGATAACCGTCGACGTCAATGCAGCTCGGTCGATCGCATCGCCGTCGAAGCAAACCGCGGTTGTCGGTGGCGCCGTCACGACCGCGAGCGTCGGCGCCGTCACCGAGCGGCGGAGCCCGACGGCGAGGCCCCCCCGCGGGAAGGCCGCTACCCAACGGCGTGGTTTTAACGTCGCTCACTCAGACCGCGGTGCCACCACTCCCCACGCACCCCGCAGTAAACCAACAGACGTTCATTCTCACGCGACGGCAGCAGCAGCAGGAATATTCTATACAAATCCACAGCGGCAGGAATATCCGATACAGGATGCACAGCCTTTTGACTCCCCAGTGCTGGCGACGTTTACTACGCAGTGCCACGCCGGGCGCACGCACGCGGCTCACCGCTCCGTGTGCCAGCGGTCCTCGTCGTGCAGGCGGGCGAGCCGCCCGGCGTACCGCAGACACTCGTGCAGGCCCCCCGCCTCCCGCTCGTGCCGCACGCCGCTCACGCCGGGCGCCAACGACTGCAACGCCGCACAGGACCGGGTCAATAATTATCGTCGTCATCATTCGCCTCCGCCGCCGCCGCCGCCGCCGGCCGTCGAGCGCGAACCGAAACTCGTGCCGCCGGCGGGTTTGTGCGACACCGCCACGAAGACCCCCCCCCCCCCCCCCCCGCGGTGCGTCTCTCCCACCTGCGCGAGGGCGCCGTCCGGTACTTCCGAGGGCTGCGCGGCCGCGGTCGCGGCCGCAGCCGCCGCCTGGCCCCGGAGCCTGTCGGCGTTGCCTTCGCGCCAGGCTTCCAGAGCGCGCCGCCGCTCCTCCTTGTGGCAGCGCAGTAACCGCGCCGCCAACAAACACCGCTCCAGCCGGTCCATGCTCAGGCACCGGCGACGAAGACGACGCTGACGGGTCGCGACCCCCTGACGTCAAGCCGGGAATTTGAAGTTACGTTGCCGGGTTGTTAGCGCAGTGCCGCCGACCGCGACGCCGCTCCAAAGACGAGACCCCCGCCCCCCCCCCCCCCCCCCCCCCGCGGTGCGTCTCTCCCACCTGCGCGAGGGCGCCGTCTGGGCCTTCCGAGGGCTGCACGGCCGCGACCGCCGCCGCCGCCGCTGCTGCGTGCGCCCGGAGCCGCTCCCTGTTGTCCTGGAGCTGGGCTTCGAGGGTGCGCCGACGCTCCTCCTTGATGCGTCGGAGGCGCGGTCGCGACGCCGCCGTGCAGGGCTCGAGCACAAGGCACCGGCGACGAAGACGGCGCTGACGACGACGGGTCACGGCAGCGAGGGGGTGGCCATTTAAATGGAGCGCCGCGCGGTGGTCGGGTTGAGACCGCTTGCGTTGCGATCGAAACGTCGCGGTTTTTTGTTATTATTTTATTTTAACCAATCCGCGTGACTTTACCGAAAGACCCAAGAATATAAATTCCTGCAGTCCCGAGAGCTTCAAGTCAAGATTCATGTACTACCATGACAGCAATTCAACAAATAAGCAGTGCCTGCAGTGGTTGCCGGGGTCACATGAACCCGTTTACGTAAAAAAAACTTTAAACCAATTGCCCGCCATCAAACTTCCCCATGCCGTGTCGATAACGGGGGATATGATAATTGTTTTTTTACCCTTTTATCTGCCGACAAAACTGACACCTTTTTTACAAGGTATCATTTTTGTGCATTGCCCGCAATACCTGCTGTCAGTTTTATTGCCAGATAAAAGGGTAAAAAAAACAATTATCATATTTTGCTACTGGCAAAGGAGATTCCGATGGTGTAAACGGGGGATATACGTTTGACCATACTTCACCACGCCAGTCAGTTGCGGGTTGGTGAAGGGCGGCAGCCCAGGACCAAGATTCAGACATCACCCGCCACCGACGTCAAGCCGGGAATCGAAGTTGGATTGCCGGGTTCTTAGCGCAGTGCCGGTCCAAAGACAAGGCCCCCCCCCCCACCCCCACCCCCGCCCCCGCCCCCCCCCGCAGTGCGTCTCTCCCACCTGCGCGAGGGCCCCGTCTGGGCCTTCCGAGGGTTGCACGGCCGCGGCCGCCGCCGCGTGCGCCCGGAGCCGCTCCCTGTTGTCCTGGAGCCGGGCTTCGAGGGTGCGCCGACGCTCCTCCTTGATGCGTCGGAGGCGCGGTTGCGACGCCGCCGTGCGGGGCTCGAGCACCAGGCACCGGCGACGAATGCGCTGCTGACGACGGGTCACAACCCCGAGGTGGTGATTATTTAAATGGGGTGCCGGGTTGCGGGCGCCCACAACTCGACCACCGCGTGGCACCGCGGTGGTCGAGTTGTGGAGCTTTGGTACCCTGAAGCCGACAGCAGTTGGCAAGGGTCAAGAGGGGGGGGGGAGGGCACCCACAATAATAACAAGAAGAGGCTTTTACTCTAAACTAGGGCTCAACGATTTGGGGGAAATATCTAAAATTGCGATTTTTCTGACAGATGTTGTGATATGATTTGTGATAAAAAAACATTGTTTTTGTTAAGTGAAACCTCAGTTCAACATTCACATTGTGATAGGTGTGTAAAACACGTGATGGAGCATTACCACGTGATACCATCAACAATATGAACTGCTCTCTACATAAATTCTAATACAATGATGATAACTTAAAAAAGGTATCAATCACTTCCGACGTGTATTTATTAAAATGTTTTAATTGAAATAGAACAAATCAAACATAGAACAATTGTTAAGTGAAATGAATAAAGTTATAATACTAACAAATAAAACAATTCCAATAACTAACAGGACTTTTCAAATCGCAAAAAAGCGCAGCCTTTGCGATTTGCTAATCGCATTGTTTCACATTGCGATTAATCGATTTGAAATCGATTAATCGTTAAGCCCTGCTCCAAACCGGTGGTTCGTAACCTCAGAAGGGGGGCATCTCGCACACCCCCCCAGGTTAAAGAACCACTCCGCTAAACGCTTTGTTCCCAAATGTGGGAGGGGAAAACCGGAAAACCCGGAGAAAAATCCACGCAAGCACAGGGAGAGAGACACACAGCCTCCAAATATACAGTAGCAGCAGCAGGCGTCAGGGACTCACGACCTCCTGTATACCAGGCGAGGTAGTTAACATCTCATAGCCACCGTGATGATGAGAGAGAGAGACACAGAAACACGCTGTACACGCACAGGACACAGACAGAGAGACACACGCTGTACACACACAGGACACAGACAGACACACGCTGTACACACACAGGACACAGACACAGAGAAACACACGCTGTACACACACAGGAAACAGACACAGAGAGACACACGCTGTACACACACAGGACACAGACACAGAGAGACACACGCTGTACACACACAGGACACAGACACAGAGACACACGCTGTACACGCACAGGACACAGACACAGAGAGACACACGCTGTACACACACAGGAAACAGAGAGACACGCTGCACACACACAGGATAGACACAGAGAGACACACGCTGTACACACACAGGACACAGACACAGAGAGACACACGCTGTACACACACAGGACACAGACACAGAGAGACACACGCTGTACACACACAGGACACAGACACAGAGAGACACACGCTGAACACGCACAGGACAGACACAGAGAGACACACGCTGTACACACACAGGACACAGACACAGAGAGACACGTACTGTACACACACAGGACACAGACACAGAGAGACACACGCTGTACACACACAGGACACAGACACAGAGAGACACACGCTGTACACACAGAGGACACAGACACAGAGAGACACACGCTGTACACACACAAGACACAGACACAGAGAGACACACGCTGTACACACACAGGACACAGAGAGACACACGCTGTACACGCACAGGACACAGAGAGACACACGCTGTACACGCACAGGACACAGAGAGACACACGCTGTACACACACAGGACACAGACACAGAGAGACACGCTGTACACACAGGACACAGACACAGAGAGACACACGCTGTACACACACAGGACACAGAGAGACACACGCTGTACACACACAGGACACAGACACAGAGAGACACACACTGTACACACACAGGACACAGACACAGAGAGACACACGCTGTACACACACAGGACACAGACACAGAGAGACACACGCTGTACACACACAGGACACAGACACAGAGAGACACACGCTGTACACACACAGGACACAGACTGAGAGACACACGCTGTACACACACAGGACACAGACACAGAGAGACACACGCTGTACACACACAGGACACAAACACAGAGAGACACACGCTGTACACGCACAGGACAGACACAGAGAGACACACGCTGTACACACACAGGACACAGACACAGAGAGACACACGCTGTACACACACAGACACAGAGAGACACACGCTGTACACACACAAGACACAGACACAGAGAGACACACGCTGTACACACACAGGACACAGACACAGAGAGACACACGCTGTACACACACAGGACACAGACACAGAGAGACACACGCTGTACACACACAGGACACAGACTGAGAGACACAAGCTGTACACACACAGGACACAGACACAGAGAGACACACGCTGTACACACACAGGACACAGACACAGAGAGACACACGCTGTACACGCACAGGACACAGACACAGAGAGACACACGCTGTACACGCACAGGACAGACACAGAGAGACACACGCTGTACACACACAGGACACAGACACAGAGAGACACACGCTGTACACACACAGGACACAGACACAGAGAGACACACGCTGTACACACACAGGACACAGACTGAGAGACACACGCTGTACACACACAGGACACAGACACAGAGAGACACACGCTGTACACACACAGGACACAGACACAGAGAGACACACGCTGTACACGCACAGGACACAGACACAGAGAGACACACGCTGTACACGCACAGGACACAGACAGAGAGACACACGCTGTACACACACAGGACACAGACACAGAGAGACACACGCTGTACACGCACAGGACACAGACACAGAGAGACACGCTGTACACGCACAGGACACAGACAGAGAGACACACGCTGTACACACACAGGACACAGACACAGAGAGACACACGCTGAACACGCACAGGACAGACACAGAGAGACACACGCTGTACACACACAGGACACAGACACAGAGAGACACGTACTGTACACACACAGGACACAGACACAGAGAGACACACGCTGTACACACACAGGACACAGACACAGAGAGACACACGCTGTACACACAGAGGACACAGACACAGAGAGACACACGCTGTACACACACAAGACACAGACACAGAGAGACACACGCTGTACACACACAGGACACAGAGAGACACACGCTGTACACGCACAGGACACAGAGAGACACACGCTGTACACGCACAGGACACAGAGAGACACACGCTGTACACACACAGGACACAGACACAGAGAGACACACGCTGTACACACAGGACACAGACACAGAGAGACACACGCTGTACACACACAGGACACAGAGAGACACACGCTGTACACACACAGGACACAGACACAGAGAGACACACACTGTACACACACAGGACACAGACACAGAGAGACACACGCTGTACACACACAGGACACAGACACAGAGAGACACACGCTGTACACACACAGGACACAGACACAGAGAGACACACGCTGTACACACACAGGACACAGACTGAGAGACACACGCTGTACACACACAGGACACAGACACAGAGAGACACACGCTGTACACACACAGGACACAAACACAGAGAGACACACGCTGTACACGCACAGGACAGACACAGAGAGACACACGCTGTACACACACAGGACACAGACACAGAGAGACACACGCTGTACACACACAGACACAGAGAGACACACGCTGTACACACACAAGACACAGACACAGAGAGACACACGCTGTACACACACAGGACACAGACACAGAGAGACACACGCTGTACACACACAGGACACAGACACAGAGAGACACACGCTGTACACACACAGGACACAGACTGAGAGACACAAGCTGTACACACACAGGATACAGACACAGAGAGACACACGCTGTACACACACAGGACACAGACACAGAGAGACACACGCTGTACACGCACAGGACACAGACACAGAGAGACACACGCTGTACACGCACAGGACAGACACAGAGAGACACACGCTGTACACACACAGGACACAGACACAGAGAGACACACGCTGTACACACACAGGACACAGACACAGAGAGACACACGCTGTACACACACAGGACACAGACTGAGAGACACACGCTGTACACACACAGGACACAGACACAGAGAGACACACGCTGTACACACACAGGACACAGACACAGAGAGACACACGCTGTACACGCACAGGACACAGACACAGAGAGACACACGCTGTACACGCACAGGACACAGACAGAGAGACACACGCTGTACACACACAGGACACAGACACAGAGAGACACACGCTGTACACGCACAGGACACAGACACAGAGAGACACACGCTGTACACGCACAGGACACAGACAGAGAGACACACGCTGTACACACACAGGACACAGACACAGAGAGACACACGCTGTACACGCACAGGACACAGACACAGAGAGACACGCTGTACACGCACAGGACACAGACAGAGAGACACACGCTGTACACACACAGGACACAGACACAGAGAGACACACGCTGAACACGCACAGGACAGACACAGAGAGACACACGCTGTACACACACAGGACACAGACACAGAGAGACACGTACTGTACACACACAGGACACAGACACAGAGAGACACACGCTGTACACACACAGGACACAGACACAGAGAGACACACGCTGTACACACAGAGGACACAGACACAGAGAGACACACGCTGTACACACACAAGACACAGACACAGAGAGACACACGCTGTACACACACAGGACACAGAGAGACACACGCTGTACACGCACAGGACACAGAGAGACACACGCTGTACACGCACAGGACACAGAGAGACACACGCTGTACACACACAGGACACAGACACAGAGAGGCACACGCTGTACACACAGGACACAGACACAGAGAGACACACGCTGTACACACACAGGACACAGAGAGACACACGCTGTACACACACAGGACACAGACACAGAGAGACACACACTGTACACACACAGGACACAGACACAGAGAGACACACGCTGTACACACACAGGACACAGACACAGAGAGACACACGCTGTACACACACAGGACACAGACACAGAGAGACACACGCTGTACACACACAGGACACAGACACAGAGAGACACACGCTGTACACACACAGGACACAAACACAGAGAGACACACGCTGTACACGCACAGGACAGACACAGAGAGACACACGCTGTACACACACAGGACACAGACACAGAGAGACACACGCTGTACACACACAGACACAGAGAGACACACGCTGTACACACACAAGACACAGACACAGAGAGACACACGCTGTACACACACAGGACACAGACACAGAGAGACACACGCTGTACACACACAGGACACAGACACAGAGAGACACACGCTGTACACACACAGGACACAGACTGAGAGACACAAGCTGTACACACACAGGACACAGACACAGAGAGACACACGCTGTACACACACAGGACACAGACACAGAGAGACACACGCTGTACACGCACAGGACACAGACACAGAGAGACACACGCTGTACACGCACAGGACAGACACAGAGAGACACACGCTGTACACACACAGGACACAGACACAGAGAGACACACGCTGTACACACACAGGACACAGACACAGAGAGACACACGCTGTACACACACAGGACACAGACTGAGAGACACACGCTGTACACACACAGGACACAGACACAGAGAGACACACGCTGTACACACACAGGACACAGACACAGAGAGACACACGCTGTACACGCACAGGACACAGACACAGAGAGACACACGCTGTACACGCACAGGACACAGACACAGAGAGACACGCTGTACACGCACAGGACACAGACAGAGAGACACACGCTGTACACACACAGGACACAGACAGAGAGACACGCTGTACACGCACAGGACACAGACAGAGAGACACACGCTGTACACACACAGGACACAGAGAGATGCACGCTGTACACACACAGGACACAGACAGAGAGACACACGCTGTACACACACAGGACACAGACAGAGAGACACTCGCTGTACACACACAGGACACAGACAGACACACGCTGTACACACACAGGACACAGACAGAGAGACACACGCTGCACACACACAGGACACAGACAGAGAGACACACGCTGTACACGCACAGGACACAGACAGAGAGACACACGCTGTACACACACAGGACACAGAGAGATACACGCTGTACACGCACAGGACACAGACAGAGAGACACACGCTGTACACACACAGGACACAGAGAGATACACGCTGTACACACACAGGACACAGACACAGAGAGATACACGCTGTACACACACAGGACACAGACAGACACACGCTGTACACACACAGGACACAGACAGAGAGACACACGCTGTACACACACAGGACACAGACAGAGAGACACACGCTGTACACGCACAGGACACAGACAGAGAGACACACGCTGTACCCACACAGGACACAGAGAGATACACGCTGTACACACACAGGACACAGACACAGAGAGACACACGCTGTACACACACAGGACACAGACACAGAGAGACACACGCTGTACACACACAGGACACAGACACAGAGAGACACATGCTGTACACACACAGGACACAGACACGCTGTACACACACAGGACACAGACACAGGGAGACACACGCTGTACACACTCGGACACAGAGAGACACACGCTGTACACACACAGGACACAGACACAGAGAGACACACGCTGTACACACACAGACACAGAGAGACACACGCTGTACACACACAGGACACAGACACAGAGAGACACGCAGTACATGCACAGGACACAGACACAGAGAGACACACGCTGTACACGCACAGGACAGACACAGAGACACACACGCTGTACACGCACAGGACACAGACACAGAGAGACACGTGCTGTACACACACAGGACACAGACACAAAGAGACACGCTGTACACACACAGGACACAGACACAGAGAGACACACGCTGTACACACACAGGACACAGAGAGACACACGCTGTACACACACAGGACACAGACACAGAGAGACACACGCTGTACACGCACAGGACACAGACAGAGAGACACACGCTGTACACGCCCAGGACACAGACACAGAGAGACACACGCTGTACACGCACAGGACACAGACACAGAGAGACACACGCTGTACACGCACAGGACACAGACACAGAGAGACACACGCTGTACACACACAGGACACAGACACAGAGAGAGACATGCTGTACACACACAGGACACAGACACAGAGAGACACACGCTGTACACGCACAGGACACAGAGAGACACACGCTGTACACACACAGGACACAGACACAGAGAGACACACGCTGTACACAAACAGGACACAGAGAGACACACGCTGTACACACAAAGGACACAGAGAGACACACGCTGTACACACACAGGACCCAGACACAGAGAGACACACGCTGTACACACACAGGACACAGAGAGACACACGCTGTACACACACAGGACACAGAGAGACACACGCCGTACACGCACAGGACACAGAGAGACACACGCTGTACACACAGGACACAGACACAGAGAGACACACGCTGTACACACACAGGACACAGAGAGACACACGCTGTACACACACAGGACACAGAGAGACACACGCTGTACACACACAGGACACAGACACAGAGAGACACACGCTGTACACACACAGGACACAAACACAGAGAGACACACGCTGTACACGCACAGGACAGACACAGAGAGACACACGCTGTACACACACAGGACACAGACACAGAGAGACACACGCTGTACACACACAGACACAGAGAGACACACGCTGTACACACACAAGACACAGACACAGAGAGACACACGCTGTACACACACAGGACACAGACACAGAGAGACACACGCTGTACACACACAGGACACAGACACAGAGAGACACACGCTGTACACACACAGGACACAGACTGAGAGACACACGCTGTACACACACAGGACACAGACACAGAGAGACACACGCTGTACACACACAGGACACAGACACAGAGAGACACACGCTGTACACGCACAGGACACAGACACAGAGAGACACACGCTGTACACACACAGGACAGACACAGAGAGACACATGCTGTACACACACAGGACATAGACACAGAGAGACACACGCTGTACACACACAGACACAGAGAGACACACGCTGTACACACACAAGACACAGACACAGAGAGACACACGCTGTACACACACAGGACACAGACACAGAGAGAGACATGCTGTACACACACAGGACACAGACACAGAGAGACACACGCTGTACACGCACAGGACACAGAGAGACACACGCTGTACACACACAGGACACAGACACAGAGAGACACACGCTGTACACAAACAGGACACAGAGAGACACACGCTGTACACACACAGGACACAGAGAGACACACGCTGTACACACACAGGACCCAGACACAGAGAGACACACGCTGTACACACACAGGACACAGAGAGACACACGCTGTACACACACAGGACACAGAGAGACACACGCCGTACACGCACAGGACACAGAGAGACACACGCTGTACACACAGGACACAGACACAGAGAGACACACGCTGTACACACACAGGACACAGAGAGACACACGCTGTACACACACAGGACACAGAGAGACACACGCTGTACACACACAGGACACAGACACAGAGAGACACACGCTGTACACACACAGGACACAAACACAGAGAGACACACGCTGTACACGCACAGGACAGACACAGAGAGACACACGCTGTACACGCACAGGACACAGACACAGAGAGACACACGCTGTACACACACAGACACAGAGAGACACACGCTCTACACACACAAGACACAGACACAGAGAGACACACGCTGTACACACACAGGACACAGACACAGAGAGACACACGCTGTACACACACAGGACACAGACACAGAGAGACACACGCTGTACACACACAGGACACAGACTGAGAGACACACGCTGTACACACACAGGACACAGACACAGAGAGACACACGCTGTACACACACAGGACACAGACACAGAGAGACACACGCTGTACACGCACAGGACACAGACACAGAGAGACACACGCTGTACACGCACAGGACAGACACAGAGAGACACACGCTGTACACACACAGACACAGAGAGACACACGCTGTACACACACAAGACACAGACACAGAGAGACACACGCTGTACACACACAGGACACAGACACAGAGAGACACACGCTGTACACACACAGGACACAGACACAGAGAGACACACGCTGTACACACACAGGACACAGACTGAGAGACACACGCTGTACACACACAGGACACAGACACAGAGAGACACACGCTGTACACACACAGGACACAGACACAGAGAGACACACGCTGTACACGCACAGGACACAGACACAGAGAGACACACGCTGTACACGCACAGGACACAGACAGAGAGACACACGCTGTACACACACAGGACACAGACACAGAGAGACACACGCTGTACACGCACAGGACACAGACACAGAGAGACACGCTGTACACGCACAGGGCACAGAAAGAGAGACACACGCTGTACACACACAGGACACAGACAGAGAGACACACGCTGTACACGCACAGGACACAGACAGAGAGACACACGCTGTACACACACAGGACACAGAGAGATGCACGCTGTACACACACAGGACACAGACAGAGAGACACACGCTGTACACACACAGGACACAGACAGAGAGACACACGCTGTACACGCACAGGACACAGACAGAGAGACACACGCTGTACACACACAGCACACAGAGAGATACACGCTGTACACACACAGGACACAGAGAGACACACGCTGTACACACACAGGACACAGACACAGAGAGACACACGCTGTACACACACAGACACAGAGAGACACACGCTGTACACACACAGGACACAGACACAGAGAGACACGCAGTACATGCACAGGACACAGACACAGATAGACACACGCTGTACACGCACAGGACAGACACAGAGACACACACGCTGTACACGCACAGGACACAGACACAGAGAGACACACGCTGTACACGCACAGGACACAGACAGAGAGACACACGCTGTACACACACAGGACACAGACACAGAGAGACACACGCTGTACACGCACAGGACACAGACACAGAGAGACACGCTGTACACGCACAGGGCACAGACAGAGAGACACACGCTGTACACACACAGGACACAGACAGAGAGACACACGCTGTACACGCACAGGACACAGACAGAGAGACACACGCTGTACACACACAGGACACAGAGAGATGCACGCTGTACACACACAGGACACAGACAGAGAGACACACGCTGTACACACACAGGACACAGACAGAGAGACACACGCTGTACACGCACAGGACACAGACAGAGAGACACACGCTGTACACACACAGGACACAGAGAGATACACGCTGTACACACACAGGACACAGACAGACACACGCTGTACACACACAGGACACAGACACAGAGAGACACACGCTGTACACACACAGACACAGAGAGACACACGCTGTACACACACAGGACACAGACACAGAGAGACACGCAGTACATGCACAGGACACAGACACAGAGAGACACACGCTGTACACGCACAGGACAGACACAGAGACACACACGCTGTACACGCACAGGACACAGACACAGAGACACACACGCTGTACACGCACAGGACACAGACACAGAGAGACACGTGCTGTACACACACAGGACACAGACACAAAAAGACACGCTGTACACACACAGGACACAGACACAGAGAGACACACGCTGTACACACACAGGACACAGAGAGACACACGCTGTACACACACAGGACACAGACACAGAGAGACACACGCTGTACACGCACAGGACACAGACAGAGAGACACACGCTGTACACGCCCAGGACACAGACACAGAGAGACACACGCTGTACACGCACAGGACACAGACACAGAGAGACACACGCTGTACACGCACAGGACACAGACACAGAGAGACACACGCTGTACACACACAGGACACAGACACAGAGAGAGACATGCTGTACACACACAGGACACAGACACAGAGAGACACACGCTGTACACGCACAGGACACAGAGAGACACACGCTGTACACACACAGGACACAGACACAGAGAGACACACGCTGTACACACACAGGACACAGAGAGACACACGCTGTACACACACAGGACACAGAGAGACACACGCTGTACACACACAGGACCCAGACACAGAGAGACACACGCTGTACACACACAGGACACAGAGAGACACACGCCGTACACACACAGGACACAGAGAGACACACGCCGTACACGCACAGGACACAGAGAGACACACGCTGTACACACACAGGACACAGACACAGAGAGACACACGCTGTACACACACAGGACACAGAGAGACACACGCTGTACACACAGGACACAGAGAGACACACGCTGTACACACACAGGACACAGACACAGAGAGACACACGCTGTACACACACAGGACACAGACACAGAGAGACACACGCTGTACACACACAGGACACAAACACAGAGAGACACAAGCTGTACACGCACAGGACAGACACAGAGAGACACACGCTGTACACACACAGGACACAGACACAGAGAGACACACGCTGTACACACACAGACACAGAGAGACACACGCTGTACACACACAAGACACAGACACAGAGAGACACACGCTGTACACACACAGGACACAGACACAGAGAGACACACGCTGTACACACACAGGACACAGACACAGAGAGACACACGCTGTACACACACAGGACACAGACTGAGAGACACACGCTGTATACACACAGGACACAGACACAGAGAGACACACGCTGTACACGCACAGGACACAGACACAGAGAGACACACGCTGTACATGCACAGGACAGACACAGAGAGACACACGCTGTACACACACAGGACACAGACACAGAGAGACACACGCTGTACACACACAGACACAGAGAGACACACGCTGTACACACACAAGACACAGACACAGAGAGACACACGCTGTACACACACAGGACACAGACACAGAGAGACACACGCTGTACACACACAGGACACAGACACAGAGAGACACACGCTGTACACACACAGGACACAGACTGAGAGACACACGCTGTACACACACAGGACACAGACACAGAGAGACACACGCTGTACACACACAGGACACAGACACAGAGAGACACACGCTGTACACGCACAGGACACAGACACAGAGAGACACACGCTGTACACGCACAGGACACAGACAGAGAGACACACGCTGTACACACACAGGACACAGACACAGAGAGACACACGCTGTACACGCACAGGACACAGACACAGAGAGACACGCTGTACACGCACAGGACACAGACAGAGAGACACACGCTGTACACACACAGGACACAGACAGAGAGACACACGCTGTACACGCACAGGACACAGACAGAGAGACACACGCTGTACACACACAGGACACAGAGAGATGCACGCTGTACACACACAGGACACAGACAGAGAGACACACGCTGTACACACACAGGACACAGACAGAGAGACACACGCTGTACACGCACAGGACACAGACAGAGAGACACACGCTGTACACACACAGGACACAAACACAGAGAGACACAAGCTGTACACGCACAGGACAGACACAGAGAGACACACGCTGCACACACACAGGACACAGACAGAGAGACACACGCTGTACACACACAGGACACAGAGAGACACACGCTGTACACGCACAGGACACAGAGAGACACACGCTGTACACAAACAGGACACAGAGAGACACACGCTGTACACACACAGGACACAGAGAGACACACGCTGTACACACACAGGACCCAGACACAGAGAGACACACGCTGTACACACACAGGACACAGAGAGACACACGCTGTACACACACAGGACACAGAGAGACACACGCCGTACACGCACAGGACACAGAGAGACACACGCTGTACACACAGGACACAGACACAGAGAGACACACGCTGTACACACACAGGACACAGAGAGACACACGCTGTACACACACAGGACACAGAGAGACACACGCTGTACACACACAGGACACAGACACAGAGAGACACACGCTGTACACACACAGGACACAAACACAGAGAGACACACGCTGTACACGCACAGGACAGACACAGAGAGACACACGCTGTACACGCACAGGACACAGACACAGAGAGACACACGCTGTACACACACAGACACAGAGAGACACACGCTGTACACACACAAGACACAGACACAGAGAGACACACGCTGTACACACACAGGACACAGACACAGAGAGACACACGCTGTACACACACAGGACACAGACACAGAGAGACACACGCTGTACACACACAGGACACAGACTGAGAGACACACGCTGTACACACACAGGACACAGACACAGAGAGACACACGCTGTACACACACAGGACACAGACACAGAGAGACACACGCTGTACACGCACAGGACACAGACACAGAGAGACACACGCTGTACATGCACAGGACAGACACAGAGAGACACACGCTGTACACACACAGGACATAGACACAGAGAGACACACGCTGTACACACACAGACACAGAGAGACACACGCTGTACACACACAAGACACAGACACAGAGAGACACACGCTGTACACACACAGGACACAGACACAGAGAGACACACGCTGTACACACACAGGACACAGACACAGAGAGACACACGCTGTACACACACAGGACACAGACTGAGAGACACACGCTGTACACACACAGGACACAGACACAGAGAGACACACGCTGTACACACACAGGACACAGACACAGAGAGACACACGCTGTACACGCACAGGACACAGACACAGAGAGACACACGCTGTACACGCACAGGACACAGACAGAGAGACACACGCTGTACACACACAGGACACAGACACAGAGAGACACACGCTGTACACGCACAGGACACAGACACAGAGAGACACGCTGTACACGCACAGGGCACAGACAGAGAGACACACGCTGTACACACACAGGACACAGACAGAGAGACACACGCTGTACACGCACAGGACACAGACAGAGAGACACACGCTGTACACACACAGGACACAGAGAGATGCACGCTGTACACACACAGGACACAGACAGAGAGACACACGCTGTACACACACAGGACACAGACAGAGAGACACACGCTGTACACGCACAGGACACAGACAGAGAGACACACGCTGTACACACACAGCACACAGAGAGATACACGCTGTACACACACAGGACACAGAGAGACACACGCTGTACACACACAGGACACAGACACAGAGAGACACACGCTGTACACACACAGACACAGAGAGACACACGCTGTACACACACAGGACACAGACACAGAGAGACACGCAGTACATGCACAGGACACAGACACAGATAGACACACGCTGTACACGCACAGGACAGACACAGAGACACACACGCTGTACACGCACAGGACACAGACACAGAGAGACACACGCTGTACACGCACAGGACACAGACAGAGAGACACACGCTGTACACACACAGGACACAGACACAGAGAGACACACGCTGTACACGCACAGGACACAGACACAGAGAGACACGCTGTACACGCACAGGGCACAGACAGAGAGACACACGCTGTACACACACAGGACACAGACAGAGAGACACACGCTGTACACGCACAGGACACAGACAGAGAGACACACGCTGTACACACACAGGACACAGAGAGATGCACGCTGTACACACACAGGACACAGACAGAGAGACACACGCTGTACACACACAGGACACAGACAGAGAGACACACGCTGTACACGCACAGGACACAGACAGAGAGACACACGCTGTACACACACAGGACACAAACACAGAGAGACACAAGCTGTACACGCACAGGACAGACACAGAGAGACACACGCTGCACACACACAGGACACAGACAGAGAGACACACGCTGTACACACACAGGACACAGAGAGACACACGCTGTACACGCACAGGACACAGAGAGACACACGCTGTACACAAACAGGACACAGAGAGACACACGCTGTACACACACAGGACACAGAGAGACACACGCTGTACACACACAGGACCCAGACACAGAGAGACACACGCTGTACACACACAGGACACAGAGAGACACACGCTGTACACACACAGGACACAGAGAGACACACGCCGTACACGCACAGGACACAGAGAGACACACGCTGTACACACAGGACACAGACACAGAGAGACACACGCTGTACACACACAGGACACAGAGAGACACACGCTGTACACACACAGGACACAGAGAGACACACGCTGTACACACACAGGACACAGACACAGAGAGACACACGCTGTACACACACAGGACACAAACACAGAGAGACACACGCTGTACACGCACAGGACAGACACAGAGAGACACACGCTGTACACGCACAGGACACAGACACAGAGAGACACACGCTGTACACACACAGACACAGAGAGACACACGCTGTACACACACAAGACACAGACACAGAGAGACACACGCTGTACACACACAGGACACAGACACAGAGAGACACACGCTGTACACACACAGGACACAGACACAGAGAGACACACGCTGTACACACACAGGACACAGACTGAGAGACACACGCTGTACACACACAGGACACAGACACAGAGAGACACACGCTGTACACACACAGGACACAGACACAGAGAGACACACGCTGTACACGCACAGGACACAGACACAGAGAGACACACGCTGTACACGCACAGGACAGACACAGAGAGACACACGCTGTACACACACAGGACATAGACACAGAGAGACACACGCTGTACACACACAGACACAGAGAGACACACGCTGTACACACACAAGACACAGACACAGAGAGACACACGCTGTACACACACAGGACACAGACACAGAGAGACACACGCTGTACACACAGGACACAGACACAGAGAGACACACGCTGTACACACACAGGACACAGACTGAGAGACACACGCTGTACACACACAGGACACAGACACAGAGAGACACACGCTGTACACACACAGGACACAGACACAGAGAGACACACGCTGTACACGCACAGGACACAGACACAGAGAGACACACGCTGTACACGCACAGGACACAGACAGAGAGACACACGCTGTACACACACAGGACACAGACACAGAGAGACACACGCTGTACACGCACAGGACACAGACACAGAGAGACACGCTGTACACGCACAGGGCACAGACAGAGAGACACACGCTGTACACACACAGGACACAGACAGAGAGACACACGCTGTACACGCACAGGACACAGACAGAGAGACACACGCTGTACACACACAGGACACAGAGAGATGCACGCTGTACACACACAGGACACAGACAGAGAGACACACGCTGTACACACACAGGACACAGACAGAGAGACACACGCTGTACACGCACAGGACACAGACAGAGAGACACACGCTGTACACACACAGCACACAGAGAGATACACGCTGTACACACACAGGACACAGAGAGACACACGCTGTACACACACAGGACACAGACACAGAGAGACACACGCTGTACACACACAGACACAGAGAGACACACGCTGTACACACACAGGACACAGACACAGAGAGACACGCAGTACATGCACAGGACACAGACACAGATAGACACATGCTGTACACGCACAGGACAGACACAGAGACACACACGCTGTACACGCACAGGACACAGACACAGAGAGACACACGCTGTACACGCACAGGACACAGACAGAGAGACACACGCTGTACACACACAGGACACAGACACAGAGAGACACACGCTGTACACGCACAGGACACAGACACAGAGAGACACGCTGTACACGCACAGGGCACAGACAGAGAGACACACGCTGTACACACACAGGACACAGACAGAGAGACACACGCTGTACACGCACAGGACACAGACAGAGAGACACACGCTGTACACACACAGGACACAGAGAGATGCACGCTGTACACACACAGGACACAGACAGAGAGACACACGCTGTACACACACAGGACACAGACAGAGAGACACACACTGTACACGCACAGGACACAGACAGAGAGACACACGCTGTACACACACAGGACACAGAGAGATACACGCTGTACACACACAGGACACAGACAGACACACGCTGTACACACACAGGACACAGACACAGAGAGACACACGCTGTACACACACAGACACAGAGAGACACACGCTGTACACACACAGGACACAGACACAGAGAGACACGCAGTACATGCACAGGACACAGACACAGAGAGACACACGCTGTACACGCACAGGACAGACACAGAGACACACACGCTGTACACGCACAGGACACAGACACAGAGACACACACGCTGTACACGCACAGGACACAGACACAGAGAGACACGTGCTGTACACACACAGGACACAGACACAAAGAGACACGCTGTACACACACAGGACACAGACACAGAGAGACACACGCTGTACACACACAGGACACAGAGAGACACACGCTGTACACACACAGGACACAGACACAGAGAGACACACGCTGTACACGCACAGGACACAGACAGAGAGACACACGCTGTACACGCCCAGGACACAGACACAGAGAGACACACGCTGTACACGCACAGGACACAGACACAGAGAGACACACGCTGTACACGCACAGGACACAGACACAGAGAGACACACGCTGTACACACACAGGACACAGACACAGAGAGAGACATGCTGTACACACACAGGACACAGACACAGAGAGACACACGCTGTACACGCACAGGACACAGAGAGACACACGCTGTACACACACAGGACACAGACACAGAGAGACACACGCTGTACACACACAGGACACAGAGAGACACACGCTGTACACACACAGGACACAGAGAGACACACGCTGTACACACACAGGACCCAGACACAGAGAGACACACGCTGTACACACACAGGACACAGAGAGACACACGCCGTACACACACAGGACACAGAGAGACACACGCCGTACACGCACAGGACACAGAGAGACACACGCTGTACACACACAGGACACAGACACAGAGAGACACACGCTGTACACACACAGGACACAGAGAGACACACGCTGTACACACAGGACACAGAGAGACACACGCTGTACACACACAGGACACAGACACAGAGAGACACACGCTGTACACACACAGGACACAGACACAGAGAGACACACGCTGTACACACACAGGACACAAACACAGAGAGACACAAGCTGTACACGCACAGGACAGACACAGAGAGACACACGCTGTACACACACAGGACACAGACACAGAGAGACACACGCTGTACACACACAGACACAGAGAGACACACGCTGTACACACACAAGACACAGACACAGAGAGACACACGCTGTACACACACAGGACACAGACACAGAGAGACACACGCTGTACACACACAGGACACAGACACAGAGAGACACACGCTGTACACACACAGGACACAGACTGAGAGACACACGCTGTACACACACAGGACACAGACACAGAGAGACACACGCTGTACACGCACAGGACACAGACACAGAGAGACACACGCTGTACATGCACAGGACAGACACAGAGAGACACACGCTGTACACACACAGGACACAGACACAGAGAGACACACGCTGTACACACACAGACACAGAGAGACACACGCTGTACACACACAAGACACAGACACAGAGAGACACACGCTGTACACACACAGGACACAGACACAGAGAGACACACGCTGTACACACACAGGACACAGACACAGAGAGACACACGCTGTACACACACAGGACACAGACTGAGAGACACACGCTGTACACACACAGGACACAGACACAGAGAGACACACGCTGTACACACACAGGACACAGACACAGAGAGACACACGCTGTACACGCACAGGACACAGACACAGAGAGACACACGCTGTACACGCACAGGACACAGACAGAGAGACACACGCTGTACACACACAGGACACAGACACAGAGAGACACACGCTGTACACGCACAGGACACAGACACAGAGAGACACGCTGTACACGCACAGGACACAGACAGAGAGACACACGCTGTACACACACAGGACACAGACAGAGAGACACACGCTGTACACGCACAGGACACAGACAGAGAGACACACGCTGTACACACACAGGACACAGAGAGATGCACGCTGTACACACACAGGACACAGACAGAGAGACACACGCTGTACACACACAGGACACAGACAGAGAGACACACGCTGTACACGCACAGGACACAGACAGAGAGACACACGCTGTACACACACAGGACACAAACACAGAGAGACACAAGCTGTACACGCACAGGACAGACACAGAGAGACACACGCTGCACACACACAGGACACAGACAGAGAGACACACGCTGTACACACACAGGACACAGACAGAGAGACACACGCTGTACACGCACAGGACACAGACAGAGAGACACACGCTGTACACACACAGGACACAGAGAGATACACGCTGTACACACACAGGACACAGACACAGAGAGACACACGCTGTACACACACAGGACACAGACACAGAGAGACACACGCTGTACACACACAGGACACAGACACAGAGAGACACACGCTGTACACACACAGGACACAGACACAAGGAGACACACGCTGTACACACACAGGACACAGACACGCTGTACACACACAGGACACAGACACAGGGAGACACACGCTGTACACACTCGGACACAGAGAGACACACGCTGTACACACACAGGACACAGACACAGAGAGACACACGCTGTACACACACAGACACAGAGAGACACACGCTGTACACACACAGGACACAGACACAGAGAGACACGCAGTACATGCACAGGACACAGACACAGAGAGACACACGCTGTACACGCACAGGACAGACAGAGACACACACGCTGTACACGCACAGGACACAGACACAGAGAGACACGTGCTGTACACACACAGGACACAGACACAAAGAGACACGCTGTACACACACAGGACACAGACACAGAGAGACACACGCTGTACACACACAGGACACAGAGAGACACACGCTGTACACACACAGGACACAGACACAGAGAGACACACGCTGTACACGCACAGGACACAGACAGAGAGACACACGCTGTACACGCCCAGGAACCAGACACAGAGAGACACACGCTGTACACGCACAGGACACAGACACAGAGAGACACACGCTGTACACACACAGGACACAGACACAGAGAGACACACGCTGTACACACACAGGACACAGACACAGAGAGAGACATGCTGTACACACACAGGACACAGACACAGAGAGACACACGCTGTACACGCACAGGACACAGAGAGACACACGCTGTACACACACAGGACACAGACACAGAGAGACACACGCTGTACACACACAGGACACAGAGAGACACACGCTGTACACACACAGGACACAGAGAGACACACGCTGTACACACACAGGACACAGAGAGACACACGCCGTACACGCACAGGACACAGAGAGACACACGCTGTACACAAACAGGACACAGACACAGAGAGACACACGCTGTACACACACAGGACACAGAGAGACACACGCTGTACACACACAGGACACAGAGAGACACACTCTGTACACACACAGGACACAGACACAGAGAGACACACGCTGTACACACACAGGACACAGACACAGAGAGACACACGCTGTACACACACAGGACACAGACACAGAGAGACACACGCTGTACACACACAGGACACAGACACAGAGAGACACACGCTGTACACACACAGGACACAGACTGAGAGACACACGCTGTACAGACACAGGACACAGAGGACACACGCTGTACACACACAGGACACAGACACAGAGAGACACACGCTGTACACACACAGGACAAAGACACAGAGAGACACACGCTGTACACACACAGGACACAGAGAGACACACGCTGTACACGCACAGGACACAGAGAGACACACGCTGTACACGCACAGGACACAGAGAGACACACGCTGTACACACACAGGACACAGACACAGAGAGACACACGCTGTACACACACAGGACACAGACACAGAGAGACACACGCTGTACACACACAGGACACAGAGACACACGCTGTACACACACAGGACACAGAGAGACACACGCTGTACACACACAGGACACAGACACAGAGAGACATACGCTGTACACACACAGGACACAGACACAGAGAGACACACGCAGTACACACACAGGACACAGACACAGAGACACACGCTGTACACACACAGGACACAGACACAGAGAGACACGTGCTGTACACACACAGGACACAGACACAGAGAGACACACGCTGTACACACACAGGACACAGACACAGAGAGACACACGCTGTACACACACAGGACACAGACACAGAGAGACACACGCTGTACACACACAGGACACAGACACAGAGAGACACACGCTGTACACACACAGGACACAGACACAGAGAGACACGTGCTGTACACACACAGGACACAGACACAGAGAGACACGTGCTGTACACACACAGGACACAGACACAGAGAGACACACGCTGTACACACAGGACACAGACTGAGAGACACACGCTGTACACACACAGGACACAGACACAGAGAGACACACGCTGTACACACACAGGACACACAGAGAGACACACGCTGTACACACATAGGACACAGACACAGAAAGACACACGCTGTACACGCACAGGACAGACACAGAGAGACACACGCTGTACACGCACAGGACACAGACTCAGAGAGACACGTGCTGTACACACACAGGACACAGACACAGAGAGACACGCTGTACACACACAGGACACAGACACAGAGAGACACACGCTGTACACACACATGACACAGAGAGACACACGCTGTACACACACAGGACACAGACACAGAGAGACACACGCTGTACACACAGGACACAGACACAGAGAGACACACGCTGTACACGCACAGGACACAGACACAGAGAGACACACGCTGTACACGCACAGGACACAGACACAGAGAGACACGCTGTACACGCACAGGACACAGACACAGAGAGACACACGCTGTACACACACAGGACACAGACACAGAGAGAGACACGCTGTACACACACAGGACACAGACACAGAGAGAGACACGCTGTACACGCACAGGACACAGACACAGAGAGACACACGCTGTACACGCACAGGACACAGGATCACGTGACCCTCGCCGATCACGTGACCCTCGCCGATCACGTGACCCTCGCGCGGGGGAGGGCGGGAAATAGGCGCTCCTCGGCACGTAAACATTCGCGTTGTTTTACATTAAGCCCCAGGTTCGTTGTGGTGTTGTTATCGTTGTCGACGCATGATGCGTGGCTTAATAAATTAACTTTTACGTTGAAAAAAGAAAAAGAGAGTGAGAGAACAGGCTAGCAGTGGAGAGGCTAGGAGAGTGAGAGAGAACAGGCTAGCAGTGGAGAGGCTAGGAGAGTGAGAGAGAACAGGCTAGCAGTGGAGAGGCTAGGAGAGTGAGAGAGAACAGGCTAGCAGTGGAGAGGCTAGAAGAGAGAGAACAGGCTAGCAGTGGAGAGGCTAGGAGAGCGAGAGAACAGGCTAGCAGTGGAGAGGCTAGGAGAGAGAGAACAGGCTAGCAGTGGAGAGGCTAGGAGAGTGAGATAGAACAGGCTAGCAGTGGAGAGGCTAGGAGCGTGAGAGAGAACAGGCTAGCAGTGGAGAGGCTAGGAGTGTGAGAGAGAACAGGCTAGCAGTGGAGAGGCTAGGAGCGTGAGAGAACAGGCTAGCAGTGGAGAGGCTAGGAGAGAGAGAACAGGCTAGCAGTGGAGAGGCTAGGAGAGTGAGATAGAACAGGCTAGCAGTGGAGAGGCTAGGAGCGTGAGAGAGAACAGGCTAGCAGTGGAGAGGCTAGGAGTGTGAGAGAGAACAGGCTAGCAGTGGAGAGGCTAGGAGACAGAGAACAGGCTAGCAGTGGAGAGGCTAGGAGAGTGAGAGAACAGGCTAGCAGTGGAGAGGCTAAGGAGAGTGAGAGGACAGGCTAGCAGTGGAGAGGCTAGGAGAGTGAGAGAACAGGCAGGCAGTGGAGAGCCTAGGAGAGTGAGAGAGAACAGGCTAGCAGTGGAGAGGCTAGGAGAGTGAGAGAGAACAGGCTAGCAGTGGAGAGGCTAGGAGAGTGAGAGAGAACAGTCTAGCAGTGGAGAGGCTAGGAGAGAGAGAGAGAACAGGCTAGCAGTGGAGAGGCAAGGAGGGTGAGAGAACAGGCTAGCAGTGGAGAGGCTAGGAGCGTGAGAGAGAACAGGCTAGCAGTGGAGAAACTAGGAGAGTGAGAGAGAACAGGCTAGCAGTGGAGAGGCTAGGAGCGTGAGAGAGAACAGGCTAGCAGTGGAGAGGCTAAGGAGAGTGAGAGAACAGGCTAGCAGTGGAGAGGCTAGGAGCGTGAGAGAGAACAGGCTAGCAGTGGAGAGGCTAGGAGGGTGAGAGAACAGGCTAGCAGTGGAGAGGCTAGGAGAGTGAGAGAAAGGCTAGCAGTGGAGAGGCTAGGAGAGTGAGAGAGAACAGGCTAGCAGTAGAGAGGCTAGGAGAGAGAGAACAGGCTAGCAGTGGAGAGGCTAGGAGAGTGAGAGAGAACAGGCAAGCAGTGGAGAGGCTAAGGAAAGTGAGAGAACAGGCTAGCAGTGGAGAGGCTAGGAGTGTGAGAGAGAACAGGCTAGCAGTGGAGAGGCTAGGAGCGTGAGAGAGAACAGGTTAGCAGTGGAGAAACTAGGAGAGTGAGAGAGAACAGGCTAGCAGTGGAGAGGCTAGGAGCGTGAGAGAGAACAGGCTAGCAGTGGAGAGGCTAAGGAGAGTGAGAGAACAGGCTAGCAGTGGAGAGGCTAGGAGCGTGAGAGAGAACAGGCTAGCAGTGGAGAGGCTAGGAGGGTGAGAGAACAGGCTAGCAGTGGAGAGGCTAGGAGAGTGAGAGAAAGGCTAGCAGTGGAGAGGCTAGGAGAGTGAGAGAGAACAGGCTAGCAGTAGAGAGGCTAGGAGAGAGAGAACAGGCTAGCAGTGGAGAGGCTAGGAGAGTGAGAGAGAACAGGCAAGCAGTGGAGAGGCTAAGGAAAGTGAGAGAACAGGCTAGCAGTGGAGAGGCTAGGAGTGTGAGAGAGAACAGGCTAGCAGTGGAGAGGCTAGGAGCGTGAGAGAACAGGCTAGCAGTGGAGAGGCTAGGAGAGAGAGAACCGGCTAGCAGTGGAGAGGCTAGGAGAGTGAGATAGAACAGGCTAGCAGTGGAGAGGCTAAGAGAGTGAGATACAACAGGCTAGCAGTGGAGAGGCTAGGAGCGTGATAGAGAACAGGCTAGCAGTGGAGAGGCTAGGAGTGTGAGAGAGAACAGGCTAGCAGTGGAGAGGCTAGGAGACAGAGAACAGGCTAGCAGTGGAGAGGCTAGGAGAGTGAGAGAACAGGCTAGCAGTGGAGAGGCTAGGAGAGTGAGAGAACAGGCAGGCAGTGGAGAGCCTAGGAGAGTGAGAGAGAACAGGCTAGCAGTGGAGAGGCTAGGAGAGTGAGAGAGAACAGGCTAGCAGTGGAGAGGCTAGGAGAGTGAGAGAGAACAGTCTAGCAGTGGAGAGGCTAGGAGAGAGAGAGAGAACAGGCTAGCAGTGGAGAGGCAAGGAGGGTGAGAGAACAGGCTAGCAGTGGAGAGGCTAGGAGAGTGAGAGAGAACAGGCTAGCAGTGGAGAGGCTAGGAGCGTGAGAGAACAGGCTAGCAGTAGAGAGGCTAGGAGCGGGAGAGAGAACAGGCTAGCAGTTGAGAGGCTAGGAGGGTGAGAGAACAGGCTAGCAGTGGAGAGGCTAGGAGCGTGAGAGAGAACAGGCTAGCAGTGGAGAGGCTAGGAGAGTGAGAGAGAACAGGCAGGCAGTGGAGAGGCTAGGAGAGTGAGAGAGAACAGGCTAGCAGTGGAGAGGCTAGGAGGGTGAGAGAACAGGCTAGCAGTGGAGAGGCTAGGAGCGTGAGAGAACAGGCTAGCAGTGGAGAGGTTAGGAGAGAGAGAACAGGCTAGCAGTGGAGAGGCTAGGAGCGTGAGAGAACAGGCTAGCAGTGGAGAGGCTAGGAGTGTGAGAGAACGGGCTAGCAGTAGAGAGGCTAGGAGGGTGAGAGAGAACAGGCTAGTCGTGGAGAGGCTATGAGAGTGAGAGAACAGGCTAGCAGTAGAGAGGCGAGGAGCGTGAGAGAACAGGCTAGCAGTGGAGAGGCTAGGAGCGTGAGAGAACAGGCTAGCAGTGGAGAGGCTAGGAGAGTGAGAGATAACAGGCTAGCAGTGGAGCGGCTAGGAGAGTGAGAGAGAACAGGCTAGTCGTGGAGAGGCTATGAGAGTGAGAGAACAGGCTAGCAGTGGAGAGGCTAGGAGAGAGAGAACAGGCTAGCAGTGGAGAGGCTAGGAGAGTGAGAGAACAGGCTAGCAGTGTAGAGGCTAGGAGAGTGAGCGAACAGGCTAGCAGTGGAGAGGCTAGGAGAGTGAGAGAACAGGCTAGCAGTGAAGAGGCTAGGAGCGTGAGAGAACAGGCTAGCAGTAGAGAGGCTAGGAGCGTGAGAGAGAACAGGCTAGCAGTGGAGAGGCTAGGAAGGTGAGAGAACAGGCTAGCAGTGGAGAGGCTAGGAGAGAGAGAACAGGCTAGCAGTGGAGAGGCTAGGAGAGTGAGATAGAACAGGCTAGCAGTGGAGAGGCTAGGAGCGTGAGAGAGAACAGGCTAGCAGTGGAGAGGCTAGGAGTGTGAGAGAGAACAGGCTAGCAGTGGAGAGGCTAGGAGACAGAGAACAGGCTAGCAGTGGAGAGGCTAGGAGAGTGAGAGAACAGGCTAGCAGTGGAGAGGCTAAGGAGAGTGAGAGGACAGGCTAGCAGTGGAGAGGCTAGGAGAGTGAGAGAACAGGCAGGCAGTGGAGAGCCTAGGAGAGTGAGAGAGAACAGGCTAGCAGTGGAGAGGCTAGGAGAGTGAGAGAGAACAGGCTAGCAGTGGAGAGGCTAGGAGAGTGAGAGAGAACAGTCTAGCAGTGGAGAGGCTAGGAGAGAGAGAGAGAACAGGCTAGCAGTGGAGAGGCAAGGAGGGTGAGAGAACAGGCTAGCAGTGGAGAGGCTAGGAGCGTGAGAGAGAACAGGCTAGCAGTGGAGAAACTAGGAGAGTGAGAGAGAACAGGCTAGCAGTGGAGAGGCTAGGAGCGTGAGAGAGAACAGGCTAGCAGTGGAGAGGCTAAGGAGAGTGAGAGAACAGGCTAGCAGTGGAGAGGCTAGGAGCGTGAGAGAGAACAGGCTAGCAGTGGAGAGGCTAGGAGGGTGAGAGAACAGGCTAGCAGTGGAGAGGCTAGGAGAGTGAGAGAAAGGCTAGCAGTGGAGAGGCTAGGAGAGTGAGAGAGAACAGGCTAGCAGTAGAGAGGCTAGGAGAGAGAGAACAGGCTAGCAGTGGAGAGGCTAGGAGAGTGAGAGAGAACAGGCAAGCAGTGGAGAGGCTAAGGAAAGTGAGAGAACAGGCTAGCAGTGGAGAGGCTAGGAGTGTGAGAGAGAACAGGCTAGCAGTGGAGAGGCTAGGAGCGTGAGAGAACAGGCTAGCAGTGGAGAGGCTAGGAGAGAGAGAACCGGCTAGCAGTGGAGAGGCTAGGAGAGTGAGATAGAACAGGCTAGCAGTGGAGAGGCTAGGAGAGTGAGATACAACAGGCTAGCAGTGGAGAGGCTAGGAGCGTGAGAGAGAACAGGCTAGCAGTGGAGAGGCTAGGAGTGTGAGAGAGAACAGGCTAGCAGTGGAGAGGCTAGGAGTGTGAGAGAGAACAGGCTAGCAGTGGAGAGGCTAGGAGCGTGAGAGAACAGGCTAGCAGTGGAGAGGCTAGGAGAGAGAGAACAGGCTAGCAGTGGAGAGGCTAGGAGAGTGAGATAGAACAGGCTAGCAGTGGAGAGGCTAGGAGCGTGAGAGAGAACAGGCTAGCAGTGGAGAGGCTAGGAGTGTGAGAGAGAACAGGCTAGCAGTGGAGAGGCTAGGAGACAGAGAACAGGCTAGCAGTGGAGAGGCTAGGAGAGTGAGAGAACAGGCTAGCAGTGGAGAGGCTAAGGAGAGTGAGAGGACAGGCTAGCAGTGGAGAGGCTAGGAGAGTGAGAGAACAGGCAGGCAGTGGAGAGCCTAGGAGAGTGAGAGAGAACAGGCTAGCAGTGGAGAGGCTAGGAGAGTGAGAGAGAACAGGCTAGCAGTGGAGAGGCTAGGAGAGTGAGAGAGAACAGTCTAGCAGTGGAGAGGCTAGGAGAGAGAGAGAGAACAGGCTAGCAGTGGAGAGGCAAGGAGGGTGAGAGAACAGGCTAGCAGTGGAGAGGCTAGGAGCGTGAGAGAGAACAGGCTAGCAGTGGAGAAACTAGGAGAGTGAGAGAGAACAGGCTAGCAGTGGAGAGGCTAGGAGCGTGAGAGAGAACAGGCTAGCAGTGGAGAGGCTAAGGAGAGTGAGAGAACAGGCTAGCAGTGGAGAGGCTAGGAGCGTGAGAGAGAACAGGCTAGCAGTGGAGAGGCTAGGAGGGTGAGAGAACAGGCTAGCAGTGGAGAGGCTAGGAGAGTGAGAGAAAGGCTAGCAGTGGAGAGGCTAGGAGAGTGAGAGAGAACAGGCTAGCAGTAGAGAGGCTAGGAGAGAGAGAACAGGCTAGCAGTGGAGAGGCTAGGAGAGTGAGAGAGAACAGGCAAGCAGTGGAGAGGCTAAGGAAAGTGAGAGAACAGGCTAGCAGTGGAGAGGCTAGGAGTGTGAGAGAGAACAGGCTAGCAGTGGAGAGGCTAGGAGCGTGAGAGAACAGGCTAGCAGTGGAGAGGCTAGGAGAGAGAGAACCGGCTAGCAGTGGAGAGTCTAGGAGAGTGAGATAGAACAGGCTAGCAGTGGAGAGGCTAGGAGAGTGAGATACAACAGGCTAGCAGTGGAGAGCCTAGGAGCGTGAGAGAGAACAGGCTAGCAGTGGAGAGGCTAGGAGTGTGAGAGAGAACAGGCTAGCAGTGGAGACGCTAGGAGACAGAGAACAGGCTAGCAGTGGAGAGGCTAGGAGAGTGAGAGAACAGGCTAGCAGTGGAGAGGCTAGGAGAGTGAGAGAACAGGCAGGCAGTGGAGAGCCTAGGAGAGTGAGAGAGAACAGGCTAGCAGTGGAGAGGCTAGGAGAGTGAGAGAGAACAGGCTAGCAGTGGAGAGGCTAGGAGAGTGAGAGAGAACAGTCTAGCAGTGGAGAGGCTAGGAGAGAGAGAGAGAACAGGCTAGCAGTGGAGAGGCAAGGAGGGTGAGAGAACAGGCTAGCAGTGGAGAGGCTAGGAGAGTGAGAGAGAACAGGCTAGCAGTGGAGAGGCTAGGAGCGTGAGAGAACAGGCTAGCAGTAGAGAGGCTAGGAGCGGGAGAGAGAACAGGCTAGCAGTTGAGAGGCTAGGAGGGTGAGAGAACAGGCTAGCAGTGGAGAGGCTAGGAGCGTGAGAGAGAACAGGCTAGCAGTGGAGAGGCTAGGAGAGTGAGAGAGAACAGGCAGGCAGTGGAGAGGCTAGGAGAGTGAGAGAGAACAGGCTAGCAGTGGAGAGGCTAGGAGGGTGAGAGAACAGGCTAGCAGTGGAGAGGCTAGGAGCGTGAGAGAACAGGCTAGCAGTGGAGAGGTTAGGAGAGAGAGAACAGGCTAGCAGTGGAGAGGCTAGGAGCGTGAGAGAACAGGCTAGCAGTGGAGAGGCTAGGAGTGTGAGAGAACGGGCTAGCAGTAGAGAGGCTAGGAGGGTGAGAGAGAACAGGCTAGTCGTGGAGAGGCTATGAGAGTGAGAGAACAGGCTAGCAGTAGAGAGGCTAGGAGCGTGAGAGAACAGGCTAGCAGTGGAGAGGCTAGGAGAGAGAGAACAGGCTAGCAGTGGAGAGGCTAGGAGAGTGAGAGAACAGGCTAGCAGTGTAGAGGCTAGGAGAGTGAGCGAACAGGCTAGCAGTGGAGAGGCTAGGAGAGTGAGAGAACAGGCTAGCAGTGAAGAGGCTAGGAGGGTGAGAGAACAGGCTAGCAGTAGAGAGGCTAGGAGCGTGAGAGAGAACAGGCTAGCAGTGGAGAGGCTAGGAAGGTGAGAGAACAGGCTAGCAGTGGAGAGGCTAGGAGCGTGAGAGAGAACAGGCTAGCAGTGGAGAGGCTAGGAGAGTGAGAGAGAACAGGCAGGCAGTGGAGAGGCTAGGAGAGTGAGAGAGAACAGGCTAGCAGTGGAGAGGCTAGGAGGGTGAGAGAACAGGCTAGCAGTGGAGAGGCTAGGAGAGTGAGAGAACAGGCTAGCAGTGGAGAGGCTAGGAGGGTGAGAGAACAGGCTAGCAGTGGAGAGGCTAGGAGCGTGAGAGAACAGGCTAGCAGTGGAGAGGCCAGGAGGGTGAGAGAACAGGCTAGCAGTGGAGAGGCTAGGAGCATGAGAGAGAACAGGCTAGCAGTGGAGAGGCTAGGAGAGAGAGAGAACAGGCGAGCAGTGGAGAGGCTAGGAGAGAGAGAGAACAGGCGAGCAGTGGAGAGGCTAGGAGAGGGAGAGAGAACAGGCTAGCAGTGGAGAGGCTAGGAGAGAGAGAGAACAGGCTAGCAGTGGAGAGGCTAGGAGAGAGAGAGAACAGGCGAGCAGTGGAGAGGCTAAGAGAGGGAGAGAGAACAGGCTAGCAGTGGAGAGGCTAGGAGAGGGTGAGAGAACAGGCTAGCAGTGGAGAGGCTAGGAGAGTGAGAGAACAGGCTAGCAGTGGAGAGGCTTGGGGAGAGAGAACAGGGCAGCAGTGGAGAGGCTAGGAGCGTGAGAGAGAACAGGCTAGCAGTGGAGAGGCTAGGAGCCTGAGAGAACAGGCTAGCAGTGGAGAGGCTAAGGAGAATGAGAGAACAGGCTAGCAGTAGAGAGGCTAGGAGCGTGAGAGAGAACAGGCTAGCAGTGGAGAGGCTAGGAGAGTGAGAGAGAACAGGCTAGCAGTGGAGAGGCTAGGAGAGTGAGAGAGAACAGGCTAGCAGTGGAGAGGCTAGGAGAGAGAGAACAGGCTACCAGTGGAGGCTAGGAGAGTGAGAGAACAGGCTAGCAGTGGAGAGGCTAGGAGAGTGAGAGAACAGGCTAGCAGTGGAGAGGCTAGGAGCGTGAGAGAACAGGCTAGCAGTGGAGAGGCTAAGGAGAGTGAGAGAACAGGCTAGCAGTAGAGAGGCTAGGAGCGTGAGAGAGAACAGGCTAGCAGTGGAGAGGCTAGGAGAGTGAGAGAGAGAACAGGCTAGCAGTGGAGAGGCTAAGGAGTGTGAGAGAACAGGCTAGCAGTGGAGAGGCTAGGAGAGTGAGAGAGAACAGGCTAGCAGTGGAGAGGCTAAGGACGGTGAGAGAACAGGCTAGCAGTGGAGTGGCTAGGAGCGTGAGAGAACAGGCTAGCAGTAGAGAGGCTAGGAGAGAGAGAATAGGCTAGCAGTGGAGAGGCTAGGAGCGTGAGAGAACAGGCTAGCAGTGGAGAGGCCAGGAGGGTGAGAGAACAGGCTAGCAGTGGAGAGGCTAGGAGCGTGAGAGAGAACAGGCTAGCAGTGGAGAGGCTAGGAGAGAGAGAGAGAACAGGCTAGCAGTGGAGAGGCTAGGAGAGGGTGAGAGAACAGGCTAGCAGTGGAGAGGCTAGGAGAGTGAGAGAACAGGCTAGCAGTGGAGAGGCTTGGAGAGAGAGAACAGGGCAGCAGTGGAGAGGCTAGGAGCGTGAGAGAGAACAGGCTAGCAGTGGAGAGGCTAGGAGAGTGAGAGAGAGAACAGGCTAGCAGTGGAGAGGCTAAGGAGCGTGAGAGACCAGGCTAGCAGTGGAGAGGCTAGGAGAATAAGAGAGAACAGGCTAGCAGTGGAGAGGCTAGGAGAGTGAGAGAGAACAGGCTAGCAGTGGAGAGGCTAGGAGAAAGAGAACAGGCTAGCAGTGGAGAGGCTAGGAGAGTGAGAGAACAGGCTAGCAGTGGAGAGGCTAGGAGAGTGAGAGAACAGGCTAGCAGTGGAGAGGCTAGGAGCGTGAGAGAACAAGCTAGCAGTAGAGAGGCTAGGAGCGTGAGAGAGAACAGGCTAGCAGTGGAGAGGCTAGGAGGGTGAGAGAACAGGCTAGCAGTGGAGAGGCTAGGAGCGTGAGAGAGAACAGGCTAGCAGTGGAGAGGCTAGGAGAGTGAGAGAGAACAGGCAGGCAGTGGAGAGGCTAGGAGAGTGAGAGAGAACAGGCTAGCAGTGGAGAGGCTAGGAGGGTGAGAGAACAGGCTAGCAGTGGAGAGGCTAGGAGAGTGAGAGAGAACAGGCTAGCAGTGGAGAGGCTAGGAGGGTGAGAGAACAGGCTAGCAGTGGAGAGGCTAGGAGCGTGAGAGAACAGGCTAGCAGTGGAGAGGGCTAGGAGAGAGAGAACAGGCTAGCAGTGGAGAGGCTAGGAGCGTGAGAGAACAGGCTAGCAGTGGAGAGGCTAGGAGCGTGAGAGAACAGGCTAGCAGTAGAGAGGCTAGGAGGGTGAGAGAGAACAGGCTAGCCGTGGAGAGGCTATGAGAGTGAGAGAACAGGCTAGCAGTAGAGAGGCTAGGAGCGTGAGAGAGAACAGGCTAGCAGTGGAGAGGCTAGGAGAGTGAGAGATAACAGGCTAGCAGTGGAGAGGCAAGGAGAGTGAGAGAGAACAGGCTAGCAGTGGAGAGTCTAGGAGAGAGAGAACAGGCTAGCAGTGGAGAGGCTAGGAGAGTGAGAGAATAGGCTAGCAGTGGAGAGGCTAGGAGAGTGAGAGAACAGGCTAGCAGTAGAGAGGCTAGGAGAGTGAGAGAGAACAGGCTAGCAGTGGAGAGGCTAGGAGAGTGAGAGAGAACAGGTTAGCAGTGGAGAGGCTAGGAGAGTGAGAGAGAACAGGCTAGCAGTGGAGAGGCTAGGAGGGTGAGAGAACAGGCTAGCAGTGGAGAGGCTAGGAGAGTGAGAGAGAACAGGCTAGCAGTGGAGAGGCTAGGAGAGAGAGAGAACAGGCTAGCAGTAGAGAGGCTAGCAGCGTGAGAGAACAGGCTAGCAGAGGAGAGGCTAGGAGCGTGAGAGAACAGGCTAGCAGTAGAGAGGCTAGGAGCGTGAGAGAGAACAGGCTAGCCGTGGAGAGGCTATGAGAGTGAGAGAACAGGCTAGCAGTAGAGAGGCTAGGAGCGTGAGAGAGAACAGGCTAGCAGTGGAGAGGCTAGGAGAGTGAGAGAGAACAGGCTAGCAGTGGAGAGGCTAGGAGAGTGAGAGAGAACAGGCTAGCAGTGGAGAGGCTAGGAGAGAGAGAACAGGCTAGCAGTGGAGAGGCTAGGAGAGTGAGAGAACAGGCTAGCAGTGGAGAGGCTAGGAGAGTGAGCGAACAGGCTAGCAGTGGAGAGGCTAGGAGCGTGAGAGAACAGGCTAGCAGTAGAGAGGCTAGGAGCGTGAGAGAGAACAGGCTAGCAGTGGAGAGGCTAGGAGGGTGAGAGAACAGGCTAGCAGTGGAGAGGCTAGGAGAGTGAGAGAGAACAGGCTAGCAGTGGAGAGGCTAGGAGGGTGAGAGAACAGGCTAGCAGTGGAGAGGCTAGGAGAGTGAGAGAGAACAGTCTAGCAGTGGAGAGGCTAGGAGAGAGAGAGAGAACAGGCTAGCAGTGGAGAGGCAAGGAGGGTGAGAGAACAGGCTAGCAGTGGAGAGGCTAGGAGAGTGAGAGAGAACAGGCTAGCAGTGGAGAGGCTAGGAGCGTGAGAGAACAGGCTAGCAGTAGAGAGGCTAGGAGCGGGAGAGAGAACAGGCTAGCAGTTGAGAGGCTAGGAGGGTGAGAGAACAGGCTAGCAGTGGAGAGGCTAGGAGCGTGAGAGAGAACAGGCTAGCAGTGGAGAGGCTAGGAGAGTGAGAGAGAACAGGCAGGCAGTGGAGAGGCTAGGAGAGTGAGAGAGAACAGGCTAGCAGTGGAGAGGCTAGGAGGGTGAGAGAACAGGCTAGCAGTGGAGAGGCTAGGAGCGTGAGAGAACAGGCTAGCAGTGGAGAGGTTAGGAGAGAGAGAACAGGCTAGCAGTGGAGAGGCTAGGAGCGTGAGAGAACAGGCTAGCAGTGGAGAGGCTAGGAGTGTGAGAGAACGGGCTAGCAGTAGAGAGGCTAGGAGGGTGAGAGAGAACAGGCTAGTCGTGGAGAGGCTATGAGAGTGAGAGAACAGGCTAGCAGTAGAGAGGCTAGGAGCGTGAGAGAACAGGCTAGCAGTGGAGAGGCTAGGAGAGAGAGAACAGGCTAGCAGTGGAGAGGCTAGGAGAGTGAGAGAACAGGCTAGCAGTGTAGAGGCTAGGAGAGTGAGCGAACAGGCTAGCAGTGGAGAGGCTAGGAGAGTGAGAGAACAGGCTAGCAGTGAAGAGGCTAGGAGGGTGAGAGAACAGGCTAGCAGTAGAGAGGCTAGGAGCGTGAGAGAGAACAGGCTAGCAGTGGAGAGGCTAGGAAGGTGAGAGAACAGGCTAGCAGTGGAGAGGCTAGGAGCGTGAGAGAGAACAGGCTAGCAGTGGAGAGGCTAGGAGAGTGAGAGAGAACAGGCAGGCAGTGGAGAGGCTAGGAGAGTGAGAGAGAACAGGCTAGCAGTGGAGAGGCTAGGAGGGTGAGAGAACAGGCTAGCAGTGGAGAGGCTAGGAGAGTGAGAGAACAGGCTAGCAGTGGAGAGGCTAGGAGGGTGAGAGAACAGGCTAGCAGTGGAGAGGCTAGGAGCGTGAGAGAACAGGCTAGCAGTGGAGAGGCCAGGAGGGTGAGAGAACAGGCTAGCAGTGGAGAGGCTAGGAGCATGAGAGAGAACAGGCTAGCAGTGGAGAGGCTAGGAGAGAGAGAGAACAGGCGAGCAGTGGAGAGGCTAGGAGAGAGAGAGAACAGGCGAGCAGTGGAGAGGCTAGGAGAGGGAGAGAGAACAGGCTAGCAGTGGAGAGGCTAGGAGAGAGAGAGAACAGGCTAGCAGTGGAGAGGCTAGGAGAGAGAGAGAACAGGCGAGCAGTGGAGAGGCTAGGAGAGGGAGAGAGAACAGGCTAGCAGTGGAGAGGCTAGGAGAGGGTGAGAGAACAGGCTAGCAGTGGAGAGGCTAGGAGAGTGAGAGAACAGGCTAGCAGTGGAGAGGCTTGGGGAGAGAGAACAGGGCAGCAGTGGAGAGGCTAGGAGCGTGAGAGAGAACAGGCTAGCAGTGGAGAGGCTAGGAGCCTGAGAGAACAGGCTAGCAGTGGAGAGGCTAAGGAGAATGAGAGAACAGGCTAGCAGTAGAGAGGCTAGGAGCGTGAGAGAGAACAGGCTAGCAGTGGAGAGGCTAGGAGAGTGAGAGAGAACAGGCTAGCAGTGGAGAGGCTAGGAGAGTGAGAGAGAACAGGCTAGCAGTGGAGAGGCTAGGAGAGAGAGAACAGGCTACCAGTGGAGGCTAGGAGAGTGAGAGAACAGGCTAGCAGTGGAGAGGCTAGGAGAGTGAGAGAACAGGCTAGCAGTGGAGAGGCTAGGAGCGTGAGAGAACAGGCTAGCAGTGGAGAGGCTAAGGAGAGTGAGAGAACAGGCTAGCAGTAGAGAGGCTAGGAGCGTGAGAGAGAACAGGCTAGCAGTGGAGAGGCTAGGAGAGTGAGAGAGAGAACAGGCTAGCAGTGGAGAGGCTAAGGAGTGTGAGAGAACAGGCTAGCAGTGGAGAGGCTAGGAGAGTGAGAGAGAACAGGCTAGCAGTGGAGAGGCTAAGGAGGGTGAGAGAACAGGCTAGCAGTGGAGTGGCTAGGAGCGTGAGAGAACAGGCTAGCAGTAGAGAGGCTAGGAGAGAGAGAATAGGCTAGCAGTGGAGAGGCTAGGAGCGTGAGAGAACAGGCTAGCAGTGGAGAGGCCAGGAGGGTGAGAGAACAGGCTAGCAGTGGAGAGGCTAGGAGCGTGAGAGAGAACAGGCTAGCAGTGGAGAGGCTAGGAGAGAGAGAGAGAACAGGCTAGCAGTGGAGAGGCTAGGAGAGGGTGAGAGAACAGGCTAGCAGTGGAGAGGCTAGGAGAGTGAGAGAACAGGCTAGCAGTGGAGAGGCTTGGAGAGAGAGAACAGGGCAGCAGTGGAGAGGCTAGGAGCGTGAGAGAGAACAGGCTAGCAGTGGAGAGGCTAGGAGAGTGAGAGAGAGAACAGGCTAGCAGTGGAGAGGCTAAGGAGCGTGAGAGACCAGGCTAGCAGTGGAGAGGCTAGGAGAATAAGAGAGAACAGGCTAGCAGTGGAGAGGCTAGGAGAGTGAGAGAGAACAGGCTAGCAGTGGAGAGGCTAGGAGAAAGAGAACAGGCTAGCAGTGGAGAGGCTAGGAGAGTGAGAGAACAGGCTAGCAGTGGAGAGGCTAGGAGAGTGAGAGAACAGGCTAGCAGTGGAGAGGCTAGGAGCGTGAGAGAACAAGCTAGCAGTAGAGAGGCTAGGAGCGTGAGAGAGAACAGGCTAGCAGTGGAGAGGCTAGGAGGGTGAGAGAACAGGCTAGCAGTGGAGAGGCTAGGAGCGTGAGAGAGAACAGGCTAGCAGTGGAGAGGCTAGGAGAGTGAGAGAGAACAGGCAGGCAGTGGAGAGGCTAGGAGAGTGAGAGAGAACAGGCTAGCAGTGGAGAGGCTAGGAGGGTGAGAGAACAGGCTAGCAGTGGAGAGGCTAGGAGAGTGAGAGAGAACAGGCTAGCAGTGGAGAGGCTAGGAGGGTGAGAGAACAGGCTAGCAGTGGAGAGGCTAGGAGCGTGAGAGAACAGGCTAGCAGTGGAGAGGGCTAGGAGAGAGAGAACAGGCTAGCAGTGGAGAGGCTAGGAGCGTGAGAGAACAGGCTAGCAGTGGAGAGGCTAGGAGCGTGAGAGAACAGGCTAGCAGTAGAGAGGCTAGGAGGGTGAGAGAGAACAGGCTAGCCGTGGAGAGGCTATGAGAGTGAGAGAACAGGCTAGCAGTAGAGAGGCTAGGAGCGTGAGAGAGAACAGGCTAGCAGTGGAGAGGCTAGGAGAGTGAGAGATAACAGGCTAGCAGTGGAGAGGCAAGGAGAGTGAGAGAGAACAGGCTAGCAGTGGAGAGTCTAGGAGAGAGAGAACAGGCTAGCAGTGGAGAGGCTAGGAGAGTGAGAGAATAGGCTAGCAGTGGAGAGGCTAGGAGAGTGAGAGAACAGGCTAGCAGTAGAGAGGCTAGGAGAGTGAGAGAGAACAGGCTAGCAGTGGAGAGGCTAGGAGAGTGAGAGAGAACAGGTTAGCAGTGGAGAGGCTAGGAGAGTGAGAGAGAACAGGCTAGCAGTGGAGAGGCTAGGAGGGTGAGAGAACAGGCTAGCAGTGGAGAGGCTAGGAGAGTGAGAGAGAACAGGCTAGCAGTGGAGAGGCTAGGAGAGAGAGAGAACAGGCTAGCAGTAGAGAGGCTAGCAGCGTGAGAGAACAGGCTAGCAGAGGAGAGGCTAGGAGCGTGAGAGAACAGGCTAGCAGTAGAGAGGCTAGGAGCGTGAGAGAGAACAGGCTAGCCGTGGAGAGGCTATGAGAGTGAGAGAACAGGCTAGCAGTAGAGAGGCTAGGAGCGTGAGAGAGAACAGGCTAGCAGTGGAGAGGCTAGGAGAGTGAGAGAGAACAGGCTAGCAGTGGAGAGGCTAGGAGAGTGAGAGAGAACAGGCTAGCAGTGGAGAGGCTAGGAGAGAGAGAACAGGCTAGCAGTGGAGAGGCTAGGAGAGTGAGAGAAAAGGCTAGCAGTGGAGAGGCTAGGAGAGTGAGAGAACAGGCTAGCAGTGGAGAGGCTAGGAGCGTGAGAGAACAGGCTAGCAGTAGAGAGGCTAGGAGCGTGAGAGAGAACAGGCTAGCAGTGGAGAGGCTAGGAGGGTGAGAGAACAGGCTAGCAGTGGAGAGGCTAGGAGAGTGAGAGAGAACAGGCTAGCAGTGGAGAGGCTAGGAGGGTGAGAGAACAGGCTAGCAGTGGAGAGGCTAGGAGCGTGAGAGAACAGGCTAGCAGTGGAGAGGCTAGGAGAGAGAGAACAGGCTAGCAGTGGAGAGGCTAGGAGCGTGAGAGAACAGGCTAGAAGTGGAGAGGCTAGGAGTGTGAGAGAACAGGCTAGCAGTAGAGAGGCTAGGAGAGTGAGAGAGAACAGGCTAGCAGTGGAGAGGCTAGGAGAGTGAGAGATAACAGGCTAGCAGTGGAGAGGCTAGGAGAGTGAGAGAGAACAGGCTAGCAGTGGAGAGGCTAGGAGAGAGAGAACAGGCTAGCAGTGGAGAGGCTAGGAGAGTGAGAGAACAGGCTAGCAGTGGAGAGGCTAGGAGCGTGAGAGAACAGGCTAGCAGTAGAGAGGCTAGGAGCGTGAGAGAGAACAGGCTAGCAGTGGAGAGGCTAGGAGGGTGAGAGAACAGGCTAGCAGTGGAGAGGCTAGGAGCGTGAGAGAGAACAGGCTAGCAGTGGAGAGGCTAGGAGAGTGAGAGAAAACAGGCAGGCAGTGGAGAGGCTAGGAGAGAGAGAGAACAGGCTAGCAGTGGAGAGGCAAGGAGGGTGAGAGAACAGGCTAGCAGTGGAGAGGCTAGGAGAGTGAGAGAGAACAGGCTAGCAGTGGAGAGGCTAGGAGGGTGAGAGAACAGGCTAGCAGTAGAGAGGCTAGGAGAGTGAGAGAGAACAGGCTAGCAGTGGAGAGGCTAGGAGAGTGAGAGATAACAGGCTAGCAGTGGAGAGGCTAGGAGAGTGAGAGAGAACAGGCTAGCAGTGGAGAGGCTAGGAGAGAGAGAACAGGCTAGCAGTGGAGAGGCTAGGAGAGTGAGAGAACAGGCTAGCAGTGGAGAGGCTAGGAGCGTGAGAGAACAGGCTAGCAGTGGAGAGGCTAGGAGAGAGAGAACAGGCTAGCAGTGGAGAGGCTAGGAGCGTGAGAGAACAGGCTAGAAGTGGAGAGGCTAGGAGTGTGAGAGAACAGGCTAGCAGTAGAGAGGCTAGGAGAGTGAGAGAGAACAGGCTAGCAGTGGAGAGGCTAGGAGAGTGAGAGATAACAGGCTAGCAGTGGAGAGGCTAGGAGAGTGAGAGAGAACAGGCTAGCAGTGGAGAGGCTAGGAGAGAGAGAACAGGCTAGCAGTGGAGAGGCTAGGAGAGTGAGAGAACAGGCTAGCAGTGGAGAGGCTAGGAGCGTGAGAGAACAGGCTAGCAGTAGAGAGGCTAGGAGCGTGAGAGAGAACAGGCTAGCAGTGGAGAGGCTAGGAGGGTGAGAGAACAGGCTAGCAGTGGAGAGGCTAGGAGCGTGAGAGAGAACAGGCTAGCAGTGGAGAGGCTAGGAGAGTGAGAGAGAACAGGCAGGCAGTGGAGAGGCTAGGAGAGAGAGAGAACAGGCTAGCAGTGGAGAGGCAAGGAGGGTGAGAGAACAGGCTAGCAGTGGAGAGGCTAGGAGAGTGAGAGAGAACAGGCTAGCAGTGGAGAGGCTAGGAGGGTGAGAGAACAGGCTAGCAGTGGAGAGGCTAGGAGCGTGAGAGAACAGGCTAGCAGTGGAGAGGCTAGGAGAGAGAGAACAGGCTAGCAGTGGAGAGGCTAGGAGCGTGAGAGAACAGGCTAGCAGTGGAGAGGCCAGGAGGGTGAGAGAACAGGCTAGCAGTGGAGAGGCTAGGAGAGAGAGAGAGAACAGGCGAGCAGTGGAGAGGCTAGGAGAGTGAGAGAGAACAGGCTAGCAGTGGAGAGGCTAGGAGAGGGTGAGAGAACAGGCTAGCAGTGGAGAGGCTAGGAGAGGGTGAGAGAACAGGCTAGCAGTGGAGAGGCTAGGAGAGTGAGAGAACAGGCTAGCAGTGGAGAGGCTTGGAGAGAGAGAACAGGGCAGCAGTGGAGAGGCTAGGAGCGTGAGAGAGAACAGGCTAGCAGTGGAGAGGCTAGGAGAGTGAGAGAGAGAACAGGCTAGCAGTGGAGAGGCTAAGGAATGTGAGAGAACAGGCTAGCAGTGGAGAGGCTAGGAGCGTGAGAGAACAGGCTAGCAGTAGAGAGGCTAGGAGGGTGAGAGAGAACAGGCTAGCCGTGGAGAGGCTATGAGAGTGAGAGAACAGGCTAGCAGTAGAGAGGCTAGGAGCGTGAGAGAGAACAGGCTAGCAGTGGAGAGGCTAGGAGAGTGAGAGAGAACAGGCTAGCAGTGGAGAGGCTAGGAGAGTGAGAGAGAACAGGCTAGCAGTGGAGAGGCTAGGAGAGAGAGAACAGGCTACCAGTGGAGGCTAGGAGAGTGAGAGAACAGGCTAGCAGTGGAGAGGCTAGGAGAGTGAGAGAACAGGCTAGCAGTGGAGAGGCTAGGAGCGTGAGAGAACAGGCTAGCAGTAGAGAGGCTAGGAGCGTGAGAGAGAACAGGCTAGCAGTGGAGAAGCTAGGAGGGTGAGAGAACAGGCTAGCAGTGGAGAGGCTAGGAGCGTGAGAGAGAACAGGCTAGCAGTGGAGAGGCTAGGAGAGTGAGAGAGAACAGGCAGGCAGTGGAGAGGCTAGGAGAGTGAGAGAGAACAGGCAGGCAGTGGAGAGGCTAGGAGAGTGAGAGAGAACAGGCTAGCAGTGGAGAGGCTAGGAGGGTGAGAGAACAGGCTAGCAGTGGAGAGGCTAGGAGGGTGAGAGAGAACAGGCTAGCTGTGGAGAGGCTATGAGAGTGAGAGAACAGGCTAGCAGTAGAGAGGCTAGGAGCGTGAGAGAACAGGCTAGCAGTGGAGAGGCTAGGAGAGTGAGAGATAACAGGCTAGCAGTGGAGAGGCTAGGAGAGTGAGAGAGAACAGGCTAGCAGTGGAGAGGCTAGGAGAGAGAGAACAGGCTAGCAGTGGAGAGGCTAGGAGAGTGAGAGAACAGGCTAGCAGTGGAGAGACTAGGAGAGTGAGAGAACAGGCTAGCAGTGGAGAGGCTAGGAGCGTGAGAGAACAGGCTAGCAGTAGAGAGGCTAGGAGCGTGAGAGAGAACAGGCAGGCAGTGGAGAGGCTAGGAGAGTGAGAGAACAGGCTAGCAGTGGAGAGGCTAGGAGCGTGAGAGAACAGGCTAGCAGTGGAGAGGCTAGGAGAGAACAGGCTAGCAGTGGAGAGGCTAGGAGCGTGAGAGAACAGGCTAGCAGTGGAGAGGCCAGGACGGTGAGAGAGAACAGGCGAGCCGTGGAGAGGCTTGGAGAGAGAGAACAGGGCAGCAGTGGAGAGGCTAGGAGCGTGAGAGAGAACAGGCTAGCAGTGGAGAGGCTAGGAGCGTGAGAGAACAGGCTAGCAGTGGAGAGGCTAAGGAGAGTGAGAGAACAGGCTAGCAGTAGAGAGGCTAGGAGCGTGAGAGAGAACAGGCTAGCAGTGGAAAGGCTAGGAGAGTGAGAGAGGGAGAACAGGCTAGCAGTGGAGAGGCTAAGGAGCGTGAGAGAACAGGCTAGCAGTGGAGAGGCTAGGAGCGTGAGAGAACAGGCTAGCAGTAGAGAGGCTAGGAGGGTGAGAGAGAACAGGCGAGCCGTGGAGAGGCTAGGAGAGTGAGAGAACAGGCTAGCAGTAGAGAGGCTAGGAGCGTGAGAGAGAACAGGCTAGCAGTGGAGAGGCTAGGAGAGTGAGAGAGAACAGGCTAGCAGTGGAGAGGCTAGGATAGTGAGAGAGAACAGGCTAGCAGTGGAGAGGCTAGGAGAGAGAGAACAGGCTAGCAGTGGAGAGGCTAGGAGAGTGAGAGAACAGGCTAGCAGTGGAGAGGCTAGGAGAGTGAGAGAACAGGCTAGCAGTGGAGAGGCTAGGAGCGTGAGAGAATAGGTTAGCAGTAGAGAGGCTAGGAGCGTGAGAGAGAACAGGCTAGCAGTGGAGAGGCTAGGAGGGTGAGAGAACAGGCTAGCAGTGGAGAGGCTAGGAGCGTGAGAGAACAGGCTAGCAGTGGAGAGGCTAGGAGAGTGAGAGAGAACAGGCAGGCAGTGGAGAGGCTAGGAGAGTGAGAGAGAACAGGCTAGCAGTGGAGAGGCTAGGAGGGTGAGAGAACAGGCTAGCAGTGGAGAGGCTAGGAGAGTGAGAGAGAACAGGCTAGCAGTGGAGAGGCTAGGAGCGTGAGAGAACAGGCTAGCAGTAGAGAGGCTAGGAGCGGGAGAGAGAACAGGCTAGCAGTGGAGAGGCTAGGAGGGTGAGAGAACAGGCTAGCAGTGGAGAGGCTAGGAGCGTGAGAGAGAACATGCTAGCAGTGGAGAGGCTAGGAGAGTGAGAGAGAACAGGCAGGCAGTGGAGAGGCTAGGAGAGTGAGAGAGAACAGGCTAGCAGTGGAGAGGCTAGGAGGGTGAGAGAACAGGCTAGCAGTGGAGAGGCTAGGAGCGTGAGAGAACAGGCTAGCAGTGGAGAGGCTAGGAGTGTGAGAGAACGGGCTAGCAGTAGAGAGGCTAGGAGGGTGAGGGAGAACAGGCTAGCCGTGGAGAGGCTATGAGAGTGAGAGAACAGGCTAGCAGTAGAGAGGCTAGGAGCGTGAGAGAACAGGCTAGCAGTGGAGAGGCTAGGAGAGTGAGAGATAACAGGCTAGCAGTGGAGAGGCTAGGAGAGTGAGAGATAACAGGCTAGCAGTGGAGAGGCTAGGAGAGTGAGAGAGAACAGGCTAGCAGTGGAGAGGCTAGGAGAGTGAGAGAGAACAGGCTAGCAGTGGAGAGGCTAGGAGAGTGAGAGAGAACAGGCTAGCAGTGGAGAGGCTAGGAGAGAGAGAACAGGCTAGCAGTGGAGAGGCTAGGAGAGAGAGAACAGGCTAGCAGTGGAGAGGCTAGGAGCGTGAGAGAACAGGCTAGCAGTGGAGAGGCTAGGAGAGTGAGAGAGAACAGGCAGGCAGTGGAGAGGCTAGGAGAGTGAGAGAGAACAGGCTAGCAGTGGAGAGGCTAGGAGGGTGAGAGAACAGGCTAGCAGTGGAGAGGCTAGGAGAGTGAGAGAGAACAGGCTAGCAGTGGAGAGTCTAGGAGCGTGAGAGAACAGGCTAGCAGTAGAGAGGCTAGGAGCGGGAGAGAGAACAGGCTAGCAGTGGAGAGGCTAGGAGGGTGAGAGAACAGGCTAGCAGTGGAGAGGCTAGGAGCGTGAGAGAGAACAGGCTAGCAGTGGAGAGGCTAGGAGAGTGAGAGAGAACAGGCAGGCAGTGGAGAGGCTAGGAGAGTGAGAGAGAACAGGCTAGCAGTGGAGAGGCTAGGAGGGTGAGAGAACAGGCTAGCAGTGGAGAGGCTAGGAGCGTGAGAGAACAGGCTAGCAGTGGAGAGGTTAGGAGAGAGAGAACAGGCTAGCAGTGGAGAGGCTAGGAGCGTGAGAGAACAGGCTAGCAGTGGAGAGGCTAGGAGTGTGAGAGAACGGGCTAGCAGTAGAGAGGCTAGGAGGGTGAGAGAGAACAGGCTAGTCGTGGAGAGGCTATGAGAGTGAGAGAACAGGCTAGCAGTAGAGAGGCTAGGAGCGTGAGAGAACAGGCTAGCAGTGGAGAGGCTAGGAGAGTGAGAGATAACAGGCTAGCAGTGGAGAGGCTAGGAGAGTGAGAGAGAACAGGCTAGCAGTGGAGAGGCTAGGAGAGAGAGAACAGGCTAGCAGTGGAGAGGCTAGGAGAGTGAGAGAACAGGCTAGCAGTGTAGAGGCTAGGAGAGTGAGCGAACAGGCTAGCAGTGGAGAGGCTAGGAGAGTGAGAGAACAGGCTAGCAGTGAAGAGGCTAGGAGCGTGAGAGAACAGGCTAGCAGTAGAGAGGCTAGGAGCGTGAGAGAGAACAGGCTAGCAGTGGAGAGGCTAGGAAGGTGAGAGAACAGGCTAGCAGTGGAGAGGCTAGGAGCGTGAGAGAGAACAGGCTAGCAGTGGAGAGGCTAGGAGGGTGAGAGAACAGGCTAGCAGTGGAGAGGCTAGGAGAGTGAGAGAACAGGCTAGCAGTGGAGAGGCTAGGAGGGTGAGAGAACAGGCTAGCAGTGGAGAGGCCAGGAGGGTGAGGGAACAGGCTAGCAGTGGAGAGGCCAGGAGGGTGAGAGAACAGGCTAGCAGTGGAGAGGCCAGGAGGGTGAGAGAACAGGCTAGCAGTGGAGAGGCTAGGAGCATGAGAGAGAACAGGCTAGCAGTGGAGAGGCTAGGAGAGAGAGAGAACAGGCGAGCAGTGGAGAGGCCAGGAGAGGGAGAGAGAACAGGCTAGCAGTGGAGAGGCTAGGAGAGGGTGAGAGAACAGGCTAGCAGTGGAGAGGCTAGGAGAGTGAGAGAACAGGCTAGCAGTGGAGAGGCTTGGGGAGAGAGAACAGGGCAGCAGTGGAGAGGCTAGGAGCATGAGAGAGAACAGGCTAGCAGTGGAGAGGCTAGGAGCGTGAGAGAACAGGCTAGCAGTGGAGAGGCTAAGGAGAGTGAGAGAACAGGCTAGCAGTAGAGAGGCTAGGAGCGTGAGAGAGAACAGGCTAGCAGTGGAGAGGCTAGGAGAGTGAGAGAGAACAGGCTAGCAGTGGAGAGGCTAGGAGAGTGAGAGAGAACAGGCTAGCAGTGGAGAGGCTAGGAGAGAGAGAACAGGCTACCAGTGGAGGCTAGGAGAGTGAGAGAACAGGCTAGCAGTGGAGAGGCTAGGAGAGTGAGAGAACAGGTTAGCAGTGGAGAGGCTAGGAGCGTGAGAGAACAGGCTAGCAGTGGAGAGGCTAAGGAGAGTGAGAGAACAGGCTAGCAGTAGAGAGGCTAGGAGCGTGAGAGAGAACAGGCTAGCAGTGGAGAGGCTAGGAGAGTGAGAGAGAGAACAGGCTAGCAGTGGAGAGGCTAAGGAGTGTGAGAGAACAGGCTAGCAGTGGAGAGGCTAGGAGAGTGAGAGAGAACAGGCTAGCAGTGGAGAGGCTAAGGAGGGTGAGAGAACAGGCTAGCAGTGGAGTGGCTAGGAGCGTGAGAGAACAGGCAAGCAGTAGAGAGGCTAGGAGAGAGAGAATAGGCTAGCAGTGGAGAGGCTAGGAGCGTGAGAGAACAGGCTAGCAGTGGAGAGGCCAGGAGGGTGAGAGAACAGGCTAGCAGTGGAGAGGCTAGGAGCGTGAGAGAGAACAGGCTAGCAGTGGAGAGGCTAGGAGAGAGAGAGAGAACAGGCGAGCAGTGGAGAGGCTAGGAGAGTGAGAGAGAACAGGCTAGCAGTGGAGAGGCTAGGAGAGGGTGAGAGAACAGGCTAGCAGTGGAGAGGCTAGGAGAGGGTGAGAGAACAGGCTAGCAGTGGAGAGGCTAGGAGAGTGAGAGAACAGGCTAGCAGTGGAGAGGCTTGGAGAGAGAGAACAGGGCAGCAGTGGAGAGGCTAGGAGCGTGAGAGAGAACAGGCTAGCAGTGGAGAGGCTAGGAGAGTGAGAGAGAGAACAGGCTAGCAGTGGAGAGGCTAAGGAGCGTGAGAGACCAGGCTAGCAGTGGAGAGGCTAGGAGAATGAGAGAGAACAGGCTAGCAGTGGAGAGGCTAGGAGAGTGAGAGAGAACAGGCTAGCAGTGGAGAGGCTAGGAGAAAGAGAACAGGCTAGCAGTGGAGAGGCTAGGAGAGTGAGAGAACAGGCTAGCAGTGGAGAGGCTAGGAGAGTGAGAGAACAGGCTAGCAGTGGAGAGGCTAGGAGCGTGAGAGAACAGGCTAGCAGTAGAGAGGCTAGGAGCGTGAGAGAGAACAGGCTAGCAGTGGAGAGGCTAGGAGGGTGAGAGAACAGGCTAGCAGTGGAGAGGCTAGGAGCGTGAGAGAGAACAGGCTAGCAGTGGAGAGGCTAGGAGAGTGAGAGAGAACAGGCAGGCAGTGGAGAGGCTAGGAGAGTGAGAGAGAACAGGCTAGCAGTGGAGAGGCTAGGAGGGTGAGAGAACAGGCTAGCAGTGGAGAGGCTAGGAGAGTGAGAGAGAACAGGCTAGCAGTGGAGAGGCTAGGAGGGTGAGAGAACAGGCTAGCAGTGGAGAGGCTAGGAGCGTGAGAGAACAGGCTAGCAGTGGAGAGGGCTAGGAGAGAGAGAACAGGCTAGCAGTGGAGAGGCTAGGAGCGTGAGAGAACAGGCTAGCAGTGGAGAGGCTAGGAGCGTGAGAGAACAGGCTAGCAGTAGAGAGGCTAGGAGGGTGAGAGAGAACAGGCTAGCCGTGGAGAGGCTATGAGAGTGAGAGAACAGGCTAGCAGTAGAGAGGCTAGGAGCGTGAGAGAGAACAGGCTAGCAGTGGAGAGGCTAGGAGAGTGAGAGATAACAGGCTAGCAGTGGAGAGGCAAGGAGAGTGAGAGAGAACAGGCTAGCAGTGGAGAGTCTAGGAGAGAGAGAACAGGCTAGCAGTGGAGAGGCTAGGAGAGTGAGAGAATAGGCTAGCAGTGGAGAGGCTAGGAGAGTGAGAGAACAGGCTAGCAGTGGAGAGGCTAGGAGCGTGAGAGAACAGGCTAGCAGTAGAGAGGCTAGGAGCGTGAGAGAGAACAGGCTAGCAGTGGAGAGGCTAGGAGGGTGAGAGAACAGGCTAGCAGTGGAGAGGCTAGGAGAGTGAGAGAACAGGCTAGCAGTGGAGAGACTAGGAGAGTGAGAGAACAGGCTAGCAGTGGAGAGGCTAGGAGCGTGAGAGAACAGGCTAGCAGTAGAGAGGCTAGGAGCGTGAGAGAGAACAGGCAGGCAGTGGAGAGGCTAGGAGAGTGAGAGAACAGGCTAGCAGTGGAGAGGCTAGGAGGGTGAGAGAACAGGCTAGCAGTGGAGAGGCTAGGAGCGTGAGAGAACAGGCTAGCAGTGGAGAGGCTAGGAGAGAGAGAACAGGCTAGCAGTGGAGAGGCTAGGAGCGTGAGAGAACAGGCTAGCAGTGGAGAGGCCAGGAGGGTGAGAGAACAGGCTAGCAGTGGAGAGGCTTGGAGAGAGAGAACAGGGCAGCAGTGGAGAGGCTAGGAGTGTGAGAGAGAACAGGCTAGCAGTGGAGAGGCTAGGAGCGTGAGAGAACAGGCTAGCAGTGGAGAGGCTAAGGAGAGTGAGAGAATAGGCTAGAAGTAGAGAGGCTAGGAGCGTGAGAGAGAACAGGCTAGCAGTGGAGAGGCTAGGAGAGTGAGAGAGAGAACAGGCTAGCAGTGGAGAGGCTAAGGAGCGTGAGAGAACAGGCTAGCAGTGGAGAGGCTAGGAGCGTGAGAGAACAGGCTAGCAGTAGAGAGGCTAGGAGGGTGAGAGAGAACAGGCGAGCCGTGGAGAGGCTATGAGAGTGAGAGAACAGGCTAGCAGTAGAGAGGCTAGGAGCGTGAGAGAAAACAGGCTAGCAGTGGAGAGGCTAGGAGAGTGAGAGAGAACAGGCTAGCAGTGGAGAGGCTAGGAGAGTGAGAGAACAGGCTAGCAATGGAGAGGCTAGGAGAGAGAGAACAGGCTAGCAGTGGAGAGGCTAGGAGAGTGAGAGAACAGGCTAGCAGTGGAGAGGCTAGGAGAGTGAGAGAACAGGCTAGCAGTGGAGAGGCTAGGAGCGTGAGAGAATAGGCTAGCAGTAGAGAGGCTAGGAGCGTGAGAGAGAACAGGCTAGCAGTGGAGAGGCTAGGAGGGTGAGAGAACAGGCTAGCAGTGGAGAGGCTAGGAGTGTGAGAGAACAGGCAGGCAGTGGAGAGGCTAGGAGAGTGAGAGAGAACAGGCTAGCAGTGGAGAGGCTAGGAGGGTGAGAGAACAGGCTAGCAGTGGAGAGGCTAGGAGAGTGAGAGAGAACAGGCTAGCAGTGGAGAGGCTAGGAGCGTGAGAGAACAGGCTAGCAGTAGAGAGGCTAGGAGCGTGAGAGAGAACAGGCTAGCAGTGGAGAGGCTAGGAGGGTGAGAGAACAGGCTAGCAGTGGAGAGGCTAGGAGCGTGAGAGAGAACAGGCTAGCAGTGGAGAGGCTAGGAGAGTGAGAGAGAACAGGCTAGCAGTGGAGAGGCTAGGAGAGAGAGAACAGGCTAGCAGTGGAGAGGCTAGGAGCGTGAGAGAACAGGCTAGCAGTGGAGAGGCTAGGAGTGTGAGAGAACAGGCTAGCAGTAGAGAGGCTAGGAGGGTGAGAGAGAACAGGCTAGCCGTGGAGAGGCTATGAGAGTGAGAGAACAGGCTAGCAGTAGAGAGGCTAGGAGCGTGAGAGAACAGGCTAGCAGTGGAGAGGTTAGGAGAGTGAGAGATAACAGGCTAGCAGTGGAGAGGCTAGGAGAGTGAGAGAGAACAGGCTAGCAGTGGAGAGGCTAGGAGAGAGAGAACAGGCTAGCAGTGGAGAGGCTAGGAGAGTGAGAGAACAGGCTAGCAGTGTAGAGGCTAGGAGAGTGAGAGAACAGGCTAGCAGTGGAGATGCTAGGAGAGTGAGAGAACAGGCTAGCAGTGAAGAGGCTAGGAGCGTGAGAGAACAGGCTAGCAGTAGAGAGGCTAGGAGCGTGAGAGAGAACAGGCTAGCAGTGGAGAGGCTAGGAAGGTGAGAGAACAGGCTAGCAGTGGAGAGGCTAGGAGCGTGAGAGAGAACAGGCTAGCAGTGGAGAGGCTAGGAGAGTGAGAGAGAACAGGCAGGCAGTGGAGAGGCTAGGAAGGTGAGAGAACAGGCTAGCAGTGGAGAGGCTAGGAGAGTGAGAGAACAGGCTAGCAGTGGAGAGGCTAGGAGGGTGAGAGAACAGGCTAGCAGTGGAGAGGCTAGGAGCGTGAGAGAACAGGCTAGCAGTGGAGAGGCCAGGAGGGTGAGAGAACAGGCTAGCAGTGGAGAGGCTTGGAGAGAGAGAACAGGGCAGCAGTGGAGAGGCTAGGAGCGTGAGAGAACAGGCTAGCAGTGGAGAGGCTAAGGAGAGTGAGAGAACAGGCTAGCAGTAGAGAGGCTAGGAGCGTGAGAGAGAACAGGCTAGCAGTGGAGAGGCTAGGAGAGTGAGAGAGAGAACAGGCTAGCAGTGGAGAGGCTAGGAGCGTGAGAGAACAGGATAGCAGTAGAGAGGCTAGGAGGGTGAGAGAGAACAGGCTAGCCGTGGAGAGGCTATGAGAGTGAGAGAACAGGCTAGCAGTAGAGAGGCTAGGAGCGTGAGAGAGAACAGGCTAGCAGTGGAGAGGCTAGGAGAGTGAGAGAGAACAGGCTAGCAGTGGAGAGGCTAGGAGAGAGAGAACAGGCTAGCAGTGGAGAGGCTTGGAGAGAGAGAACAGGGCAGCAGTGGAGAGGCTCGGAGCGTGAGAGAGAACAGGCTAGCAGTGGAGAGGCTAGGAGCGTGAGAGCACAGGCTAGCAGTGGAGAGGCTAAGGAGAGTGAGAGAACAGGCTAGCAGTAGAGAGGCTAGGAGCGTGAGAGAGAACAGGCTAGCAGTGGAGAGGCTAGGAGAGTGAGAGAGAACAGGCTAGCAGTGGAGAGGCTAGGAGAGAGAGAACAGGCTACCAGTGGAGGCTAGGAGAGTGAGAGAACAGGCTAGCAGTGGAGAGGCTAGGAGAGTGAGAGAACAGGCTAGCAGTGGAGAGGCTAGGAGCGTGAGAGAACAGGCTAGCAGTAGAGAGGCTAGGAGCGTGAGAGAGAACAGGCTAGCAGTGGAGAAGCTAGGAGGGTGAGAGAACAGGCTAGCAGTGGAGAGGCTAGGAGCGTGAGAGAGAACAGGCTAGCAGTGGAGAGGCTAGGAGGGTGAGAGAACAGGCTAGCAGTGGAGAGGCTAGGAGCGTGAGAGAACAGGCTAGCAGTGGAGAGGCTAGGAGAGAGAGAACAGGCTAGCAGTGGAGAGGCTAGGAGCGTGAGAGAACAGGCTAGCAGTGGAGAGGCCAGCAGGGTGAGAGAACATGCTAGCAGTGGAGAGGCTAGGAGCGTGAGAGAACAGGCTAGCAGTGGAGAGGCTAGGAGAGAGAGAGAGAACAGGCGAGCAGTGGAGAGGCTAGGAGAGTGAGTGAGAACAGGCTAGCAGTGGAGAGGCTAGGAGAGAGAGAACAGGCTAGCAGTGGAGAGGCTAGGAGAGTGAGAGAACAGTCTAGCAGTGGAGAGACTAGGAGAGTGAGAGAACAGGCTAGCAGTGGAGAGGCTAGGAGCGTGAGAGAACAGGCTAGCAGTAGAGAGGCTAGGAGCGTGAGAGAGAACAGGCAGGCAGTGGAGAGGCTAGGAGAGTGAGAGAACAGGCTAGCAGTGGAGAGGCTAGGAGCGTGAGAGAACAGGCTAGCAGTGGAGAGGCTAGGAGCGTGAGAGAACAGGCTAGCAGTGGAGAGGCTAGGAGAGAGAGAACAGGCTAGCAGTGGAGAGGCTAGGAGCGTGAGAGAACAGGCTAGCAGTGGAGAGGCCAGGAGGGTGAGAGAGAACAGGCGAGCCGTGGAGAGGCTTGGAGAGAGAGAACAGGGCAGCAGTGGAGAGGCTAGGAGCGTGAGAGAGAACAGGCTAGCAGTGGAGCGGCTAGGAGCGTGAGAGAACAGGCTAGCAGTGGAGAGGCTAAGGAGAGTGAGAGAACAGGCTAGCAGTAGAGAGGCTAGGAGCGTGAGAGAGAACAGGCTAGCAGTGGAAAGGCTAGGAGAGTGAGAGAGGGAGAACAGGCTAGCAGTGGAGAGGCTAAGGAGCGTGAGAGAACATTCTAGCAGTGGAGAGGCTAGGAGCGTGAGAGAACAGGCTAGCAGTAGAGAGGCTAGGAGGGTGAGAGAGAACAGGCGAGCCGTGGAGAGGCTATGAGAGTGAGAGAACAGGCTAGCAGTAGAGAGGCTAGGAGCGTGAGAGAGAACAGGCTAGCAGTGGAGAGGCTAGGAGAGTGAGAGAGAACAGGCTAGCAGTGGAGAGGCTAGGAGAGTGAGAGAGAACAGGCTAGCAGTGGAGAGGCTAGGAGAGAGAGAACAGGCTAGCAGTGGAGAGGCTAGGAGAGTGAGAGAACAGGCTAGCAGTGGAGAGGCTAGGAGAGTGAGAGAACAGGCTAGCAGTGGAGAGGCTAGGAGCGTGAGAGAATAGGCTAGCAGTAGAGAGGCTAGGAGCGTGAGAGAGAACAGGCTAGCAGTGGAGAGGCTAGGAGGGTGAGAGAACAGGCTAGCAGTGGAGAGGCTAGGAGCGTGAGAGAACAGGCTAGCAGTGGAGAGGCTAGGAGAGTGAGAGAGAACAGGCAGGCAGTGGAGAGGCTAGGAGAGTGAGAGAGAACAGGCTAGCAGTGGAGAGGCTAGGAGGGTGAGAGAACAGGCTAGCAGTGGAGAGGCTAGGAGAGTGAGAGAGAACAGGCTAGCAGTGGAGAGGCTAGGAGCGTGAGAGAACAGGCTAGCAGTAGAGAGGCTAGGAGCGGGAGAGAGAACAGGCTAGCAGTGGAGAGGCTAGGAGGGTGAGAGAACAGGCTAGCAGTGGAGAGGCTAGGAGCGTGAGAGAGAACAGGCTAGCAGTGGAGAGGCTAGGAGAGTGAGAGAGAACAGGCAGGCAGTGGAGAGGCTAGGAGAGTGAGAGAGAACAGGCTAGCAGTGGAGAGGCTAGGAGGGTGAGAGAACAGGCTAGCAGTGGAGAGGCTAGGAGCGTGAGAGAACAGGCTAGCAGTGGAGAGGCTAGGAGAGAGAGAACAGGCTAGCAGTGGAGAGGCTAGGAGCGTGAGAGAACAGGCTAGCAGTGGAGAGGCTAGGAGTGTGAGAGAACGGGCTAGCAGTAGAGAGGCTAGGAGGGTGAGAGAGAACAGGCTAGCCGTGGAGAGGCTATGAGAGTGAGAGAACAGGCTAGCAGTAGAGAGGCTAGGAGCGTGAGAGAACAGGCTAGCAGTGGAGAGGCTAGGAGAGTGAGAGATAACAGGCTAGCAGTGGAGAGGCTAGGAGAGTGAGAGATAACAGGCTAGCAGTGGAGAGGCTAGGAGAGTGAGAGAGAACAGGCTAGCAGTGGAGAGGCTAGGAGAGTGAGAGAGAACAGGCTAGCAGTGGAGAGGCTAGGAGAGTGAGAGAGAACAGGCTAGCAGTGGAGAGGCTAGGAGAGAGAGAACAGGCTAGCAGTGGAGAGGCTAGGAGAGAGAGAACAGGTTAGCAGGGGAGAGGCTAGGAGAGTGAGAGAACAGGCTAGCAGTGGAGAGGCTAGGAGAGTGAGAGAACAGGCTAGCAGTGGAGAGGCTAGGAGCGTGAGAGAATAGGCTAGCAGTAGAGAGGCTAGGAGCGTGAGAGAACAGGCTAGCAGTGGAGAGGCTAGGAGTGTGAGAGAACAGGCTAGCAGTGGAGAGGCTAGGAGCGTGAGAGAACAGGCTAGCAGTGGAGAGGCTAGGAGAGTGAGAGAGAACAGGCAGGCAGTGGAGAGGCTAGGAGAGTGAGAGAGAACAGGCTAGCAGTGGAGAGGCTAGGAGGGTGAGAGAACAGGCTAGCAGTGGAGAGGCTAGGAGAGTGAGAGAGAACAGGCTAGCAGTGGAGAGGCTAGGAGCGTGAGAGAACAGGCTAGCAGTAGAGAGGCTAGGAGCGGGAGAGAGAACAGGCTAGCAGTGGAGAGGCTAGGAGGGTGAGAGAACAGGCTAGCAGTGGAGAGGCTAGGAGCGTGAGAGAGAACAGGCTAGCAGTGGAGAGGCTAGGAGAGTGAGAGAGAACAGGCAGGCAGTGGAGAGGCTAGGAGAGTGAGAGAGAACAGGCTAGCAGTGGAGAGGCTAGGAGGGTGAGAGAACAGGCTAGCAGTGGAGAGGCTAGGAGCGTGAGAGAACAGGCTAGCAGTGGAGAGGCTAGGAGTGTGAGAGAACGGGCTAGCAGTAGAGAGGCTAGGAGGGTGAGAGAGAACAGGCTAGTCGTGGAGAGGCTATGAGAGTGAGAGAACAGGCTAGCAGTAGAGAGGCTAGGAGCGTGAGAGAACAGGCTAGCAGTGGAGAGGCTAGGAGAGTGAGAGATAACAGGCTAGCAGTGGAGCGGCTAGGAGCGTGAGAGAACAGGCTAGCAGTGGAGAGGCTAAGGAGAGTGAGAGAACAGGCTAGCAGTAGAGAGGCTAGGAGCGTGAGAGAGAACAGGCTAGCAGTGGAAAGGCTAGGAGAGTGAGAGAGGGAGAACAGGCTAGCAGTGGAGAGGCTAAGGAGCGTGAGAGAACAGGCTAGCAGTGGAGAGGCTAGGAGCGTGAGAGAACAGGCTAGCAGTAGAGAGGCTAGGAGTGTGAGAGAGAACAGGCGAGCCGTGGAGAGGCTATGAGAGTGAGAGAACAGGCTAGCAGTAGAGAGGCTAGGAGCGTGAGAGAGAACAGGCTAGCAGTGGAGAGGCTAGGAGAGTGAGAGAGACAGGCTAGCAGTGGAGAGGCTAGGAGAGTGAGAGAGAACAGGCTAGCAGTGGAGAGGCTAGGAGAGAGAGAACAGGCTAGCAGTGGAGAGGCTAGGAGAGTGAGAGAACAGGCTAGCAGTGGAGAGGCTAGGAGAGTGAGAGAACAGGCTAGCAGTGGAGAGGCTAGGAGCGTGAGAGAATAGGCTAGCAGTAGAGAGGCTAGGAGCGTGAGAGAGAACTGGCTAGCAGTGGAGAGGCTAGGAGGGTGAGAGAACAGGCTAGCAGTGGAGAGGCTAGGAGCGTGAGAGAACAGGCTAGCAGTGGAGAGGCTAGGAGAGTGAGAGAGAACAGGCAGGCAGTGGAGAGGCTAGGAGAGTGAGAGAGAACAGGCTAGCAGTGGAGAGGCTAGGAGGGTGAGAGAACAGGCTAGCAGTGGAGAGGCTAGGAGAGTGAGAGAGAACAGGCTAGCAGTGGAGAGGCTAGGAGCGTGAGAGAACAGGCTAGCAGTAGAGAGGCTAGGAGCGGGAGAGAGAACAGGCTAGCAGTGGAGAGGCTAGGAGGGTGAGAGAACAGGCTAGCAGTGGAGAGGCTAGGAGCGTGAGAGAGAACAGGCTAGCAGTGGAGAGGCTAGGAGAGTGAGAGAGAACAGGCAGGCAGTGGAGAGGCTAGGAGAGTGAGAGAGAACAGGCTAGCAGTGGAGAGGCTAGGAGGGTGAGAGAACAGGCTAGCAGTGGAGAGGCTAGGAGCGTGAGAGAACAGGCTAGCAGTGGAGAGGCTAGGAGAGAGAGAACAGGCTAGCAGTGGAGAGGCTAGGAGCGTGAGAGAACAGGCTAGCAGTGGAGAGGCTAGGAGTGTGAGAGAACGGGCTAGCAGTAGAGAGGCTAGGAGGGTGAGAGAGAACAGGCTAGCCGTGGAGAGGCTATGAGAGTGAGAGAACAGGCTAGCAGTAGAGAGGCTAGGAGCGTGAGAGAACAGGCTAGCAGTGGAGAGGCTAGGAGAGTGAGAGATAACAGGCTAGCAGTGGAGAGGCTAGGAGAGTGAGAGATAACAGGCTAGCAGTGGAGAGGCTAGGAGAGTGAGAGAGAACAGGCTAGCAGTGGAGAGGCTAGGAGAGTGAGAGAGAACAGGCTAGCAGTGGAGAGGCTAGGAGAGTGAGAGAGAACAGGCTAGCAGTGGAGAGGCTAGGAGAGAGAGAACAGGCTAGCAGTGGAGAGGCTAGGAGAGAGAGAACAGGCTAGCAGGGGAGAGGCTAGGAGAGTGAGAGAACAGGCTAGCAGTGGAGAGGCTAGGAGAGTGAGAGAACAGGCTAGCAGTGGAGAGGCTAGGAGCGTGAGAGAATAGGCTAGCAGTAGAGAGGCTAGGAGCGTGAGAGAGAACAGGCTAGCAGTGGAGAGGCTAGGAGTGTGAGAGAACAGGCTAGCAGTGGAGAGGCTAGGAGCGTGAGAGAACAGGCTAGCAGTGGAGAGGCTAGGAGAGTGAGAGAGAACAGGCAGGCAGTGGAGAGGCTAGGAGAGTGTGAGAGAACAGGCTAGCAGTGGAGAGGCTAGGAGGGTGAGAGAACAGGCTAGCAGTGGAGAGGCTAGGAGAGTGAGAGAGAACAGGCTAGCAGTGGAGAGGCTAGGAGCGTGAGAGAACAGGCTAGCAGTAGAGAGGCTAGGAGCGGGAGAGAGAACAGGCTAGCAGTGGAGAGGCTAGGAGGGTGAGAGAACAGGCTAGCAGTGGAGAGGCTAGGAGCGTGAGAGAGAACAGGCTAGCAGTGGAGAGGCTAGGAGAGTGAGAGAGAACAGGCAGGCAGTGGAGAGGCTAGGAGAGTGAGAGAGAACAGGCTAGCAGTGGAGAGGCTAGGAGGGTGAGAGAACAGGCTAGCAGTGGAGAGGCTAGGAGCGTGAGAGAACAGGCTAGCAGTGGAGAGGCTAGGAGTGTGAGAGAACGGGCTAGCAGTAGAGAGGCTAGGAGGGTGAGAGAGAACAGGCTAGTCGTGGAGAGGCTATGAGAGTGAGAGAACAGGCTAGCAGTAGAGAGGCTAGGAGCGTGAGAGAACAGGCTAGCAGTGGAGAGGCTAGGAGAGTGAGAGATAACAGGCTAGCAGTGGAGAGGCTAGGAGAGTGAGAAAGAACAGGCTAGCAGTGGAGAGGCTAGGAGAGAGAGAACAGGCTAGCAGTGGAGAGGCTAGGAGAGTGAGAGAACAGGCTAGCAGTGTAGAGGCTAGGAGAGTGAGCGAACAGGCTAGCAGTGGAGAGGCTAGGAGAGTGAGAGAACAGGCTAGCAGTGAAGAGGCTAGGAGCGTGAGAGAACAGGCTAGCAGTAGAGAGGCTAGGAGCGTGAGAGAGAACAGGCTAGCAGTGGAGAGGCTAGGAAGGTGAGAGAACAGGCTAGCAGTGGAGAGGCTAGGAGCGTGAGAGAGAACAGGCTAGCAGTGGAGAGGCTAGGAGAGTGAGAGAGAACAGGCAGGCAGTGGAGAGGCTAGGAGAGTGAGAGAGAACAGGCTAGCAGTGGAGAGGCTAGGAGGGTGAGAGAACAGGCTAGCAGTGGAGAGGCTAGGAGAGTGAGAGAACAGGCTAGCAGTGGAGAGGCTAGGAGGGTGAGAGAACAGGCTAGCAGTGGAGAGGCTAGGAGCGTGAGAGAACAGGCTAGCAGTGGAGAGGCCAGGAGGGTGAGAGAACAGGCTAGCAGTGGAGAGGCTAGGAGCATGAGAGAGAACAGGCTAGCAGTGGAGAGGCTAGGAGAGAGAGAGAACAGGCGAGCAGTGGAGAGGCTAGGAGAGGGAGAGAGAACAGGCTAGCAGTGGAGAGGCTAGGAGAGGGTGAGAGAACAGGCTAGCAGTGGAGAGGCTAGGAGCGTGAGAGAACAGGCTAGCAGTGGAGAGGCTAAGGAGAGTGAGAGAACAGGCTAGCAGTAGAGAGGCTAGGAGCGTGAGAGAGAACAGGCTAGCAGTGGAGAGGCTAGGAGAGTGAGAGAGAGAACAGGCTAGCAGTGGAGAGGCTAAGGAGTGTGAGAGAACAGGCTAGCAGTGGAGAGGCTAGGAGAGTGAGAGAGAACAGGCTAGCAGTGGAGAGGCTAAGGAGGGTGAGAGAACAGGCTAGCAGTGGAGTGGCTAGGAGCGTGAGAGAACAGGCAAGCAGTAGAGAGGCTAGGAGAGAGAGAATAGGCTAGCAGTGGAGAGGCTAGGAGCGTGAGAGAACAGGCTAGCAGTGGAGAGGCCAGGAGGGTGAGAGAACAGGCTAGCAGTGGAGAGGCTAGGAGCGTGAGAGAGAACAGGCTAGCAGTGGAGAGGCTAGGAGAGAGAGAGAGAACAGGCGAGCAGTGGAGAGGCTAGGAGAGTGAGGGAGAACAGGCTAGCAGTGGAGAGGCTAGGAGAGGGTGAGAGAACAGGCTAGCAGTGGAGAGGCTAGGAGAGGGTGAGAGAACAGGCTAGCAGTGGAGAGGCTAGGAGAGTGAGAGAACAGGCTAGCAGTGGAGAGGCTTGGAGAGAGAGAACAGGGCAGCAGTGGAGAGGCTAGGAGCGTGAGAGAGAACAGGCTAGCAGTGGAGAGGCTAGGAGAGTGAGAGAGAGAACAGGCTAGCAGTGGAGAGGCTAAGGAGCGTGAGAGACCAGGCTAGCAGTGGAGAGGCTAGGAGAATGAGAGAGAACAGGCTAGCAGTGGAGAGGCTAGGAGAGTGAGAGAGAACAGGCTAGCAGTGGAGAGGCTAGGAGAAAGAGAACAGGCTAGCAGTGGAGAGGCTAGGAGAGTGAGAGAACAGGCTAGCAGTGGAGAGGCTAGGAGAGTGAGAGAACAGGCTAGCAGTGGAGAGGCTAGGAGCGTGAGAGAACAGGCTAGCAGTAGAGAGGCTAGGAGCGTGAGAGAGAACAGGCTAGCAGTGGAGAGGCTAGGAGGGTGAGAGAACAGGCTAGCAGTGGAGAGGCTAGGAGCGTGAGAGAGAACAGGCTAGCAGTGGAGAGGCTAGGAGAGTGAGAGAGAACAGGCAGGCAGTGGAGAGGCTAGGAGAGTGAGAGAGAACAGGCTAGCAGTGGAGAGGCTAGGAGGGTGAGAGAACAGGCTAGCAGTGGAGAGGCTAGGAGAGTGAGAGAGAACAGGCTAGCAGTGGAGAGGCTAGGAGGGTGAGAGAACAGGCTAGCAGTGGAGAGGCTAGGAGCGTGAGAGAACAGGCTAGCAGTGGAGAGGGCTAGGAGAGAGAGAACAGGCTAGCAGTGGAGAGGCTAGGAGCGTGAGAGAACAGGCTAGCAGTGGAGAGGCTAGGAGCGTGAGAGAACAGGCTAGCAGTAGAGAGGCTAGGAGGGTGAGAGAGAACAGGCTAGCCGTGGAGAGGCTATGAGAGTGAGAGAACAGGCTAGCAGTAGAGAGGCTAGGAGCGTGAGAGAGAACAGGCTAGCAGTGGAGAGGCTAGGAGAGTGAGAGATAACAGGCTAGCAGTGGGGAGGCAAGGAGAGTGAGAGAGAACAGGCTAGCAGTGGAGAGTCTAGGAGAGAGAGAACAGGCTAGCAGTGGAGAGGCTAGGAGAGTGAGAGAATAGGCTAGCAGTGGAGAGGCTAGGAGAGTGAGAGAACAGGCTAGCAGTGGAGAGGCTAGGAGCGTGAGAGAACAGGCTAGCAGTAGAGAGGCTAGGAGCGTGAGAGAGAACAGGCTAGCAGTGGAGAGGCTAGGAGGGTGAGAGAACAGGCTAGCAGTGGAGAGGCTAGGAGAGTGAGAGAACAGGCTAGCAGTGGAGAGACTAGGAGAGTGAGAGAACAGGCTAGCAGTGGAGAGGCTGGGAGCGTGAGAGAACAGGCTAGCAGTAGAGAGGCTAGGAGCGTGAGAGAGAACAGGCAGGCAGTGGAGAGGCTAGGAGAGTGAGAGAACAGGCTAGCAGTGGAGAGGCTAGGAGGGTGAGAGAACAGGCTAGCAGTGGAGAGGCTAGGAGCGTGAGAGAACAGGCTAGCAGTGGAGAGGCTAGGAGAGAGAGAACAGGCTAGCAGTGGAGAGGCTAGGAGCGTGAGAGAACAGGCTAGCAGTGGAGAGGCCAGGAGGGTGAGAGAACAGGCTAGCAGTGGAGAGGCTTGGAGAGAGAGAACAGGGCAGCAGTGGAGAGGCTAGGAGTGTGAGAGAGAACAGGCTAGCAGTGGAGAGGCTAGGAGCGTGAGAGAACAGGCTAGCAGTGGAGAGGCTAAGGAGAGTGAGAGAATAGGCTAGAAGTAGAGAGGCTAGGAGCGTGAGAGAGAACAGGCTAGCAGTGGAGAGGCTAGGAGAGTGAGAGAGAGAACAGGCTAGCAGTGGAGAGGCTAAGGAGCGTGAGAGAACAGGCTAGCAGTGGAGAGGCTAGGAGCGTGAGAGAACAGGCTAGCAGTAGAGAGGCTAGGAGGGTGAGAGAGAACAGGCGAGCCGTGGAGAGGCTATGAGAGTGAGAGAACAGGCTAGCAGTAGAGAGGCTAGGAGCGTGAGAGAAAACAGGCTAGCAGTGGAGAGGCTAGGAGAGTGAGAGAGAACAGGCTAGCAGTGGAGAGGCTAGGAGAGTGAGAGAACAGGCTAGCAATGGAGAGGCTAGGAGAGAGAGAACAGGCTAGCAGTGGAGAGGCTAGGAGAGTGAGAGAACAGGCTAGCAGTGGAGAGGCTAGGAGAGTGAGAGAACAGGCTAGCAGTGGAGAGGCTAGGAGCGTGAGAGAATAGGCTAGCAGTAGAGAGGCTAGGAGCGTGAGAGAGAACAGGCTAGCAGTGGAGAGGCTAGGAGGGTGAGAGAACAGGCTAGCAGTGGACAGGCTAGGAGTGTGAGAGAACAGGCAGGCAGTGGAGAGGCTAGGAGAGTGAGAGAGAACAGGCTAGCAGTGGAGAGGCTAGGAGGGTGAGAGAACAGGCTAGCAGTGGAGAGGCTAGGAGAGTGAGAGAGAACAGGCTAGCAGTGGAGAGGCTAGGAGCGTGAGAGAACAGGCTAGCAGTAGAGAGGCTAGGAGCGTGAGAGAGAACAGGCTAGCAGTGGAGAGGCTAGGAGGGTGAGAGAACAGGCTAGCAGTGGAGAGGCTAGGAGCGTGAGAGAGAACAGGCTAGCAGTGGAGAGGCTAGGAGAGTGAGAGAGAACAGGCTAGCAGTGGAGAGGCTAGGAGAGAGAGAACAGGCTAGCAGTGGAGAGGCTAGGAGCGTGAGAGAACAGGCTAGCAGTGGAGAGGCTAGGAGTGTGAGAGAACAGGCTAGCAGTAGAGAGGCTAGGAGGGTGAGAGAGAACAGGCTAGCCGTGGAGAGGCTATGAGAGTGAGAGAACAGGCTAGCAGTAGAGAGGCTAGGAGCGTGAGAGAACAGGCTAGCAGTGGAGAGGTTAGGAGAGTGAGAGATAACAGGCTAGCAGTGGAGAGGCTAGGAGAGTGAGAGAGAACAGGCTAGCAGTGGAGAGGCTAGGAGAGAGAGAACAGGCTAGCAGTGGAGAGGCTAGGAGAGTGAGAGAACAGGCTAGCAGTGTAGAGGCTAGGAGAGTGAGAGAACAGGCTAGCAGTGGAGAGGCTAGGAGAGTGAGAGAACAGGCTAGCAGTGAAGAGGCTAGGAGCGTGAGAGAACAGGCTAGCAGTAGAGAGGCTAGGAGCGTGAGAGAGAACAGGCTAGCAGTGGAGAGGCTAGGAAGGTGAGAGAACAGGCTAGCAGTGGAGAGGCTAGGAGCGTGAGAGAGAACAGGCTAGCAGTGGAGAGGCTAGGAGAGTGAGAGAGAACAGGCAGGCAGTGGAGAGGCTAGGAAGGTGAGAGAACAGGCTAGCAGTGGAGAGGCTAGGAGAGTGAGAGAACAGGCTAGCAGTGGAGAGGCTAGGAGGGTGAGAGAACAGGCTAGCAGTGGAGAGGCTAGGAGCGTGAGAGAACAGGCTAGCAGTGGAGAGGCCAGGAGGGTGAGAGAACAGGCTAGCAGTGGAGAGGCTTGGAGAGAGAGAACAGGGCAGCAGTGGAGAGGCTAGGAGCGTGAGAGAACAGGCTAGCAGTGGAGAGGCTAAGGAGAGTGAGAGAACAGGCTAGCAGTAGAGAGGCTAGGAGCGTGAGAGAGAACAGGCTAGCAGTGGAGAGGCTAGGAGAGTGAGAGAGAGAACAGGCTAGCAGTGGAGAGGCTAGGAGCGTGAGAGAACAGGATAGCAGTAGAGAGGCTAGGAGGGTGAGAGAGAACAGGCTAGCCGTGGAGAGGCTATGAGAGTGAGAGAACAGGCTAGCAGTAGAGAGGCTAGGAGCGTGAGAGAGAACAGGCTAGCAGTGGAGAGGCTAGGAGAGTGAGAGAGAACAGGCTAGCAGTGGAGAGGCTAGGAGAGAGAGAACAGGCTAGCAGTGGAGAGGCTTGGAGAGAGAGAACAGGGCAGCAGTGGAGAGGCTCGGAGCGTGAGAGAGAACAGGCTAGCAGTGGAGAGGCTAGGAGCGTGAGAGCACAGGCTAGCAGTGGAGAGGCTAAGGAGAGTGAGAGAACAGGCTAGCAGTAGAGAGGCTAGGAGCGTGAGAGAGAACAGGCTAGCAGTGGAGAGGCTAGGAGAGTGAGAGAGAACAGGCTAGCAGTGGAGAGGCTAGGAGAGAGAGAACAGGCTACCAGTGGAGGCTAGGAGAGTGAGAGAACAGGCTAGCAGTGGAGAGGCTAGGAGAGTGAGAGAACAGGCTAGCAGTGGAGAGGCTAGGAGCGTGAGAGAACAGGCTAGCAGTAGAGAGGCTAGGAGCGTGAGAGAGAACAGGCTAGCAGTGGAGAAGCTAGGAGGGTGAGAGAACAGGCTAGCAGTGGAGAGGCTAGGAGCGTGAGAGAGAACAGGCTAACAGTGGAGAGGCTAGGAGGGTGAGAGAACAGGCTAGCAGTGGAGAGGCTAGGAGCGTGAGAGAACAGGCTAGCAGTGGAGAGGCTAGGAGAGAGAGAACAGGCTAGCAGTGGAGAGGCTAGGAGCGTGAGAGAACAGGCTAGCAGTGGAGAGGCCAGCAGGGTGAGAGAACATGCTAGCAGTGGAGAGGCTAGGAGCGTGAGAGAACAGGCTAGCAGTGGAGAGGCTAGGAGAGAGAGAGAGAACAGGCGAGCAGTGGAGAGGCTAGGAGAGTGAGTGAGAACAGGCTAGCAGTGGAGAGGCTAGGAGAGAGAGAACAGGCTAGCAGTGGAGAGGCTAGGAGAGTGAGAGAACAGTCTAGCAGTGGAGAGACTAGGAGAGTGAGAGAACAGGCTAGCAGTGGAGAGGCTAGGAGCGTGAGAGAACAGGCTAGCAGTAGAGAGGCTAGGAGCGTGAGAGAGAACAGGCAGGCAGTGGAGAGGCTAGGAGAGTGAGAGAACAGGCTAGCAGTGGAGAGGCTAGGAGCGTGAGAGAACAGGCTAGCAGTGGAGAGGCTAGGAGCGTGAGAGAACAGGCTAGCAGTGGAGAGGCTAGGAGAGAGAGAACAGGCTAGCAGTGGAGAGGCTAGGAGCGTGAGAGAACAGGCTAGCAGTGGAGAGGCCAGGAGGGTGAGAGAGAACAGGCGAGCCGTGGAGAGGCTTGGAGAGAGAGAACAGGGCAGCAGTGGAGAGGCTAGGAGCGTGAGAGAGAACAGGCTAGCAGTGGAGCGGCTAGGAGCGTGAGAGAACAGGCTAGCAGTGGAGAGGCTAAGGAGAGTGAGAGAACAGGCTAGCAGTAGAGAGGCTAGGAGCGTGAGAGAGAACAGGCTAGCAGTGGAAAGGCTAGGAGAGTGAGAGAGGGAGAACAGGCTAGCAGTGGAGAGGCTAAGGAGCGTGAGAGAACATTCTAGCAGTGGAGAGGCTAGGAGCGTGAGAGAACAGGCTAGCAGTAGAGAGGCTAGGAGGGTGAGAGAGAACAGGCGAGCCGTGGACAGGCTATGAGAGTGAGAGAACAGGCTAGCAGTAGAGAGGCTAGGAGCGTGAGAGAGAACAGGCTAGCAGTGGAGAGGCTAGGAGAGTGAGAGAGAACAGGCTAGCAGTGGAGAGGCTAGGAGAGTGAGAGAGAACAGGCTAGCAGTGGAGAGGCTAGGAGAGAGAGAACAGGCTAGCAGTGGAGAGGCTAGGAGAGTGAGAGAACAGGCTAGCAGTGGAGAGGCTAGGAGAGTGAGAGAACAGGCTAGCAGTGGAGAGGCTAGGAGCGTGAGAGAATAGGCTAGCAGTAGAGAGGCTAGGAGCGTGAGAGAGAACAGGCTAGCAGTGGAGAGGCTAGGAGGGTGAGAGAACAGGCTAGCAGTGGAGAGGCTAGGAGCGTGAGAGAACAGGCTAGCAGTGGAGAGGCTAGGAGAGTGAGAGAGAACAGGCAGGCAGTGGAGAGGCTAGGAGAGTGAGAGAGAACAGGCTAGCAGTGGAGAGGCTAGGAGGGTGAGAGAACAGGCTAGCAGTGGAGAGGCTAGGAGAGTGAGAGAGAACAGGCTAGCAGTGGAGAGGCTAGGAGCGTGAGAGAACAGGCTAGCAGTAGAGAGGCTAGGAGCGGGAGAGAGAACAGACTAGCAGTGGAGAGGCTAGGAGGGTGAGAGAACAGGCTAGCAGTGGAGAGGCTAGGAGCGTGAGAGAGAACAGGCTAGCAGTGGAGAGGCTAGGAGAGTGAGAGAGAACAGGCAGGCAGTGGAGAGGCTAGGAGAGTGAGAGAGAACAGGCTAGCAGTGGAGAGGCTAGGAGGGTGAGAGAACAGGCTAGCAGTGGAGAGGCTAGGAGCGTGAGAGAACAGGCTAGCAGTGGAGAGGCTAGGAGAGAGAGAACAGGCTAGCAGTGGAGAGGCTAGGAGCGTGAGAGAACAGGCTAGCAGTGGAGAGGCTAGGAGTGTGAGAGAACGGGCTAGCAGTAGAGAGGCTAGGAGGGTGAGAGAGAACAGGCTAGCCGTGGAGAGGCTATGAGAGTGAGAGAACAGGCTAGCAGTAGAGAGGCTAGGAGCGTGAGAGAACAGGCTAGCAGTGGAGAGGCTAGGAGAGTGAGAGATAACAGGCTAGCAGTGGAGAGGCTAGGAGAGTGAGAGATAACAGGCTAGCAGTGGAGAGGCTAGGAGAGTGAGAGAGAACAGGCTAGCAGTGGAGAGGCTAGGAGAGTGAGAGAGAACAGGCTAGCAGTGGAGAGGCTAGGAGAGTGAGAGAGAACAGGCTAGCAGTGGAGAGGCTAGGAGAGAGAGAACAGGCTAGCAGTGGAGAGGCTAGGAGAGAGAGAACAGGTTAGCAGGGGAGAGGCTAGGAGAGTGAGAGAACAGGCTAGCAGTGGAGAGGCTAGGAGAGTGAGAGAACAGGCTAGCAGTGGAGAGGCTAGGAGCGTGAGAGAATAGGCTAGCAGTAGAGAGGCTAGGAGCGTGAGAGAACAGGCTAGCAGTGGAGAGGCTAGGAGTGTGAGAGAACAGGCTAGCAGTGGAGAGGCTAGGAGCGTGAGAGAACAGGCTAGCAGTGGAGAGGCTAGGAGAGCGAGAGAGAACAGGCAGGCAGTGGAGAGGCTAGGAGAGTGAGAGAGAACAGGCTAGCAGTGGAGAGGCTAGGAGGGTGAGAGAACAGGCTAGCAGTGGAGAGGCTAGGAGAGTGAGAGAGAACAGGCTAGCAGTGGAGAGGCTAGGAGCGTGAGAGAACAGGCTAGCAGTAGAGAGGCTAGGAGCGGGAGAGAGAACAGGCTAGCAGTGGAGAGGCTAGGAGGGTGAGAGAACAGGCTAGCAGTGGAGAGGCTAGGAGCGTGAGAGAGAACAGGCTAGCAGTGGAGAGGCTAGGAGAGTGAGAGAGAACAGGCAGGCAGTGGAGAGGCTAGGAGAGTGAGAGAGAACAGGCTAGCAGTGGAGAGGCTAGGAGGGTGAGAGAACAGGCTAGCAGTGGAGAGGCTAGGAGCGTGAGAGAACAGGCTAGCAGTGGAGAGGCTAGGAGTGTGAGAGAACGGGCTAGCAGTAGAGAGGCTAGGAGGGTGAGAGAGAACAGGCTAGTCGTGGAGAGGCTATGAGAGTGAGAGAACAGGCTAGCAGTGGAGAGGCTAGGAGAGTGAGAGATAACAGGCTAGCAGTGGAGCGGCTAGGAGCGTGAGAGAACAGGCTAGCAGTGGAGAGGCTAGGAGAGTGAGAGAGAACAGGCTAGCAGTGGAGAGGCTAGGAGCGTGAGAGAACAGGCTAGCAGTAGAGAGGCTAGGAGCGGGAGAGAGAACAGGCTAGCAGTGGAGAGGCTAGGAGGGTGAGAGAACAGGCTAGCAGTGGAGAGGCTAGGAGCGTGAGAGAGAACAGGCTAGCAGTGGAGAGGCTAGGAGAGTGAGAGAGAACAGGCAGGCAGTGGAGAGGCTAGGAGAGTGAGAGAGAACAGGCTAGCAGTGGAGAGGCTAGGAGGGTGAGAGAACAGGCTAGCAGTGGAGAGGCTAGGAGCGTGAGAGAACAGGCTAGCAGTGGAGAGGCTAGGAGTGTGAGAGAACGGGCTAGCAGTAGAGAGGCTAGGAGGGTGAGAGAGAACAGGCTAGTCGTGGAGAGGCTATGAGAGTGAGAGAACAGGCTAGCAGTGGAGAGGCTAGGAGAGTGAGAGATAACAGGCTAGCAGTGGAGCGGCTAGGAGCGTGAGAGAACAGGCTAGCAGTGGAGAGGCTAAGGAGAGTGAGAGAACAGGCTAGCAGTAGAGAGGCTAGGAGCGTGAGAGAGAACAGGCTAGCAGTGGAAAGGCTAGGAGAGTGAGAGAGGGAGAACAGGCTAGCAGTGGAGAGGCTAAGGAGCGTGAGAGAACAGGCTAGCAGTGGAGAGGCTAGGAGCGTGAGAGAACAGGCTAGCAGTAGAGAGGCTAGGAGTGTGAGAGAGAACAGGCGAGCCGTGGAGAGGCTATGAGAGTGAGAGAACAGGCTAGCAGTAGAGAGGCTAGGAGCGTGAGAGAGAACAGGCTAGCAGTGGAGAGGCTAGGAGAGTGAGAGAGACAGGCTAGCAGTGGAGAGGCTAGGAGAGTGAGAGAGAACAGGCTAGCAGTGGAGAGGCTAGGAGAGAGAGAACAGGCTAGCAGTGGAGAGGCTAGGAGAGTGAGAGAACAGGCTAGCAGTGGAGAGGCTAGGAGAGTGAGAGAACAGGCTAGCAGTGGAGAGGCTAGGAGCGTGAGAGAATAGGCTAGCAGTAGAGAGGCTAGGAGCGTGAGAGAGAACAGGCTAGCAGTGGAGAGGCTAGGAGGGTGAGAGAACAGGCTAGCAGTGGAGAGGCTAGGAGCGTGAGAGAACAGGCTAGCAGTGGAGAGGCTAGGAGAGTGAGAGAGAACAGGCAGGCAGTGGAGAGGCTAGGAGAGTGAGAGAGAACAGGCTAGCAGTGGAGAGGCTAGGAGGGTGAGAGAACAGGCTAGCAGTGGAGAGGCTAGGAGAGTGAGAGAGAACAGGCTAGCAGTGGAGAGGCTAGGAGCGTGAGAGAACAGGCTAGCAGTAGAGAGGCTAGGAGCGGGAGAGAGAACAGGCTAGCAGTGGAGAGGCTAGGAGGGTGAGAGAACAGGCTAGCAGTGGAGAGGCTAGGAGCGTGAGAGAGAACAGGCTAGCAGTGGAGAGGCTAGGAGAGTGAGAGAGAACAGGCAGGCAGTGGAGAGGCTAGGAGAGTGAGAGAGAACAGGCTAGCAGTGGAGAGGCTAGGAGGGTGAGAGAACAGGCTAGCAGTGGAGAGGCTAGGAGCGTGAGAGAACAGGCTAGCAGTGGAGAGGCTAGGAGAGAGAGAACAGGCTAGCAGTGGAGAGGCTAGGAGCGTGAGAGAACAGGCTAGCAGTGGAGAGGCTAGGAGTGTGAGAGAACGGGCTAGCAGTAGAGAGGCTAGGAGGGTGAGAGAGAACAGGCTAGCCGTGGAGAGGCTATGAGAGTGAGAGAACAGGCTAGCAGTAGAGAGGCTAGGAGCGTGAGAGAACAGGCTAGCAGTGGAGAGGCTAGGAGAGTGAGAGATAACAGGCTAGCAGTGGAGAGGCTAGGAGAGTGAGAGATAACAGGCTAGCAGTGGAGAGGCTAGGAGAGTGAGAGAGAACAGGCTAGCAGTGGAGAGGCTAGGAGAGTGAGAGAGAACAGGCTAGCAGTGGAGAGGCTAGGAGAGTGAGAGAGAACAGGCTAGCAGTGGAGAGGCTAGGAGAGAGAGAACAGGCTAGCAGTGGAGAGGCTAGGAGAGAGAGAACAGGCTAGCAGGGGAGAGGCTAGGAGAGTGAGAGAACAGGCTAGCAGTGGAGAGGCTAGGAGAGTGAGAGAACAGGCTAGCAGTGGAGAGGCTAGGAGCGTGAGAGAATAGGCTAGCAGTAGAGAGGCTAGGAGCGTGAGAGAGAACAGGCTAGCAGTGGAGAGGCTAGGAGTGTGAGAGAACAGGCTAGCAGTGGAGAGGCTAGGAGCGTGAGAGAACAGGCTAGCAGTGGAGAGGCTAGGAGAGTGAGAGAGAACAGGCAGGCAGTGGAGAGGCTAGGAGAGTGTGAGAGAACAGGCTAGCAGTGGAGAGGCTAGGAGGGTGAGAGAACAGGCTAGCAGTGGAGAGGCTAGGAGAGTGAGAGAGAACAGGCTAGCAGTAGAGAGGCTAGGAGCGTGAGAGAACAGGCTAGCAGTAGAGAGGCTAGGAGCGGGAGAGAGAACAGGCTAGCAGTGGAGAGGCTAGGAGGGTGAGAGAACAGGCTAGCAGTGGAGAGGCTAGGAGCGTGAGAGAGAACAGGCTAGCAGTGGAGAGGCTAGGAGAGTGAGAGAGAACAGGCAGGCAGTGGAGAGGCTAGGAGAGTGAGAGAGAACAGGCTAGCAGTGGAGAGGCTAGGAGGGTGAGAGAACAGGCTAGCAGTGGAGAGGCTAGGAGCGTGAGAGAACAGGCTAGCAGTGGAGAGGCTAGGAGTGTGAGAGAACGGGCTAGCAGTAGAGAGGCTAGGAGGGTGAGAGAGAACAGGCTAGTCGTGGAGAGGCTATGAGAGTGAGAGAACAGGCTAGCAGTAGAGAGGCTAGGAGCGTGAGAGAACAGGCTAGCAGTGGAGAGGCTAGGAGAGTGAGAGATAACAGGCTAGCAGTGGAGAGGCTAGGAGAGTGAGAGAGAACAGGCTAGCAGTGGAGAGGCTAGGAGAGAGAGAACAGGCTAGCAGTGGAGAGGCTAGGAGAGTGAGAGAACAGGCTAGCAGTGTAGAGGCAAGGAGAGTGAGCGAACAGGCTAGCAGTGGAGAGGCTAGGAGAGTGAGAGAACAGGCTAGCAGTGAAGAGGCTAGGAGCGTGAGAGAACAGGCTAGCAGTAGAGAGGCTAGGAGCGTGAGAGAGAACAGGCTAGCAGTGGAGAGGCTAGGAAGGTGAGAGAACAGGCTAGCAGTGGAGGGGCTAGGAGCGTGAGAGAGAACAGGCTAGCAGTGGAGAGGCTAGGAGAGTGAGAGAGAACAGGCAGGCAGTGGAGAGGCTAGGAGAGTGAGAGAGAACAGGCTAGCAGTGGAGAGGCTAGGAGGGTGAGAGAACAGGCTAGCAGTGGAGAGGCTAGGAGAGTGAGAGAACAGGCTAGCAGTGGAGAGGCTAGGAGGGTGAGAGAACAGGCTAGCAGTGGAGAGGCTAGGAGCGTGAGAGAACAGGCTAGCAGTGGAGAGGCCAGGAGGGTGAGAGAACAGGCTAGCAGTGGAGAGGCTAGGAGCATGAGAGAGAACAGGCTAGCAGTGGAGAGGCTAGGAGAGAGAGAGAACAGGCGAGCAGTGGAGAGGCTAGGAGAGGGAGAGAGAACAGGCTAGCAGTGGAGAGGCTAGGAGAGGGTGAGAGAACAGGCTAGCAGTGGAGAGGCTAGGAGAGTGAGAGAACAGGCTAGCAGTGGAGAGGCTTGGGGAGAGAGAACAGGGCAGCAGTGGAGAGGCTAGGAGCGTGAGAGAGAACAGGCTAGCAGTGGAGAGGCTATGAGCGTGAGAGAATAGGCTAGCAGTAGAGAGGCTAGGAGCGTGAGAGAATAGGCTAGCAGTAGAGAGGCTAGGAGCGTGAGAGAGAACAGGTTAGCAGTGGAGAGGCTAGGAGAGTGAGAGAACAGGCTAGCAGTGGAGAGGCTAGGAGAGTGAGAGAACAGGCTAGCAGTGGAGAGGTTAGGAGCGTGAGAGAATAGGCTAGCAGTAGAGAGGCTAGGAGCGTGAGAGAGAACAGGCTAGCAGTGGAGAGGCTAGGAGGGTGAGAGAACAGGCTAGCAGTGGAGAGGCTAGGAGCGTGAGAGAACAGGCTAGCAGTGGAGAGGCTAGGAGAGTGAGAGAGAACAGGCAGGCAGTGGAGAGGCTAGGAGAGTGAGAGAGAACAGGCTAGCAGTGGAGAGGCTAGGAGGGTGAGAGAACAGGCTAGCAGTGGAGAGGCTAGGAGAGTGAGAGAGAACAGGCTAGCAGTGGAGAGGCTAGGAGCGTGAGAGAACAGGCTAGCAGTAGAGAGGCTAGGAGCGGGAGAGAGAACAGGCTAGCAGTGGAGAGGCTAGGAGGGTGAGAGAACAGGCTAGCAGTGGAGAGGCTAGGAGCGTGAGAGAGAACAGGCTAGCAGTGGAGAGGCTAGGAGAGTGAGAGAGAACAGGCAGGAAGTGGAGAGGCTAGGAGAGTGAGAGAGAACAGGCTAGCAGTGGAGAGGCTAGGAGGGTGAGAGAACAGGCTAGCAGTGGAGAGGCTAGGAGCGTGAGAGAACAGGCTAGCAGTGGAGAGGCTAGGAGAGAGAGAACAGGCTAGCAGTGGAGAGGCTAGGAGCGTGAGAGAACAGGCTAGCAGTGGAGAGGCTAGGAGTGTGAGAGAACGGGCTAGCAGTAGAGAGGCTAGGAGGGTGAGAGAGAACAGGCTAGCCGTGGAGAGGCTATGAGAGTGAGAGAACAGGCTAGCAGTAGAGAGGCTAGGAGCGTGAGAGAACAGGCTAGCAGTGGAGAGGCTAGGAGAGTGAGAGATAACAGGCTAGCAGTGGAGAGGCTAGGAGAGTGAGAGATAACAGGCTAGCAGTGGAGAGGCTAGGAGAGTAAGAGAGAACAGGCTAGCAGTGGAGAGGCTAGGAGAGTGAGAGAGAACAGGCTAGCAGTGGAGAGGCTAGGAGAGTGAGAGAGAACAGGCTAGCAGTGGAGAGGCTAGGAGAGAGAGAACAGGCTAGCAGTGGAGAGGCTAGGAGAGAGAGAACAGGCTAGCAGGGGAGAGGCTAGGAGAGTGAGAGAACAGGCTAGCAGTGGAGAGGCTAGGAGAGTGAGAGAACAGGCTAGCAGTGGAGAGGCTAGGAGCGTGAGAGAATAGGCTAGCAGTAGAGAGGCTAGGAGCGTGAGAGAGAACAGGCTAGCAGTGGAGAGGCTAGGAGGGTGAGAGAACAGGCTAGCAGTGGAGAGGCTAGGAGCGTGAGAGAACAGGCTAGCAGTGGAGAGGCTAGGAGAGTGAGAGAGAACAGGCAGGCAGTGGAGAGGCTAGGAGAGTGAGAGAGAACAGGCTAGCAGTGGAGAGGCTAGGAGGGTGAGAGAACAGGCTAGCAGTGGAGAGGCTAGGAGAGTGAGAGAGAACAGGCTAGCAGTGGAGAGGCTAGGAGCGTGAGAGAACAGGCTAGCAGTAGAGAGGCTAGGAGCGGGAGAGAGAACAGGCTAGCAGTGGAGAGGCTAGGAGAGTGAGAGAGAACAGGCAGGCAGTGGAGAGGCTAGGAGAGTGAGAGAGAACAGGCTAGCAGTGGAGAGGCTAGGAGGGTGAGAGAACAGGCTAGCAGTGGAGAGGCTAGGAGAGTGAGAGAACAGGCTAGCAGTGGAGAGGCTAGGAGGGTGAGAGAACAGGCTAGCAGTGGAGAGGCTAGGAGCGTGAGAGAACAGGCTAGCAGTGGAGAGGCCAGGAGGGTGAGAGAACAGGCTAGCAGTGGAGAGGCTAGGAGCATGAGAGAGAACAGGCTAGCAGTGGAGAGGCTAGGAGAGAGAGAGAACAGGCGAGCAGTGGAGAGGCTAGGAGAGGGAGAGAGAACAGGCTAGCAGTGGAGAGGCTAGGAGAGGGTGAGAGAACAGGCTAGCAGTGGAGAGGCTAGGAGCGTGAGAGAACAGGCTAGCAGTGGAGAGGCTAAGGAGAGTGAGAGAACAGGCTAGCAGTAGAGAGGCTAGGAGCGTGAGAGAGAACAGGCTAGCAGTGGAGAGGCTAGGAGAGTGAGAGAGAACAGGCTAGCAGTGGAGAGGCTAGGAGAGTGAGAGAGAACAGGCTAGCAGTGGAGAGGCTAGGAGAGAGAGAACAGGCTACCAGTGGAGGCTAGGAGAGTGAGAGAACAGGCTAGCAGTGGAGAGGCTAGGAGAGTGAGAGAACAGGCTAGCAGTGGAGAGGCTAGGAGCGTGAGAGAACAGGCTAGCAGTGGAGAGGCTAAGGAGAGTGAGAGAACAGGCTAGCAGTAGAGAGGCTAGGAGCGTGAGAGAGAACAGGCTAGCAGTGGAGAGGCTAGGAGAGTGAGAGAGAGAACAGGCTAGCAGTGGAGAGGCTAAGGAGTGTGAGAGAACAGGCTAGCAGTGGAGAGGCTAGGAGAGTGAGAGAGAACAGGCTAGCAGTGGAGAGGCTAAGGAGGGTGAGAGAACAGGCTAGCAGTGGAGTGGCTAGGAGCGTGATAGAACAGGCTAGCAGTAGAGAGGCTAGGAGAGAGAGAATAGGCTAGCAGTGGAGAGGCTAGGAGCGTGAGAGAACAGGCTAGCAGTGGAGAGGCCAGGAGGGTGAGAGAACAGGCTAGCAGTGGAGAGGCTAGGAGCGTGAGAGAGAACAGGCTAGCAGTGGAGAGGCTAGGAGAGAGAGAGAAAACAGGCGAGCAGTGGAGAGGCTAGGAGAGTGAGAGAGAACAGGCTAGCAGTGGAGAGGCTAGGAGAGGGTGAGAGAACAGGCTAGCAGTGGAGAGGCTAGGAGAGGGTGAGAGAACAGGCTAGCAGTGGAGAGGCTAGGAGAGTGAGGGAACAGGCTAGCAGTGGAGAGGCTTGGAGAGAGAGAACAGGGCAGCAGTGGAGAGGCTAGGAGCGTGAGAGAGAACAGGCTAGCAGTGGAGAGGCTAGGAGAGTGAGAGAGAGAACAGGCTAGCAGTGGAGAGGCTAAGGAGCGTGAGAGAACAGGCTAGTAGTGGAGAGGCTAGGAGAATGAGAGAGAACAGGCTAGCAGTGGAGAGGCTAGGAGAGTGAGAGAGAACAGGCTAGCAGTGGAGAGGCTAGGAGAAAGAGAACAGGCTAGCAGTGGAGAGGCTAGGAGAGTGAGAGAACAGGCTAGCAGTGGAGAGGCTAGGAGAGTGAGAGAACAGGCTAGCAGTGGAGAGGCTAGGAGCGTGAGAGAACAGGCTAGCAGTAGAGAGGCTAGGAGCGTGAGAGAGAACAGGCTAGCAGTGGAGAGGCTAGGAGGGTGAGAGAACAGGCTAACAGTGGAGAGGCTAGGAGCGTGAGAGAGAACAGGCTAGCAGTGGAGAGGCTAGGAGGGTGAGAGAACAGGCTAGCAGTGGAGAGGCTAGGAGCGTGAGAGAGAACAGGCTAGCAGTGGAGAGGCTAGGAGGGTGAGAGAACAGGCTAGCAGTGGAGAGGCTAGGAGCGTGAGAGAACAGGCTAGCAGTGGAGAGGCTAGGAGAGAGAGAACAGGCTAGCAGTGGAGAGGCTAGGAGCGTGAGAGAACAGGCTAGCAGTGGAGAGGCCAGCAGGGTGAGAGAACAGGCTAGCAGTGGAGAGGCTAGGAGCGTGAGAGAACAGGCTAGCAGTGGAGAGGCTAGGAGAGAGAGAGAGAACAGGCGAGCAGTGGAGAGGCTAGGAGAGTGAGTGAGAACAGGCTAGCAGTGGAGAGGCTAGGAGAGAGAGAACAGGCTAGCAGTGGAGAGGCTAGGAGAGTGAGAGAACAGGCTAGCAGTGGAGAGACTAGGAGAGTGAGAGAACAGGCTAGCAGTGGAGAGGCTAGGAGCGTGAGAGAACAGGCTAGCAGTAGAGAGGCTAGGAGCGTGAGAGAGAACAGGCAGGCAGTGGAGAGGCTAGGAGAGTGAGAGAACAGGCTAGCAGTGGAGAGGCTAGGAGCGTGAGAGAACAGGCTAGCAGTGGAGAGGCTAGGAGCGTGAGAGAACAGGCTAGCAGTGGAGAGGCTAGGAGAGAGAGAACAGGCTAGCAGTGGAGAGGCTAGGAGCGTGAGAGAACAGGCTAGCAGTGGAGAGGCCAGGAGGGTGAGAGAGAACAGGCGAGCCGTGGAGAGGCTTGGAGAGAGAGAACAGGGCAGCAGTGGAGAGGCTAGGAGCGTGAGAGAGAACAGGCTAGCAGTGGAGAGGCTAGGAGCGTGAGAGAACAGGCTAGCAGTGGAGAGGCTAAGGAGAGTGAGTGAACAGGCTAGCAGTAGAGAGGCTAGGAGCGTGAGAGAGAACAGGCTAGCAGTGGAAAGGCTAGGAGAGTGAGAGAGGGAGAACAGGCTAGCAGTGGAGAGGCTAAGGAGCGTGAGAGAACAGGCTAGCAGTGGAGAGGCTAGGAGGGTGAGAGAGAACAGGCGAGCCGTGGAGAGGCTATGAGAGTGAGAGAACAGGCTAGCAGTAGAGAGGCTAGGAGCGTGAGAGAGAACAGGCTAGCAGTGGAGAGGCTAGGAGAGTGAGAGAGAACAGGCTAGCAGTGGAGTGGCTAGGAGAGTGAGAGAGAACAGGCTAGCAGTGGAGAGGCTAGGAGAGAGAGAACAGGCTAGCAGTGGAGAGGCTAGGAGAGTGAGAGAACAGGCTAGCAGTGGAGAGGCTAGGAGAGTGAGAGAACAGGCTAGCAGTGGAGAGGCTAGGAGTGTGAGAGAATAGGCTAGCAGTAGAGAGGCTAGGAGCGTGAGAGAGAACAGGCTAGCAGTGGAGAGGCTAGGAGGGTGAGAGAACAGGCTAGCAGTGGAGAGGCTAGGAGCGTGAGAGAACAGGCTAGCAGTGGAGAGGCTAGGAGAGTGAGAGAGAACAGGCAGGCAGTGGAGAGGCTAGGAGAGTGAGAGAGAACAGGCTAGCAGTGGAGAGGCTAGGAGGGTGAGAGAACAGGCTAGCAGTGGAGAGGCTAGGAGAGTGAGAGAGAATAGGCTAGCAGTGGAGAGGCTAGGAGCGTGAGAGAACAGGCTAGCAGTAGAGAGGCTAGGAGCGGGAGAGAGAACAGGCTAGCAGTGGAGAGGCTAGGAGGGTGAGAGAACAGGCTAGCAGTGGAGAGGCTAGGAGCGTGAGAGAGAACAGGCTAGCAGTGGAGAGGCTAGGAGAGTGAGAGAGAACAGGCAGGCAGTGGAGAGGCTAGGAGAGTGAGAGAGAACAGGCTAGCAGTGGAGAGGCTAGGAGGGTGAGAGAACAGGCTAGTAGTGGAGAGGCTAGGAGCGTGAGAGAACAGGCTAGCAGTGGAGAGGCTAGGAGAGAGAGAACAGGCTAGCAGTGGAGAGGCTAGGAGCGTGAGAGAACAGGCTAGCAGTGGAGAGGCTAGGAGTGTGAGAGAACGGGCTAGCAGTAGAGAGGCTAGGAGGGTGAGAGAACAGGCTAACAGTGGAGAGGCTAGGAGCGTGAGAGAGAACAGGCTAGCAGTGGAGAGGCTAGGAGGGTGAGAGAACAGGCTAGCAGTGGAGAGGCTAGGAGCGTGAGAGAGAACAGGCTAGCAGTGGAGAGGCTAGGAGGGTGAGAGAACAGGCTAGCAGTGGAGAGGCTAGGAGCGTGAGAGAACAGGCTAGCAGTGGAGAGGCTAGGAGAGAGAGAACAGGCTAGCAGTGGAGAGGCTAGGAGCGTGAGAGAACAGGCTAGCAGTGGAGAGGCCAGCAGGGTGAGAGAACAGGCTAGCAGTGGAGAGGCTAGGAGCGTGAGAGAACAGGCTAGCAGTGGAGAGGCTAGGAGAGAGAGAGAGAACAGGCGAGCAGTGGAGAGGCTAGGAGAGTGAGTGAGAACAGGCTAGCAGTGGAGAGGCTAGGAGAGAGAGAACAGGCTAGCAGTGGAGAGGCTAGGAGAGTGAGAGAACAGGCTAGCAGTGGAGAGACTAGGAGAGTGAGAGAACAGGCTAGCAGTGGAGAGGCTAGGAGCGTGAGAGAACAGGCTAGCAGTAGAGAGGCTAGGAGCGTGAGAGAGAACAGGCAGGCAGTGGAGAGGCTAGGAGAGTGAGAGAACAGGCTAGCAGTGGAGAGGCTAGGAGCGTGAGAGAACAGGCTAGCAGTGGAGAGGCTAGGAGCGTGAGAGAACAGGCTAGCAGTGGAGAGGCTAGGAGAGAGAGAACAGGCTAGCAGTGGAGAGGCTAGGAGCGTGAGAGAACAGGCTAGCAGTGGAGAGGCCAGGAGGGTGAGAGAGAACAGGCGAGCCGTGGAGAGGCTTGGAGAGAGAGAACAGGGCAGCAGTGGAGAGGCTAGGAGCGTGAGAGAGAACAGGCTAGCAGTGGAGAGGCTAGGAGCGTGAGAGAACAGGCTAGCAGTGGAGAGGCTAAGGAGAGTGAGTGAACAGGCTAGCAGTAGAGAGGCTAGGAGCGTGAGAGAGAACAGGCTAGCAGTGGAAAGGCTAGGAGAGTGAGAGAGGGAGAACAGGCTAGCAGTGGAGAGGCTAAGGAGCGTGAGAGAACAGGCTAGCAGTGGAGAGGCTAGGAGGGTGAGAGAGAACAGGCGAGCCGTGGAGAGGCTATGAGAGTGAGAGAACAGGCTAGCAGTAGAGAGGCTAGGAGCGTGAGAGAGAACAGGCTATCAGTGGAGAGGCTAGGAGAGTGAGAGAGAACAGGCTAGCAGTGGAGTGGCTAGGAGAGTGAGAGAGAACAGGCTAGCAGTGGAGAGGCTAGGAGAGAGAGAACAGGCTAGCAGTGGAGAGGCTAGGAGAGTGAGAGAACAGGCTAGCAGTGGAGAGGCTAGGAGAGTGAGAGAACAGGCTAGCAGTGGAGAGGCTAGGAGCGTGAGAGAATAGGCTAGCAGTAGAGAGGCTAGGAGCGTGAGAGAGAACAGGCTAGCAGTGGAGAGGCTAGGAGGGTGAGAGAACAGGCTAGCAGTGGAGAGGCTAGGAGCGTGAGAGAACAGGCTAGCAGTGGAGAGGCTAGGAGAGTGAGAGAGAACAGGCAGGCAGTGGAGAGGCTAGGAGAGTGAGAGAGAACAGGCTAGCAGTGGAGAGGCTAGGAGGGTGAGAGAACAGGCTAGCAGTGGAGAGGCTAGGAGAGTGAGAGAGAACAGGCTAGCAGTGGAGAGGCTAGGAGCGTGAGAGAACAGGCTAGCAGTAGAGAGGCTAGGAGCGGGAGAGAGAACAGGCTAGCAGTGGAGAGGCTAGGAGGGTGAGAGAACAGGCTAGCAGTGGAGAGGCTAGGAGCGTGAGAGAGAACAGGCTATCAGTGGAGAGGCTAGGAGAGTGAGAGAACAGGCTAGCAGTGGAGAGGCTAGGAGCGTGAGAGAACAGGCTAGCAGTAGAGAGGCTAGGAGCGTGAGAGAGAACAGGCTAGCAGTGGAGAGGCTAGGAGGGTGAGAGAACAGGCTAACAGTGGAGAGGCTAGGAGCGTGAGAGAGAACAGGCTAGCAGTGGAGAGGCTAGGAGGGTGAGAGAACAGGCTAGCAGTGGAGAGGCTAGGAGCGTGAGAGAGAACAGGCTAGCAGTGGAGAGGCTAGGAGGGTGAGAGAACAGGCTAGCAGTGGAGAGGCTAGGAGCGTGAGAGAACAGGCTAGCAGTGGAGAGGCTAGGAGAGAGAGAACAGGCTAGCAGTGGAGAGGCTAGGAGCGTGAGAGAACAGGCTAGCAGTGGAGAGGCCAGCAGGGTGAGAGAACAGGCTAGCAGTGGAGAGGCTAGGAGCGTGAGAGAACAGGCTAGCAGTGGAGAGGCTAGGAGAGAGAGAGAGAACAGGCGAGCAGTGGAGAGGCTAGGAGAGTGAGTGAGAACAGGCTAGCAGTGGAGAGGCTAGGAGAGAGAGAACAGGCTAGCAGTGGAGAGGCTAGGAGAGTGAGAGAACAGGCTAGCAGTGGAGAGACTAGGAGAGTGAGAGAACAGGCTAGCAGTGGAGAGGCTAGGAGCGTGAGAGAACAGGCTAGCAGTAGAGAGGCTAGGAGCGTGAGAGAGAACAGGCAGGCAGTGGAGAGGCTAGGAGAGTGAGAGAACAGGCTAGCAGTGGAGAGGCTAGGAGCGTGAGAGAACAGGCTAGCAGTGGAGAGGCTAGGAGCGTGAGAGAACAGGCTAGCAGTGGAGAGGCTAGGAGAGAGAGAACAGGCTAGCAGTGGAGAGGCTAGGAGCGTGAGAGAACAGGCTAGCAGTGGAGAGGCCAGGAGGGTGAGAGAGAACAGGCGAGCCGTGGAGAGGCTTGGAGAGAGAGAACAGGGCAGCAGTGGAGAGGCTAGGAGCGTGAGAGAGAACAGGCTAGCAGTGGAGAGGCTAGGAGCGTGAGAGAACAGGCTAGCAGTGGAGAGGCTAAGGAGAGTGAGTGAACAGGCTAGCAGTAGAGAGGCTAGGAGCGTGAGAGAGAACAGGCTAGCAGTGGAAAGGCTAGGAGAGTGAGAGAGGGAGAACAGGCTAGCAGTGGAGAGGCTAAGGAGCGTGAGAGAACAGGCTAGCAGTGGAGAGGCTAGGAGGGTGAGAGAGAACAGGCGAGCCGTGGAGAGGCTATGAGAGTGAGAGAACAGGCTAGCAGTAGAGAGGCTAGGAGCGTGAGAGAGAACAGGCTAGCAGTGGAGAGGCTAGGAGAGTGAGAGAGAACAGGCTAGCAGTGGAGTGGCTAGGAGAGTGAGAGAGAACAGGCTAGCAGTGGAGAGGCTAGGAGAGAGAGAACAGGCTAGCAGTGGAGAGGCTAGGAGAGTGAGAGAACAGGCTAGCAGTGGAGAGGCTAGGAGAGTGAGAGAACAGGCTAGCAGTGGAGAGGCTAGGAGTGTGAGAGAATAGGCTAGCAGTAGAGAGGCTAGGAGCGTGAGAGAGAACAGGCTAGCAGTGGAGAGGCTAGGAGGGTGAGAGAACAGGCTAGCAGTGGAGAGGCTAGGAGCGTGAGAGAACAGGCTAGCAGTGGAGAGGCTAGGAGAGTGAGAGAGAACAGGCAGGCAGTGGAGAGGCTAGGAGAGTGAGAGAGAACAGGCTAGCAGTGGAGAGGCTAGGAGGGTGAGAGAACAGGCTAGCAGTGGAGAGGCTAGGAGAGTGAGAGAGAATAGGCTAGCAGTGGAGAGGCTAGGAGCGTGAGAGAACAGGCTAGCAGTAGAGAGGCTAGGAGCGGGAGAGAGAACAGGCTAGCAGTGGAGAGGCTAGGAGGGTGAGAGAACAGGCTAGCAGTGGAGAGGCTAGGAGCGTGAGAGAGAACAGGCTAGCAGTGGAGAGGCTAGGAGAGTGAGAGAGAACAGGCAGGCAGTGGAGAGGCTAGGAGAGTGAGAGAGAACAGGCTAGCAGTGGAGAGGCTAGGAGGGTGAGAGAACAGGCTAGTAGTGGAGAGGCTAGGAGCGTGAGAGAACAGGCTAGCAGTGGAGAGGCTAGGAGAGAGAGAACAGGCTAGCAGTGGAGAGGCTAGGAGCGTGAGAGAACAGGCTAGCAGTGGAGAGGCTAGGAGTGTGAGAGAACGGGCTAGCAGTAGAGAGGCTAGGAGGGTGAGAGAACAGGCTAACAGTGGAGAGGCTAGGAGCGTGAGAGAGAACAGGCTAGCAGTGGAGAGGCTAGGAGGGTGAGAGAACAGGCTAGCAGTGGAGAGGCTAGGAGCGTGAGAGAGAACAGGCTAGCAGTGGAGAGGCTAGGAGGGTGAGAGAACAGGCTAGCAGTGGAGAGGCTAGGAGCGTGAGAGAACAGGCTAGCAGTGGAGAGGCTAGGAGAGAGAGAACAGGCTAGCAGTGGAGAGGCTAGGAGCGTGAGAGAACAGGCTAGCAGTGGAGAGGCCAGCAGGGTGAGAGAACAGGCTAGCAGTGGAGAGGCTAGGAGCGTGAGAGAACAGGCTAGCAGTGGAGAGGCTAGGAGAGAGAGAGAGAACAGGCGAGCAGTGGAGAGGCTAGGAGAGTGAGTGAGAACAGGCTAGCAGTGGAGAGGCTAGGAGAGAGAGAACAGGCTAGCAGTGGAGAGGCTAGGAGAGTGAGAGAACAGGCTAGCAGTGGAGAGACTAGGAGAGTGAGAGAACAGGCTAGCAGTGGAGAGGCTAGGAGCGTGAGAGAACAGGCTAGCAGTAGAGAGGCTAGGAGCGTGAGAGAGAACAGGCAGGCAGTGGAGAGGCTAGGAGAGTGAGAGAACAGGCTAGCAGTGGAGAGGCTAGGAGCGTGAGAGAACAGGCTAGCAGTGGAGAGGCTAGGAGCGTGAGAGAACAGGCTAGCAGTGGAGAGGCTAGGAGAGAGAGAACAGGCTAGCAGTGGAGAGGCTAGGAGCGTGAGAGAACAGGCTAGCAGTGGAGAGGCCAGGAGGGTGAGAGAGAACAGGCGAGCCGTGGAGAGGCTTGGAGAGAGAGAACAGGGCAGCAGTGGAGAGGCTAGGAGCGTGAGAGAGAACAGGCTAGCAGTGGAGAGGCTAGGAGCGTGAGAGAACAGGCTAGCAGTGGAGAGGCTAAGGAGAGTGAGTGAACAGGCTAGCAGTAGAGAGGCTAGGAGCGTGAGAGAGAACAGGCTAGCAGTGGAAAGGCTAGGAGAGTGAGAGAGGGAGAACAGGCTAGCAGTGGAGAGGCTAAGGAGCGTGAGAGAACAGGCTAGCAGTGGAGAGGCTAGGAGGGTGAGAGAGAACAGGCGAGCCGTGGAGAGGCTATGAGAGTGAGAGAACAGGCTAGCAGTAGAGAGGCTAGGAGCGTGAGAGAGAACAGGCTATCAGTGGAGAGGCTAGGAGAGTGAGAGAGAACAGGCTAGCAGTGGAGTGGCTAGGAGAGTGAGAGAGAACAGGCTAGCAGTGGAGAGGCTAGGAGAGAGAGAACAGGCTAGCAGTGGAGAGGCTAGGAGAGTGAGAGAACAGGCTAGCAGTGGAGAGGCTAGGAGAGTGAGAGAACAGGCTAGCAGTGGAGAGGCTAGGAGCGTGAGAGAATAGGCTAGCAGTAGAGAGGCTAGGAGCGTGAGAGAGAACAGGCTAGCAGTGGAGAGGCTAGGAGGGTGAGAGAACAGGCTAGCAGTGGAGAGGCTAGGAGCGTGAGAGAACAGGCTAGCAGTGGAGAGGCTAGGAGAGTGAGAGAGAACAGGCAGGCAGTGGAGAGGCTAGGAGAGTGAGAGAGAACAGGCTAGCAGTGGAGAGGCTAGGAGGGTGAGAGAACAGGCTAGCAGTGGAGAGGCTAGGAGAGTGAGAGAGAACAGGCTAGCAGTGGAGAGGCTAGGAGCGTGAGAGAACAGGCTAGCAGTAGAGAGGCTAGGAGCGGGAGAGAGAACAGGCTAGCAGTGGAGAGGCTAGGAGGGTGAGAGAACAGGCTAGCAGTGGAGAGGCTAGGAGCGTGAGAGAGAACAGGCTATCAGTGGAGAGGCTAGGAGAGTGAGAGAGAACAGGCAGGCAGTGGAGAGGCTAGGAGAGTGAGAGAGAACAGGCTAGCAGTGGAGAGGCTAGGAGGGTGAGAGAACAGGCTAGTAGTGGAGAGGCTAGGAGCGTGAGAGAACAGGCTAGCAGTGGAGAGGCTAGGAGAGAGAGAACAGGCTAGCAGTGGAGAGGCTAGGAGCGTGAGAGAACAGGCTAGCAGTGGAGAGGCTAGGAGTGTGAGAGAACGGGCTAGCAGTAGAGAGGCTAGGAGGGTGAGAGAGAACAGGCTAGCCGTGGAGAGGCTATGAGAGTGAGAGAACAGGCTAGCAGTAGAGAGGCTAGGAGCGTGAGAGAACAGGCTAGCAGTGGAGAGGCTAGGAGAGTGAGAGATAACAGGCTAGCAGTGGAGAGGCTAGGAGAGTGAGAGATAACAGGCTAGCAGTGGAGAGGCTAGGAGAGTGAGAGAGAACAGGCTAGCAGTGGAGAGGCTAGGAGAGTGAGAGAGAACAGGCTAGCAGTGGAGAGGCTAGGAGGGTGAGAGAACAGGCTAGCAGTGGAGAGGCTAGGAGAGTGAGAGAACAGGCTAGCAGTGGAGAGGCTAGGAGGGTGAGAGAACAGGCTAGCAGTGGAGAGGCTAGGAGCGTGAGAGAACAGGCTAGCAGTGGAGAGGCCAGGAGGGTGAGAGAACAGGCTAGCAGTGGAGAGGCTAGGAGCATGAGAGAGAACAGGCTAGCAGTGGAGAGGCTAGGAGAGAGAGAGAACAGGCGAGCAGTGGAGAGGCTAGGAGAGGGAGAGAGAACAGGCTAGCAGTGGAGAGGCTAGGAGAGGGTGAGAGAACAGGCTAGCAGTGGAGAGGCTAGGAGAGTGAGAGAACAGGCTAGCAGTGGAGAGGCTTGGGGAGAGAGAACAGGGCAGCAGTGGAGAGGCTAGGAGCGTGAGAGAACAGGCTAGCAGTGGAGAGGCTAGGAGCGTGAGAGAACAGGCTAGCAGTGGAGAGGCTAAGGAGAGTGAGAGAACAGGCTAGCAGTAGAGAGGCTAGGAGCGTGAGAGAGAACAGGCTAGCAGTGGAGAGGCTAGGAGAGTGAGAGAGAACAGGCTAGCAGTGGAGAGGCTAGGAGAGTGAGAGAGAACAGGCTAGCAGTGGAGAGGCTAGGAGAGAGAGAACAGGCTACCAGTGGAGGCTAGGAGAGTGAGAGAACAGGCTAGCAGTGGAGAGGCTAGGAGAGTGAGAGAACAGGCTAGCAGTGGAGAGGCTAGGAGCGTGAGAGAACAGGCTAGCAGTGGAGAGGCTAAGGAGAGTGAGAGAACAGGCTAGCAGTAGAGAGGCTAGGAGCGTGAGAGAGAACAGGCTAGCAGTGGAGAGGCTAGGAGAGTGAGAGAGAGAACAGGCTAGCAGTGGAGAGGCTAAGGAGTGTGAGAGAACAGGCTAGCAGTGGAGAGGCTAGGAGAGTGAGAGAGAACAGGCTAGCAGTGGAGAGGCTAAGGAGGGTGAGAGAACAGGCTAGCAGTGGAGTGGCTAGGAGCGTGATAGAACAGGCTAGCAGTAGAGAGGCTAGGAGAGAGAGAATAGGCTAGCAGTGGAGAGGCTAGGAGCGTGAGAGAACAGGCTAGCAGTGGAGAGGCCAGGAGGGTGAGAGAACAGGCTAGCAGTGGAGAGGCTAGGAGCGTGAGAGAGAACAGGCTAGCAGTGGAGAGGCTAGGAGAGAGAGAGAAAACAGGCGAGCAGTGGAGAGGCTAGGAGAGTGAGAGAGAACAGGCTAGCAGTGGAGAGGCTAGGAGAGGGTGAGAGAACAGGCTAGCAGTGGAGAGGCTAGGAGAGGGTGAGAGAACAGGCTAGCAGTGGAGAGGCTAGGAGAGTGAGGGAACAGGCTAGCAGTGGAGAGGCTTGGAGAGAGAGAACAGGGCAGCAGTGGAGAGGCTAGGAGCGTGAGAGAGAACAGGCTAGCAGTGGAGAGGCTAGGAGAGTGAGAGAGAGAACAGGCTAGCAGTGGAGAGGCTAAGGAGCGTGAGAGAACAGGCTAGTAGTGGAGAGGCTAGGAGAATGAGAGAGAACAGGCTAGCAGTGGAGAGGCTAGGAGAGTGAGAGAGAACAGGCTAGCAGTGGAGAGGCTAGGAGAAAGAGAACAGGCTAGCAGTGGAGAGGCTAGGAGAGTGAGAGAACAGGCTAGCAGTGGAGAGGCTAGGAGAGTGAGAGAACAGGCTAGCAGTGGAGAGGCTAGGAGCGTGAGAGAACAGGCTAGCAGTAGAGAGGCTAGGAGCGTGAGAGAGAACAGGCTAGCAGTGGAGAGGCTAGGAGGGTGAGAGAACAGGCTAACAGTGGAGAGGCTAGGAGCGTGAGAGAGAACAGGCTAGCAGTGGAGAGGCTAGGAGGGTGAGAGAACAGGCTAGCAGTGGAGAGCCTAGGAGCGTGAGAGAGAACAGGCTAGCAGTGGAGAGGCTAGGAGGGTGAGAGAACAGGCTAGCAGTGGAGAGGCTAGGAGCGTGAGAGAACAGGCTAGCAGTGGAGAGGCTAGGAGAGAGAGAACAGGCTAGCAGTGGAGAGGCTAGGAGCGTGAGAGAACAGGCTAGCAGTGGAGAGGCCAGCAGGGTGAGAGAACAGGCTAGCAGTGGAGAGGCTAGGAGCGTGAGAGAACAGGCTAGCAGTGGAGAGGCTAGGAGAGAGAGAGAGAACAGGCGAGCAGTGGAGAGGCTAGGAGAGTGAGTGAGAACAGGCTAGCAGTGGAGAGGCTAGGAGAGAGAGAACAGGCTAGCAGTGGAGAGGCTAGGAGAGTGAGAGAACAGGCTAGCAGTGGAGAGACTAGGAGAGTGAGAGAACAGGCTAGCAGTGGAGAGGCTAGGAGCGTGAGAGAACAGGCTAGCAGTAGAGAGGCTAGGAGCGTGAGAGAGAACAGGCAGGCATTGGAGAGGCTAGGAGAGTGAGAGAACAGGCTAGCAGTGGAGAGGCTAGGAGCGTGAGAGAACAGGCTAGCAGTGGAGAGGCTAGGAGCGTGAGAGAACAGGCTAGCAGTGGAGAGGCTAGGAGAGAGAGAACAGGCTAGCAGTGGAGAGGCTAGGAGCGTGAGAGAACAGGCTAGCAGTGGAGAGGCCAGGAGGGTGAGAGAGAACAGGCGAGCCGTGGAGAGGCTTGGAGAGAGAGAACAGGGCAGCAGTGGAGAGGCTAGGAGCGTGAGAGAGAACAGGCTAGCAGTGGAGAGGCTAGGAGCGTGAGAGAACAAGCTAGCAGTGGAGAGGCTAAGGAGAGTGAGTGAACAGGCTAGCAGTAGAGAGGCTAGGAGCGTGAGAGAGAACAGGCTAGCAGTGGAAAGGCTAGGAGAGTGAGAGAGGGAGAACAGGCTAGCAGTGGAGAGGCTAAGGAGCGTGAGAGAACAGGCTAGCAGTGGAGAGGCTAGGAGGGTGAGAGAGAACAGGCGAGCCGTGGAGAGGCTATGAGAGTGAGAGAACAGGCTAGCAGTAGAGAGGCTAGGAGCGTGAGAGAGAACAGGCTAGCAGTGGAGAGGCTAGGAGAGTGAGAGAGAACAGGCTAGCAGTGGAGTGGCTAGGAGAGTGAGAGAGAACAGGCTAGCAGTGGAGAGGCTAGGAGAGAGAGAACAGGCTAGCAGTGGAGAGGCTAGGAGAGTGAGAGAACAGGCTAGCAGTGGAGAGGCTAGGAGCGTGAGAGAACAGGCTAGCAGTGGAGAGGCTAGGAGCGTGAGAGAACAGGCTAGCAGTGGAGAGGCTAAGGAGAGTGAGAGAACAGGCTAGCAGTAGAGAGGCTAGGAGCGTGAGAGAGAACAGGCTAGCAGTGGAGAGGCTAGGAGAGTGAGAGAGAACAGGCTAGCAGTGGAGAGGCTAGGAGAGTGAGAGAGAACAGGCTAGCAGTGGAGAGGCTAGGAGAGAGAGAACAGGCTACCAGTGGAGGCTAGGAGAGTGAGAGAACAGGCTAGCAGTGGAGAGGCTAGGAGAGTGAGAGAACAGGCTAGCAGTGGAGAGGCTAGGAGCGTGAGAGAACAGGCTAGCAGTGGAGAGGCTAAGGAGAGTGAGAGAACAGGCTAGCAGTAGAGAGGCTAGGAGCGTGAGAGAGAACAGGCTAGCAGTGGAGAGGCTAGGAGAGTGAGAGAGAGAACAGGCTAGCAGTGGAGAGGCTAAGGAGTGTGAGAGAACAGGCTAGCAGTGGAGAGGCTAGGAGAGTGAGAGAGAACAGGCTAGCAGTGGAGAGGCTAAGGAGGGTGAGAGAACAGGCTAGCAGTGGAGTGGCTAGGAGCGTGATAGAACAGGCTAGCAGTAGAGAGGCTAGGAGAGAGAGAATAGGCTAGCAGTGGAGAGGCTAGGAGCGTGAGAGAACAGGCTAGCAGTGGAGAGGCCAGGAGGGTGAGAGAACAGGCTAGCAGTGGAGAGGCTAGGAGCGTGAGAGAGAACAGGCTAGCAGTGGAGAGGCTAGGAGAGAGAGAGAAAACAGGCGAGCAGTGGAGAGGCTAGGAGAGTGAGAGAGAACAGGCTAGCAGTGGAGAGGCTAGGAGAGGGTGAGAGAACAGGCTAGCAGTGGAGAGGCTAGGAGAGGGTGAGAGAACAGGCTAGCAGTGGAGAGGCTAGGAGAGTGAGGGAACAGGCTAGCAGTGGAGAGGCTTGGAGAGAGAGAACAGGGCAGCAGTGGAGAGGCTAGGAGCGTGAGAGAGAACAGGCTAGCAGTGGAGAGGCTAGGAGAGTGAGAGAGAGAACAGGCTAGCAGTGGAGAGGCTAAGGAGCGTGAGAGAACAGGCTAGTAGTGGAGAGGCTAGGAGAATGAGAGAGAACAGGCTAGCAGTGGAGAGGCTAGGAGAGTGAGAGAGAACAGGCTAGCAGTGGAGAGGCTAGGAGAAAGAGAACAGGCTAGCAGTGGAGAGGCTAGGAGAGTGAGAGAACAGGCTAGCAGTGGAGAGGCTAGGAGAGTGAGAGAACAGGCTAGCAGTGGAGAGGCTAGGAGCGTGAGAGAACAGGCTAGCAGTAGAGAGGCTAGGAGCGTGAGAGAGAACAGGCTAGCAGTGGAGAGGCTAGGAGGGTGAGAGAACAGGCTAACAGTGGAGAGGCTAGGAGCGTGAGAGAGAACAGGCTAGCAGTGGAGAGGCTAGGAGGGTGAGAGAACAGGCTAGCAGTGGAGAGCCTAGGAGCGTGAGAGAGAACAGGCTAGCAGTGGAGAGGCTAGGAGGGTGAGAGAACAGGCTAGCAGTGGAGAGGCTAGGAGCGTGAGAGAACAGGCTAGCAGTGGAGAGGCTAGGAGAGAGAGAACAGGCTAGCAGTGGAGAGGCTAGGAGCGTGAGAGAACAGGCTAGCAGTGGAGAGGCCAGCAGGGTGAGAGAACAGGCTAGCAGTGGAGAGGCTAGGAGCGTGAGAGAACAGGCTAGCAGTGGAGAGGCTAGGAGAGAGAGAGAGAACAGGCGAGCAGTGGAGAGGCTAGGAGAGTGAGTGAGAACAGGCTAGCAGTGGAGAGGCTAGGAGAGAGAGAACAGGCTAGCAGTGGAGAGGCTAGGAGAGTGAGAGAACAGGCTAGCAGTGGAGAGACTAGGAGAGTGAGAGAACAGGCTAGCAGTGGAGAGGCTAGGAGCGTGAGAGAACAGGCTAGCAGTAGAGAGGCTAGGAGCGTGAGAGAGAACAGGCAGGCAGTGGAGAGGCTAGGAGAGTGAGAGAACAGGCTAGCAGTGGAGAGGCTAGGAGCGTGAGAGAACAGGCTAGCAGTGGAGAGGCTAGGAGCGTGAGAGAACAGGCTAGCAGTGGAGAGGCTAGGAGAGAGAGAACAGGCTAGCAGTGGAGAGGCTAGGAGCGTGAGAGAACAGGCTAGCAGTGGAGAGGCCAGGAGGGTGAGAGAGAACAGGCGAGCCGTGGAGAGGCTTGGAGAGAGAGAACAGGGCAGCAGTGGAGAGGCTAGGAGCGTGAGAGAGAACAGGCTAGCAGTGGAGAGGCTAGGAGCGTGAGAGAACAGGCTAGCAGTGGAGAGGCTAAGGAGAGTGAGTGAACAGGCTAGCAGTAGAGAGGCTAGGAGCATGAGAGAGAACAGGCTAGCAGTGGAAAGGCTAGGAGAGTGAGAGAGGGAGAACAGGCTAGCAGTGGAGAGGCTAAGGAGCGTGAGAGAACAGGCTAGCAGTGGAGAGGCTAGGAGGGTGAGAGAGAACAGGCGAGCCGTGGAGAGGCTATGAGAGTGAGAGAACAGGCTAGCAGTAGAGAGGCTAGGAGCGTGAGAGAGAACAGGCTAGCAGTGGAGAGGCTAGGAGAGTGAGAGAGAACAGGCTAGCAGTGGAGTGGCTAGGAGAGTGAGAGAGAACAGGCTAGCAGTGGAGAGGCTAGGAGAGAGAGAACAGGCTAGCAGTGGAGAGGCTAGGAGAGTGAGAGAACAGGCTAGCAGTGGAGAGGCTAGGAGAGTGAGAGAACAGGCTAGCAGTGGAGAGGCTAGGAGCGTGAGAGAATAGGCTAGCAGTAGAGAGGCTAGGAGCGTGAGAGAGAACAGGCTAGCAGTGGAGAGGCTAGGAGGGTGAGAGAACAGGCTAGCAGTGGAGAGGCTAGGAGCGTGAGAGAACAGGCTAGCAGTGGAGAGGCTAGGAGAGTGAGAGAGAACAGGCAGGCAGTGGAGAGGCTAGGAGAGTGAGAGAGAACAGGCTAGCAGTGGAGAGGCTAGGAGGGTGAGAGAACAGGCTAGCAGTGGAGAGGCTAGGAGAGTGAGAGAGAACAGGCTAGCAGTGGAGAGGCTAGGAGCGTGAGAGAACAGGCTAGCAGTAGAGAGGCTAGGAGCGGGAGAGAGAACAGGCTAGCAGTGGAGAGGCTAGGAGGGTGAGAGAACAGGCTAGCAGTGGAGAGGCTAGGAGCGTGAGAGAGAACAGGCTAGCAGTGGAGAGGCTAGGAGAGTGAGAGAGAACAGGCAGGCAGTGGAGAGGCTAGGAGAGTGAGAGAGAACAGGCTAGCAGTGGAGAGGCTAGGAGGGTGAGAGAACAGGCTAGTAGTGGAGAGGCTAGGAGCGTGAGAGAACAGGCTAGCAGTGGAGAGGCTAGGAGAGAGAGAACAGGCTAGCAGTGGAGAGGCTAGGAGCGTGAGAGAACAGGCTAGCAGTGGAGAGGCTAGGAGTGTGAGAGAACGGGCTAGCAGTAGAGAGGCTAGGAGGGTGAGAGAGAACAGGCTAGCCGTGGAGAGGCTATGAGAGTGAGAGAACAGGCTAGCAGTAGAGAGGCTAGGAGCGTGAGAGAACAGGCTAGCAGTGGAGAGGCTAGGAGAGTGAGAGATAACAGGCTAGCAGTGGAGAGGCTAGGAGAGTGAGAGATAACAGGCTAGCAGTGGAGAGGCTAGGAGAGTGAGAGAGAACAGGCTAGCAGTGGAGAGGCTAGGAGAGTGAGAGAGAACAGGCGAGCAGTGGAGAGGCTAGGAGAGTGAGAGAGAACAGGCTAGCAGTGGAGAGGCTAGGAGAGAGAGAACAGGCTAGCAGTGGAGAGGCTAGGAGAGAGAGAACAGGCTAGCAGTGGAGAGGCTAGGAGAGTGAGAGAACAGGCTAGCAGTGGAGAGGCTAGGAGAGTGAGAGAACAGGCTAGCAGTGGAGAGGCTAGGAGCGTGAGAGAATAGGCTAGCTTTAGAGAGGCTAGGAGCGTGAGAGAGAACAGGCTAGCAGTGGAGAGGCTAGGAGGGTGAGAGAACAGGCTAGCAGTGGAGAGGCTAGGAGCGTGAGAGAACAGGCTAGCAGTGGAGAGGCTAGGAGAGTGAGAGAGAACAGGCAGGCAGTGGAGAGGCTAGGAGAGTGAGAGAGAACAGGCTAGCAGTGGAGAGGCTAGGAGGGTGAGAGAACAGGCTAGCAGTGGAGAGGCTAGGAGAGTGAGAGAGAACAGGCTAGCAGTGGAGAGGCTAGGAGCGTGAGAGAACAGGCTAGCAGTAGAGAGGCTAGGAGCGGGAGAGAGAACAGGCTAGCAGTGGAGAGGCTAGGAGGGTGAGAGAACAGGCTAGCAGTGGAGAGGCTAGGAGCGTGAGAGAGAACAGGCTAGCAGTGGAGAGGGTAGGAGAGTGAGAGAGAACAGGCAGGCAGTGGAGAGGCTAGGAGAGTGAGAGAGAACAGGCTAGCAGTGGAGAGGCTAGGAGGGTGAGAGAACAGGCTAGCAGTGGAGAGGCTAGGAGCGTGAGAGAACAGGCTAGCAGTGGAGAGGTTAGGAGAGAGAGAACAGGCTAGCAGTGGAGAGGCTAGGAGCGTGAGAGAACAGGCTAGCAGTGGAGAGGCTAGGAGTGTGAGAGAACGGGCTAGCAGTAGAGAGGCTAGGAGGGTGAGAGAGAACAGGCTAGTCGTGGAGAGGCTATGAGAGTGAGAGAACAGGCTAGCAGTAGAGAGGCTAGGAGCGTGAGAGAACAGGCTAGCAGTGGAGAGGCTAGGAGAGTGAGAGATAACAGGCTAGCAGTGGAGAGGCTAGGAGAGTGAGAGAGAACAGGCTAGCAGTGGAGAGGCTAGGAGAGAGAGAACAGGCTAGCAGTGGAGAGGCTAGGAGAGTGAGAGAACAGGCTAGCAGTGTAGAGGCTAGGAGAGTGAGCGAACAGGCTAGCAGTGGAGAGGCTAGGAGAGTGAGAGAACAGGCTAGCAGTGAAGAGGCTAGGAGCGTGAGAGAACAGGCTAGCAGTAGAGAGGCTAGGAGCGTGAGAGAGAACAGGCTAGCAGTGGAGAGGCTAGGAAGGTGAGAGAACAGGCTAGCAGTGGAGAGGCTAGGAGCGTGAGAGAGAACAGGCTAGCAGTGGAGAGGCTAGGAGAGTGAGAGAGAACAGGCAGGCAGTGGAGAGGCTAGGAGAGTGAGAGAGAACAGGCTAGCAGTGGAGAGGCTAGGAGAGAGAGAGAACAGGCGAGCAGTGGAGAGGCTAGGAGAGGGAGAGAGAACAGGCTAGCAGTGGAGAGGCTAGGAGAGGGTGAGAGAACAGGCTAGCAGTGGAGAGGCTAGGAGAGTGAGAGAACAGGCTAGCAGTGGAGAGGCTTGGGGAGAGAGAACAGGGCAGCAGTGGAGAGGCTAGGAGCGTGAGAGAGAACAGGCTAGCAGTGGAGAGGCTAGGAAGGTGAGAGAACAGGCTAGCAGTGGAGAGGCTAGGAGCGTGAGAGAGAACAGGCTAGCAGTGGAGAGGCTAGGAGAGTGAGAGAGAACAGGCAGGCAGTGGAGAGGCTAGGAGAGTGAGAGAGAACAGGCTAGCAGTGGAGAGGCTAGGAGAGAGAGAACAGGCTAGCAGTGGAGAGGCTAGGAGAGTGAGAGAACAGGCTAGCAGTGTAGAGGCTAGGAGAGTGAGCGAACAGGCTAGCAGTGGAGAGGCTAGGAGAGTGAGAGAACAGGCTAGCAGTGAAGAGGCTAGGAGCGTGAGAGAACAGGCTAGCAGTAGAGAGGCTAGGAGCGTGAGAGAGAACAGGCTAGCAGTGGAGAGGCTAGGAAGGTGAGAGAACAGGCTAGCAGTGGAGAGGCTAGGAGCGTGAGAGAGAACAGGCTAGCAGTGGAGAGGCTAGGAGAGTGAGAGAGAACAGGCAGGCAGTGGAGAGGCTAGGAGAGTGAGAGAGAACAGGCTAGCAGTGGAGAGGCTAGGAGAGAGAGAGAACAGGCGAGCAGTGGAGAGGCTAGGAGAGGGAGAGAGAACAGGCTAGCAGTGGAGAGGCTAGGAGAGGGTGAGAGAACAGGCTAGCAGTGGAGAGGCTAGGAGAGTGAGAGAACAGGCTAGCAGTGGAGAGGCTTGGGGAGAGAGAACAGGGCAGCAGTGGAGAGGCTAGGAGCGTGAGAGAGAACAGGCTAGCAGTGGAGAGGCTAGGAGCGTGAGAGAACAGGCTAGCAGTGGAGAGGCTAAGGAGAGTGAGAGAACAGGCTAGCAGTAGAGAGGCTAGGAGCGTGAGAGAGAACAGGCTAGCAGTGGAGAGGCTAGGAGAGTGAGAGAGAACAGGCTAGCAGTGGAGAGGCTAGGAGAGTGAGAGAGAACAGGCTAGCAGTGGAGAGGCTAGGAGAGAGAGAACAGGCTACCAGTGGAGGCTAGGAGAGTGAGAGAACAGGCTAGCAGTGGAGAGGCTAGGAGAGTGAGAGAACAGGCTAGCAGTGGAGAGGCTAGGAGCGTGAGAGAACAGGCTAGCAGTGGAGAGGCTAAGGAGAGTGAGAGAACAGGCTAGCAGTAGAGAGGCTAGGAGCGTGAGAGAGAACAGGCTAGCAGTGGAGAGGCTAGGAGAGTGAGAGAGAGAACAGGCTAGCAGTGGAGAGGCTAAGGAGTGTGAGAGAACAGGCTAGCAGTGGAGAGGCTAGGAGAGTGAGAGAGAACAGGCTAGCAGTGGAGAGGCTAAGGAGGGTGAGAGAACAGGCTAGCAGTGGAGTGGCTAGGAGCGTGAGAGAACAGGCTAGCAGTAGAGAGGCTAGGAGAGAGAGAATAGGCTAGCAATGGAGAGGCTAGGAGCGTGAGAGAACAGGCTAGCAGTGGAGAGGCCAGGAGGGTGAGAGAACAGGCTAGCAGTGGAGAGGCTAGGAGCGTGAGAGAGAACAGGCTAGCAGTGGAGAGGCTAGGAGAGAGAGAGAGAACAGGCGAGCAGTGGAGAGGCTAGGAGAGTGAGAGAGAACAGGCTAGCAGTGGAGAGGCTAGGAGAGGGTGAGAGAACAGGGTAGCAGTGGAGAGGCTAGGAGAGGGTGAGAGAACAGGCTAGCAGTGGAGAGGCTAGGAGAGTGAGAGAACAGGCTAGCAGTGGAGAGGCTTGGAGAGAGAGAACAGGGCAGCAGTGGAGAGGCTAGGAGAGAACCATCACCTTTCACTGGAAAAACCACCTCTGCGGTACTAAATTCTACTCACCTGGTATCGACAATCAAAGGCATTTCCCTGTCCCCAGACGACCTGCTTGTCAGTTTTGATGTGGTGTCCTTGTTCACCAAAGTCCCGGTACCTGACACCATCGCTATCATTAAAGACCTGGTTCATCAAGGACTGCATACTGATGTACCCCCCCTGGTGAGACATTGCTTAACCAACACATACTTCACCTGGAATGGAGCTTTCAACAAACAAACTGAGGGCACCCCAATGGGCTCCCCCCTATCTCCGGTTGTAGCCAACGTATTCATGGAAAAATTTGAAACTGACGCCATCCAGACTGCCACTCTACGCACGACCTTATGGAAGAGGTACGTTGATGACACCTTTGTCATCTGGCCACATGGCCAGCCTGCTCTAGACCAATTCCGCGACCACATCAATTCCATACACCCAGCCATCAGATTTACCATGGAGGTCGAAAAAGATGGCAAACTACCCTTTTTGGATGTCTTAATTAAAAGAAGACATGATGGTTCAATGAGCCACTCTGTCTACAGGAAAGCTACCCATACAGATGCTTACTTGAAACCGGATTCCCACCACCATCCATCCCAGAAGAACTCCCTCATCAAGACTCTATACCATAGAGCCCAATGCATTGCCGACCAGGAACACATTACCAGTGAACTCAAGCACGTACACCAGGCTCTCAGGGCTAATGGTTACTCCGACTACACAATCCGCAAAGCCATCACTCCAGTCATGAAGTAGGATCCTCTTGTGGAGCCACTCAAAACCATCACCTTACCCTACATTGCAGGGGTCACTAAAAAGAGCTCCAAAATCCTGAATAAACACAAGATCCAGGTCCGATTCAACACAGAACATAAAATCCGTGATTTAATTCCATCTGTGAAAGATGCTGTTCCAGACATACAGTACCCGGGTGTTTACAAACTAAAGTGCCTCTGTGGTAGTAGCTACATTGGAGAAACCAAACGACATATCTCGGACCGCATCCGCGAACATAAAGCAGACTTGAAACACGATAGAACGAACTCCTCTGCCGTGGAAGATCACTGTTGTAATTCAGTGGGCTCACATGACATTGACTTCTCCAAGACGGAGGTTCTTTGCAAACCAACCGGCTACCATGAGAGATTCGTTCATGAGGCCATTCACATATACAAGCACAGAGACAATTTCAACCGAGAGGATGGATTCTGGCTTAGTAACCATTGGAAAGATGTTTTAAACCATTTCTGTTCTTAATTGTATTTTACGATGACCTTCAGACCGCAGCTCTTTCACCAGCCTTGACTCTTAATACCTCTCACACCACGGTTAATGGTATGGTTTACAACATAGAGTATAATAGCGCCTCGCAGCTGTCTCTCTCCCCCTCCTCTGTTCCGACCATGGATGAACTCGTCCGTCTGAACGGGGCCCGTAGCTATCCGTGTTGCTAAAGTTGAGGGTAAGAATCCACCCATTTTTTCGCCATATAGCATTGTGATATATAACGACTTATTGTTGGTAGCTTAGCTGATTGGAGAATATAGAGTTTATTGATAACATTAAGGTAATTTATATTTTAGTTTTTTATTGGTTCACTATATAGTACTTTGAATAGCTCAGATGTGTAGGCCTTGACTTCAACATAGCCATTTCTGTGACCAGTCACTAGCTAATCACTCAGTTATTTCAATGCGAAATTCGCCTAGTTATTTCAATGCTAAATTCTCCTGTTTGATTTGTACTAAGTGCCTCGGTGAATGTGTATGCTCTGACTTTAACATAGCTATTTCTGTGACCAGTTACAAGCTAATCACTCAGCTATTTCAATGCTAAATTCTATGCTAATTCCTTTGTCAAGGGGTGCCTCTGCGGATGTGTATGCTTTAACTTAGCTATTTCAATGCTAAATTCTATGCTAATTCCTTTGTCAAGGGTGCCTCTGCGGATGTGTATGCTTTAACTTTTAACATAGCTATTTCTGTGACCAGTCACAAGCTAATCACTCAGCCATTTCAATGCTAAATTATATGCTAACTCCCTCCCTCTCTCCCTCACCTCCCTCACCTCCCTCTCTCACCTCACCTCCTTCACCTCCCTCACCTCCCTCACCTCACCTCCCTCTCTCACCTCCCTCACCTCCCTCACCTCTCTCACCTCCCTCACCTCCCTCCCTCACCTCCCTCACCTCCCTCACCTCCCTCACCTCCCTCACCTCACCTCACCTCCCTCACCTCCCTCACCTCCCTCCCTCACCTCCCTCACCTCTCTCCCTCACCTCCTCACCTCCCTCTCTCACCTCACCTCCTTCACCTCTCTCAGCTCCCCTCACCTCACCTCCCTCTCTCACCTCCCTCACCTCCCTCACCTCTCTCACCTCCCTCACCTCTCTCACCTCCCTCACCTCACCTCCTCTCTCACCTCCCTCACCTCCCCTCACCTCTCTCACCTCCCACCCCCTCCCTCACCTCCCTCCCCCCTCTCCCTCACCTCCCTCACCTCCCTCCCTCACCCCCCTCACCTCCCTCCCTCACCTCCCTCACCTCCCTCACCTCCCTCACCTCCCTCCCTCTACCTCCCTCACCTCCCTCACCTTACCTCCCTCACCTCACCTCACCTCCCCTCTCCCCTCACCTCCCTCACCTCACTCACCTCCCGCACCTCACCTCCCTCACCTCACCCCTCCCTCACCTCCCTCCACCTCCCTTTCTTACCTCCCTCACCTCACCTCCCTCCCTCACCTCCCTCCCTCACCTCCCTCACCTCCTCACCTCCCCTCCCTCCTCCCCCCTCCTCCCCTCACCTTACCTCCTCACCTCACCTCACCTCCCTCTCTCCCTCACCTCCCCTCACCTCACTCACCTCCCTCACCCTCACCTCCCTCACCTCACCTCCCTCACGTCCCTCACCTCCCCTCACCTCCCTCACCTCCCTCCCTCACCTCCCTCACCTCCCTCCCTCACCTCCCTCACCTCCCTCACCCTCACCTCCCTCCCTCACCTCCCTCACCTCCCTCACCTCCCCTCCCTCCCTCTCACCTCACCTCCCTCCCTCACCTCCCCTCACCTCCCTCTCTCACCTCCCTCACCTCCCTCACCTCCCTCACCTCCCTCCCTCACCTCCCTCACCTACGTCCTCCCTCACCTCCCTCACCTCACTCACCTCCCTCCCTCACCTCACCTCACCTCCCTCACCTCCCCACGCTCCCCTCACCTCACCTCCCTCACCCCCTCACCTCCCTCACCTCACCTCCCTCTCCTCCCTCACCTCCCTCACCTCCCTCCCTCACCCTCCCCTCACCTCCCTCACCTCCTCCCTCACCTCACCTCACCCCCTCACCCTCCCTCCCTCACCTCCCTCACCTCCCTCTCTCACCCGACCTCACCTCCCCACCTCCCTCACCTCCCTCCTCACCTCCCTCACCTCCCTCACCTCCCTCACCTCACCTCACCTCCCTCCCTCCCTCACCTCACCTCCCCTCACCTCCCTCACCCCTCACCTCCCTCACCTCACCTCCCTCCCTCACCTCCCTCACCTCCCTCACCTCCCCTCCCTCACCTCACCTCACCTCCCTCACCTCCCCTCCCTCACCTCACCTCCCTCCCTCACCTCCCTCACCTCCCTCACCTCCCTCCCTCACCTCCCTCACCTCCCTCACCTCCCTCACCTCCCTCACCTCCCTCACCTCACCTCCCTCACCTCCCTCTCTCACCTCCCTCTCTCACTCCCTCACCTCACCTTCCTCCCTCACCTCCTTCACCTCCCTCACCTCCCTCACCTCACCTCCCTCACCTCCCTCACCTCCTCCCTCCTCACCTCCCTCACCTCACCCCTCCCTCACCTCCCTCACCTCCTCACCTCCCTCCCTCACCTCCCTCACCTCCCTACCTCACCTCACCTCCCTCACCTCCCTCCCCTCACCTCACCTCCCTCACCTCCCTCCCTCACCTCCCTCACCTCCCTCACCTCCCTCCCTCACCTCCCTCTCTCCCTCACCTCCCTCACCTCCCTCACCTCCCTCACCTCCCACCGCAGGATTGACGACCGCCCCCCCGTGTCGATGTGCCGCCCGCCCACGCCCGCGACCCGCGACCCGCCCGGCACCGGCGCCTCCGTCGGCCTCCCGGCACCGGCGCCCCCCGACGGCCTCCCGGCGCTCCGCCGGGCCCCGGGCGGGTCGCCCCACGGGCGAGCGGAGGGCCGCGCGGGGGCCGGGGCCTCCTCCGGCGCGAGGGGGGGGGAGAGCGGCCCGTGAGAGCGTCGCCGTTCCGTCGTGCGGCGGCGACCTCTCGGCTCACTCCCGGTTCTCGGAGGGGGGGGGGGGCGGGGGGTGGGGGGGGGCTTGTGGGACGGCGAGCGAGAGACCCCCGACGCCCGATTGAATCGGCGGCGTCGGGAGCCCTCCGTTGGCGTCGCGTCGCGGACCCGGTAAACGAAAGCGACGTTTCAAACGAAGGCGGAACGACGCGTCAGGCGGTGAACGTCGTCGCCGCCGCAAATCGCCGAACGGTAATCCAGAGAGAGAGAGAGGGAGAGTGGGTAGCGGTGGGGGTGGTGGCGGTTCCGGTTAGACGTGCGATCACGATTTCAATTTTGTCAGCGCGTAGCTCCCAGCGGCGAACGTGCCGCGCGCCTCTCTCGCCCGCCTCCCCCTCCACCCCGACGCGTGATCGGTCGATGGTGGAATCGGCAGGGCGGGCGGGCGAGCGAGTTGGGCGAAAGGTTTGTTCAGTGTCGGGGGGGTTCCGGATTAGAGAATCGAATCTTAAAATCCGTCGATTTTTGCTTTAAAAAATAAATAAAAAATTTGCACAATTTAACCCCGCGGCTTATCGCGAGCCAAACCGCCGTGCGGCAGACGAGGGGGGCGTGGCCTGTTGGGGTGGGCGGGGCACGGCGAGGGGGTTTCCGGCCTTCGCGAGGCTGCAATTGGCTTGTCGCGGGTGACTCCGTCCGCGAGTGAGCGAGTTTGGGTTCCAGAGGGGCCGTTCCCGAAGTCGCTTTGTTGGCGAGCCCAAAATTTGGTTCGCGAGTCCAACGTTGAGCCCCGTCGATTCGCTCGCTCGGCGCGGCATCGCAAGCGGGCGGCGGTGGTCGGCACGCTCCCGGCAACGGCGCCGCATTCCGCGGTATAACAGGCACGTAGCGACGGTGCACGTTGTACACGGTGACGGTGCACGTTGTACACCGTGACGGTGGTGACGGTGCACGCTCTACACCGTGACGGTGGTAACGGTGCACGTTCTACACCGTGACGGTGGTGACGGTGCACGTTCTACACCGTGACGGTGTCACGCTCTACACCGTGACAGTGCACGTTGTACACGGTGACGGTGGTGACGGTGCACGTTCTACACGGTGACGGTGCACGTTCTACACGGTGACGGTGCACGTTGTACACCGTGACGGTGGTGACGGTGCACGTTCTACACGGTGACGGTGCACGTTGTACACCGTGACGGTGGTGACGGTGCACGTTCTACACGGTGACGGTGCACGTTGTACACCGTGACGGTGGTGACGGTGTACACGGTGACAGTGTCACGTTCTACACCGTGACGGTGCACGTTCTGCAACTTGCCGTGTTGCTGTGGAGTTTCGTGTCGAGCTGAGGGGGTGGGAGGGACCCGCATTGAATAGAGAAGGGGGGAGGCTGGGGGGGTGAGTTGCCTCTTGTGGTCTGGAAGTTCACCGGCCTTGCCTCGGGCGAAGCCTCTGGGCGTCACACGCAGTGACGCTTTTTCCTTTTGCGTTGAACCCAGAACACGGTGGGTCACGGCGGCGGGTCAAAGTCAACGGGTTCCTTTAGGAGGCTTTCACGATCCGATATCATCCGCAACGGAGGTGTTTTGGGGGTTAGACGGCGTGAATATTTAAACGCGTCGTGAAAGACCCGCCAACCACCGGACGCAGCCGACGAGCAAGGGTTGTCAACGTCAACAGAACGTGGCAAAATTCGTCACCGGTTGTGCGCGTGTTTGATTGTGCAAAGTCGTCTATTCGTTTCGTTGTTGTTGTTTTAGTTGACGTCATTAATTTTTTTACGCGGAAATTTGCAAAAACATGTATTTGTGTCAACGCTCAAACAAGTGGTGTGTGGGGTGCAGAGTCGGTGGTGGAGATTCCACATCCCTACTGGGGGGGGGGCAGAGCCAAGCCACAACATTTACAATCCGAGTGCCGTGACGTTTCGCCAGTAATTACAACCAGCGTCATCAGGTCGACAGCCAGACTTGTGGAGCGGTCCACCAGTTTCGTTCCTCGTACGTAGCCGGCCGTGCGCTAACCGGAGGTGCGGAGCGGTGGCGCAGCGGTTAGCGCCACGCTGCACTGCGAACCCGGCGACCCACAGTTCACTTCCCGCTCACGGCCACCGGCACCGGCGACGATTTTTTGTTATCCGGTCCTGGGCAACCCCCTAGGTCGACTTAGCCTTAAATGAGTAACCTGGTGCAGTGCGTATACATCGGCCTCGAGGGAGACAAAGGCGGCCGGGCGTGGTGCCGGCCACCCACCCCCTCTTGTTCTGTGCCGGCCTTCGTAGGCGCTGCTCGTTACACTGGGGGTCTTTGTGTGTTGTAGCACCAGGACTAGATGTGTGGAATCTGTCCACTTTTGGCTGGGTTGGCAGTGGTGAGCAACTTTGTGGGCTAGTGGTGAGCTATTCTCTGTGTGCCAGTGGTGAGCTGTGTCAGTGGTGAGCTGTTCTCTCTCTGTGTGCTAGTTGTGAGCTGTTCTCTCTGTGTGCTAGTGGTGAGCTGTTCTCTCTGTGTTTGTGCCAGTGGTGAGCTGTTCTCTCTCTGTGTGTCAGTGGTGAGCTGTTCTCTCTGTGTGCCAGTGGTGAGCTGTGTCAGTGGTGAGCTGTTCTCTCTGTGTGCCAGTGGTGAGCTGTCAGTGGTGAGCTGTTCTCTCTCTGTGTGTCAGTGGTGAGCTGTTCTCTCTCTGTGTGCCAGTGGTGAGCTGTTCTCTCTCTGTGTGCCAGTGGTGAGCTGTTCTCTCTGTGTGCCAGTGGTGAGCTGTTATCTCTGTGTGTGTCAGTGGTGAGCTGTTCTCTCTCTGTGTGCCAATAGGGAGCTGTTCTCTCTCTGTGTGTCAGTGGTGAGCTGTTCTCTCGCTGTGCCAGTGGTGAGCTGCTCTCTCTCTGTGTGTCAGTGGTGAGCTGTTCTCTTTGTGTGTCAGTGATGAGCTGTTCTCTCTCTGTGTTTGCCAGTGGTGAGCTGTTCTCTCGCTGTGCCAGTGGTGAGCTGTTCTCTCTGTGTGCCAGTGGTGAGCTGTTCTCTCTGTGTACCAGTAGTGAGCTGTTCTCTCTGTGTACCAGTAGTGAGCTGTTCTCTCTGTGTGCCAGTGGTGAGCTGTTCCCTCTGTGTGCCAGTGGTGAGCTGTTCTCTCTCTGTGTGCCAGTGGTGAGCTGTTGTCTCTGTGTGTGCCAGTGGTGAGCTGTTCTCTCTGTGTGTGGCAGTGGTGAGCTGTTCTCTCTGTGCTAGTGGTGAGCTGTTCTCTCTGTGTACCAGTAGTGAGCTGTTCTCTCTGTGTGCCAGTGGTGAGCTGTTCTCTCTGTGTGTCAGTGGTGAGCTGTTCTCTCTCTGTGTGCCAGTGGTGAGCTGTTCTCTCTCTGTGTGCCAGTGGTGAGCTGTTCTCTCGCTGTGTGCCAGTGGTGAGCTGTTCTCTCTCTGTGTGCCAGTGGTGAGCTGTTCTCTCTCTGTCAGTGGTGAGCTGTTCTCTGTGTGTGTGTGCCAGTGGTGAGCTGTTCTCTCTGTGTGCCAGTGGTGAGCTGTTCTCTCTGTGTGTCAGTGGTGAGCTGTTCTCTCTCTGTGTGCCAGTGGTGAGCTGTTCTCTCTCTGTGTGCCAGTGGTGAGCTGTTCTCTCGCTGTGTGCCAGTGGTGAGCTGTTCTCTCTCTGTGTGCCAGTGGTGAGCTGTTCTCTCTCTGTCAGTGGTGAGCTGTTCTCTCTGTGTGTGTGCCAGTGGTGAGCTGTTCTCTCTGTAGGCCAGTGGTGAGCTGTTCTCTCTATGTGCCAGTGGTGAGCTGTTCTCTCTCTGTGTGCCAGTGGTGAGCTGTTCTGTCTGTGTGCCAGTGGTGAGCTGTTCTCTCTGTGTGCCAGTGGTGAGCTGTTCTCTCTGTGTGCCAGTGGTGAGCTGTTCTCTCTCTGTGTGCCAGTGGTGAGCTTTTCTTTCTGTGTGCCAGTGGTGAGCTGTTCTCTCTGTGTGCCAGTGGTGAGCTGTTCTCTCTCTGTCAGTGGTGAGCTGTTCTCTCTCTGTCAGTGGTGAGCTGTTCTCTCTGTGTGTGTGCCAGTGGTGTGCTGTTCTCTCTGTAGGCCAGTGGTGAGCTGTTCTCTCTGTGTGCCAGTGGTGAGCTGTTCTCTCTCTGTGTGCCAGTGGTGAGCTGTTCTCTGTGTGCCAGTGGTGAGCTGTTCTCTCTGTGTGTCAGTGGTGAGCTGTTGTCTTGCTGTGCCAGTGGTGAGCTGTTCTCTGTGTGCCAGTGGTGAGCTGTTCTCTCTCTGTGTGTCAGTGGTGAGCTGTTCTCTCTCTGTGCCAGTGGTGAGCTGTTCTCTCTGTGCCAGTGGTGAGCTGTTCTCTGTGTGTCAGTGGTGAGCTGTTCTCTCTGTTTGTGCCAGTGGTGAGCTTTCTCTCTGTGCCAGTGGTGAGCTGTTCTCTCTGTGTGTCAGTGGTGAGCTGTTCTCTCGCTGTGCCAGTGGTGAGCTGTTCTCTCTGTGTGCCAGTGGTGAGCTGTTCTCTCTCTGTGTGCCAGTGGTGAGCTGTTCTCTCTGTGTGCCAGTGGTGAGCTGTTCTCTCTGTGTGTCAGTGGTGAGCTGTTCTCTCTCTGTGTTTGCCAGTGGTGAGCTGTTCTCTCTCTGTGTTTGCCAGTGGTGAGCTGTTCTCTCGCTGTGCCAGTGGTGAGCTGTTCTCTCTCTCTCTCTATGTGCTAGGGGTGAGCTGTTCTCTCTGTGTGCCAGTGGTGAGCTGTTCTCTCTCTGTGTGCCAGTGGTGAGCTGTTCTCTCTCTGTGTGCCAGTGGTGAGCTGTTCTCTCTCTGTGTGCCAGTGGTGAGCTGTTCTCTCTCTCTGTGCTAGTGGTGAGCTGTTCTCTCTGTGTGCCAGTGGTGAGCTGTTCTCTCTCTGTGTGCCAGTGGCGAGCTGTTCTCTCTCTGTGTGCCAGTGGTGAGCTGTTCTCTGTGTGCCAGTGGTGAGCTGTTAGTGTGTGCCAGTGGTGAGCTGTTCTCTCTGTGTGCTAGTGGTGAGCTGTTCTCTCTGTGTACCAGTGGTGAGCTGTTCTCTGTGTGCCAGTGGTGAGCTGTTGTCTCTGTGTGCCAGTGGTGAGCTCTTCTCTCTGTGTGCCAGTGGTGAGCTGTTCTCTCTGTGTTTCAGTGGTGAGCTGTTCTCTCTGTGTGCCAGTGGTGAGCTGTTCTCTCTGTGCCAGTGGTGAGCTGTTCTCTCTCTGTGTGCCAGTGGTGAGCTGTTCTCTCTGTGTGCCAGTGGTGAGCTGTTCTCTCTGTGTGTCAGTGGTGAGCTGTTCTCTCGCTGTGCCAGTGGTGAGCTGTTCTCTGTGTGCCAGTGGTGAGCTGTTCTCTCTCTGTGTGTCAGTGGTGAGCTGTTCTCTCGCTGTGCCAGTGGTGAGCTGTTCTCTGTGTGCCAGTGGTGAGCTGTTCTCTCTCTGTGTGTCAGTGGTGAGCTGTTCTCTCTGTGCCAGTGGTGAGCTGTTCTCTGTTTGTCAGTGGTGAGCTGTTCTCTCTCTGTGTGCCAGTGGTGAGCTTTCTCTCTGTGCCAGTGGTGAGCTGTTCTCTCTGTGTGTCAGTGGTGAGCTGTTCTCTCGCTGTGCCAGTGGTGAGCTGTTCTCTCTGTGTGCCAGTGGTGAGCTGTTCTCTCTCTATGTGCCAGTGGTGAGCTGTTCTCTCTCTGTGTGCCAGTGGTGAGCTGTTCTCTCTCTGTGTGCTAGTGGTGAGCTGTTCTCTCTGTGTGCCAGTGGTGAGCTGTTCTCTCTCTGTGTGCCAGTGGTGAGCTGTTCTCTCTCTGTGTGCCAGTGGTGAGCTGTTCTCTCTGTGTGCCAGTGGTGAGCTGTTAGTGTGTGCCAGTGGTGAGCTGTTCTCTCTGTGTGCTAGTGGTGAGCTGTTCTCTCTGTGTACCAGTGGTGAGCTGTTCTCTCTCTGTGTGCCAGTGGTGAGCTGTTCTCTCTCTGTGTGCCAGTGGTGAGCTGTTCTCTCTGTGTGCCAGTGGTGAGCTGTTCTCTCTGTGTGCCAGTGGTGAGCTGTTCTCTCTGTGCCAGTGGTGAGCTGTTCTCTGTGTGTCAGTGGTGAGCTGTTCTCTCTGTGTGCCAGTGGTGAGCTGTTCTCTCTGTGTGCCAGTGGTGAGCTGTTCTCTCTCTGTGTGCCAGTGGTGAGCTTTTCTTTCTGTGTGCCAGTGGTGAGCTGTTCTCTCTGTGTGCCAGTGGTGAGCTGTTCTCTCTCTGTCAGTGGTGAGCTGTTCTCTCTGTGTGTGTGCCAGTGGTGAGCTGTTCTCTCTGTAGGCCAGTGGTGAGCTGTTCTCTCTGTGTGCCAGTGGTGAGCTGTTCTCTCTCTGTGTGCCAGTGGTGAGCTGTTCTCTCTGTGCCAGTGGTGAGCTGTTCTCTCTCTGTGTGCCAGTGGTGAGCTGTTCTCTCTGTGTGCCAGTGGTGAGCTGTTCTCTCTGTGTGTCAGTGGTGAGCTGTTCTCTCGCTGTGCCAGTGGTGAGCTGTTCTCTGTGTGCCAGTGGTGAGCTGTTCTCTCTCTGTGTGTCAGTGGTGAGCTGTTCTCTCTCTGTGCCAGTGGTGAGCTGTTCTCTCTGTGCCAGTGGTGAGCTGTTCTCTGTGTGTCAGTGGTGAGCTGTTCTCTCTGTGTGTGCCAGTGGTGAGCTTTCTCTCTGTGCCAGTGGTGAGCTGTTCTCTCTGTGTGTCAGTGGTGAGCTGTTCTCTCGCTGTGCCAGTGGTGAGCTGTTCTCTCTGTGTGCCAGTGGTGAGCTGTTCTCTCTCTGTGTGCCAGTGGTGAGCTGTTCTCTCTGTGTGCCAGTGGTGAGCTGTTCTCTCTGTGTGTCAGTGGTGAGCTGTTCTCTCTCTGTGTTTGCCAGTGGTGAGCTGTTCTCTCTCTGTGTTTGCCAGTGGTGAGCTGTTCTCTCGCTGTGCCAGTGGTGAGCTGTTCTCTCTCTCTCTATGTGCTAGGGGTGAGCTGTTCTCTCTGTGTGCCAGTGGTGAGCTGTTCTCTCTCTGTGTGCCAGTGGTGAGCTGTTCTCTCTGTGTGTCAGTGGTGAGCTGTTCTCTCGCTGTGCCAGTGGTGAGCTGTTCTCTCTGTGTGCCAGTGGTGAGCTGTTCTCTCTCTGTGTGCCAGTGGTGAGCTGTTCTCTCTGTGTGCCAGTGGTGAGCTGTTCTCTCTGTGTGTCAGTGGTGAGCTGTTCTCTCTCTGTGTTTGCCAGTGGTGAGCTGTTCTCTCTCTGTGTTTGCCAGTGGTGAGCTGTTCTCTCGCTGTGCCAGTGGTGAGCTGTTCTCTCTCTCTCTATGTGCTAGGGGTGAGCTGTTCTCTCTGTGTGCCAGTGGTGAGCTGTTCTCTGTGTGCCAGTGGTGAGCTGTTCTCTCTCTGTGTGCCAGTGGTGAGCTGTTCTCTCTCTGTGTGCCAGTGGTGAGCTGTTCTCTCTCTCTCTGTGCTAGTGGTGAGCTGTTCTCTCTGTGTGCCAGTGGTGAGCTGTTCTCTCTCTGTGTGCCAGTGGTGAGCTGTTCTCTCTGTGTGCCAGTGGTGAGCTGTTAGTGTGTGCCAGTGGTGAGCTGTTCTCTCTGTGTGCTAGTGGTGAGCTGTTCTCTCTGTGTATCAGTGGTGAGCTGTTCTCTGTGTGCCAGTGGTGAGCTGTTGTCTCTGTGTGCCAGTGGTGAGCTGTTGTCTCTGTGTGCCAGTGGTGAGCTGTTCTCTCTGTGTTTCAGTGGTGACCTGTTCTCTCTGTGTGCCAGTGGTGAGCTGTTCTCTCTGTGTGCAAGTGGTGAGCTGTTCTCTCTGTGCCAGTGGTGAGCTGTTCTCTCTCTGTGTGCCAGTGGTGAGCTGTTCTCTCTGTGTGCCAGTGGTGAGCTGTTCTCTCTGTGTGTCAGTGGTGAGCTGTTCTCTCGCTGTGCCAGTGGTGAGCTGTTCTCTGTGTGCCAGTGGTGAGCTGTTCTCTCTCTGTGTGTCAGTGGTGAGCTGTTCTCTCTCTGTGCCAGTGGTGAGCTGTTCTCTCTGTGCCAGTGGTGAGCTGTTCTCTCTGTGTGTCAGTGGTGAGCTGTTCTCTCGCTGTGCCAGTGGTGAGCTGTTCTCTCTGTGTGCCAGTGGTGAGCTGTTCTCTCTCTGTGTGCCAGTGGTGAGCTGTTCTCTCTCTGTGTGCCAGTGGTGAGCTGTTCTCTCTCTCTGTGCTAGTGGTGAGCTGTTCTCTCTGTGTGCCAGTGGTGAGCTGTTCTCTCTCTGTGTGCCAGTGGTGAGCTGTTCTCTCTCTGTGTGCCAGTGGTGAGCTGTTCTCTCTGTGTGCCAGTGGTGAGCTGTTAGTGTGTGCCAGTGGTGAGCTGTTCTCTCTGTGTGCTAGTGGTGAGCTGTTCTCTCTGTGTACCAGTGGTGAGCTGTTCTCTCTCTGTGTGCCAGTGGCGAGCTGTTCTATCTCTGTGTGCCAGTGGTGAGCTGTTCTCTCTCTGTGTGCCAGTGGTGAGCTGTTCTCTCTGTGTGCCAGTGGTGAGCTGTTAGTGTGTGCCAGTGGTGAGCTGTTCTCTGTGTGTGCTAGTGGTGAGCTGTTCTCTCTGTGTACCAGTGGTGAGCTGTTCTCTCTCTGTGTGCCAGTGGTGAGCTGTTCTCTCTCTGTGTGCCAGTGGTGAGCTGTTCTCTCTGTGTGCCAGTGGTGAGCTGTTCTCTCTGTGTGCCAGTGGTGAGCTGTTCTCTCTGTGCCAGTGGTGAGCTGTTCTCTGTGTGTCAGTGGTGAGCTGTTCTCTCTGTGTGCCAGTGGTGAGCTGTTCTCTCTGTGTGCCAGTGGTGAGCTGTTCTCTCTCTGTGTGCCAGTGGTGAGCTTTTCTTTCTGTGTGCCAGTGGTGAGCTGTTCTCTCTGTGTGCCAGTGGTGAGCTGTTCTCTCTCTGTCAGTGGTGAGCTGTTCTCTCTGTGTGTGTGCCAGTGGTGAGCTGTTCTCTCTGTAGGCCAGTGGTGAGCTGTTCTCTCTGTGTGCCAGTGGTGAGCTGTTCTCTCTCTGTGTGCCAGTGGTGAGCTGTTCTCTCTGTGCCAGTGGTGAGCTGTTCTCTCTCTGTGTGCCAGTGGTGAGCTGTTCTCTCTGTGTGCCAGTGGTGAGCTGTTCTCTCTGTGTGTCAGTGGTGAGCTGTTCTCTCGCTGTGCCAGTGGTGAGCTGTTCTCTGTGTGCCAGTGGTGAGCTGTTCTCTCTCTGTGTGTCAGTGGTGAGCTGTTCTCTCTCTGTGCCAGTGGTGAGCTGTTCTCTCTGTGCCAGTGGTGAGCTGTTCTCTGTGTGTCAGTGGTGAGCTGTTCTCTCTGTGTGTGCCAGTGGTGAGCTTTCTCTCTGTGCCAGTGGTGAGCTGTTCTCTCTGTGTGTCAGTGGTGAGCTGTTCTCTCGCTGTGCCAGTGGTGAGCTGTTCTCTCTGTGTGCCAGTGGTGAGCTGTTCTCTCTCTGTGTGCCAGTGGTGAGCTGTTCTCTCTGTGTGCCAGTGGTGAGCTGTTCTCTCTGTGTGTCAGTGGTGAGCTGTTCTCTCTCTGTGTTTGCCAGTGGTGAGCTGTTCTCTCTCTGTGTTTGCCAGTGGTGAGCTGTTCTCTCGCTGTGCCAGTGGTGAGCTGTTCTCTCTCTCTCTATGTGCTAGGGGTGAGCTGTTCTCTCTGTGTGCCAGTGGTGAGCTGTTCTCTCTCTGTGTGCCAGTGGTGAGCTGTTCTCTCTGTGTGTCAGTGGTGAGCTGTTCTCTCGCTGTGCCAGTGGTGAGCTGTTCTCTCTGTGTGCCAGTGGTGAGCTGTTCTCTCTCTGTGTGCCAGTGGTGAGCTGTTCTCTCTGTGTGCCAGTGGTGAGCTGTTCTCTCTGTGTGTCAGTGGTGAGCTGTTCTCTCTCTGTGTTTGCCAGTGGTGAGCTGTTCTCTCTCTGTGTTTGCCAGTGGTGAGCTGTTCTCTCGCTGTGCCAGTGGTGAGCTGTTCTCTCTCTCTCTATGTGCTAGGGGTGAGCTGTTCTCTCTGTGTGCCAGTGGTGAGCTGTTCTCTGTGTGCCAGTGGTGAGCTGTTCTCTCTCTGTGTGCCAGTGGTGAGCTGTTCTCTCTCTGTGTGCCAGTGGTGAGCTGTTCTCTCTCTCTCTGTGCTAGTGGTGAGCTGTTCTCTCTGTGTGCCAGTGGTGAGCTGTTCTCTCTCTGTGTGCCAGTGGTGAGCTGTTCTCTCTGTGTGCCAGTGGTGAGCTGTTAGTGTGTGCCAGTGGTGAGCTGTTCTCTCTGTGTGCTAGTGGTGAGCTGTTCTCTCTGTGTATCAGTGGTGAGCTGTTCTCTGTGTGCCAGTGGTGAGCTGTTGTCTCTGTGTGCCAGTGGTGAGCTGTTGTCTCTGTGTGCCAGTGGTGAGCTGTTCTCTCTGTGTTTCAGTGGTGACCTGTTCTCTCTGTGTGCCAGTGGTGAGCTGTTCTCTCTGTGTGCCAGTGGTGAGCTGTTCTCTCTGTGCCAGTGGTGAGCTGTTCTCTCTCTGTGTGCCAGTGGTGAGCTGTTCTCTCTGTGTGCCAGTGGTGAGCTGTTCTCTCTGTGTGTCAGTGGTGAGCTGTTCTCTCGCTGTGCCAGTGGTGAGCTGTTCTCTGTGTGCCAGTGGTGAGCTGTTCTCTCTCTGTGTGTCAGTGGTGAGCTGTTCTCTCTCTGTGCCAGTGGTGAGCTGTTCTCTCTGTGCCAGTGGTGAGCTGTTCTCTGTTTGTCAGTGGTGAGCTGTTCTCTCTCTGTGTGCCAGTGGTGAGCTTTCTCTCTGTGCCAGTGGTGAGCTGTTCTCTCTGTGTGTCAGTGGTGAGCTGTTCTCTCGCTGTGCCAGTGGTGAGCTGTTCTCTCTGTGTGCCAGTGGTGAGCTGTTCTCTCTCTGTGTGCCAGTGGTGAGCTGTTCTCTCTCTGTGTGCCAGTGGTGAGCTGTTCTCTCTCTCTGTGCTAGTGGTGAGCTGTTCTCTCTGTGTGCCAGTGGTGAGCTGTTCTCTCTCTGTGTGCCAGTGGTGAGCTGTTCTCTCTCTGTGTGCCAGTGGTGAGCTGTTCTCTCTGTGTGCCAGTGGTGAGCTGTTAGTGTGTGCCAGTGGTGAGCTGTTCTCTCTGTGTGCTAGTGGTGAGCTGTTCTCTCTGTGTACCAGTGGTGAGCTGTTCTCTCTCTGTGTGCCAGTGGCGAGCTGTTCTCTCTCTGTGTGCCAGTGGTGAGCTGTTCTCTCTCTGTGTGCCAGTGGTGAGCTGTTCTCTCTGTGTGCCAGTGGTGAGCTGTTAGTGTGTGCCAGTGGTGAGCTGTTCTCTCTGTGTGCTAGTGGTGAGCTGTTCTCTCTGTGTACCAGTGGTGAGCTGTTCTCTCTCTGTGTGCCAGTGGTGAGCTGTTCTCTCTCTGTGTGCCAGTGGTGAGCTGTTCTCTCTGTGTGCCAGTGGTGAGCTGTTCTCTCTGTGTGCCAGTGGTGAGCTGTTCTCTCTGTGCCAGTGGTGAGCTGTTCTCTGTGTGTCAGTGGTGAGCTGTTCTCTCTGTGTGCCAGTGGTGAGCTGTTCTCTCTGTGTGCCAGTGGTGAGCTGTTCTCTCTCTGTGTGCCAGTGGTGAGCTTTTCTTTCTGTGTGCCAGTGGTGAGCTGTTCTCTCTGTGTGCCAGTGGTGAGCTGTTCTCTCTCTGTCAGTGGTGAGCTGTTCTCTCTGTGTGTGTGCCAGTGGTGAGCTGTTCTCTCTGTAGGCCAGTGGTGAGCTGTTCTCTCTGTGTGCCAGTGGTGAGCTGTTCTCTCTCTGTGTGCCAGTGGTGAGCTGTTCTCTCTGTGCCAGTGGTGAGCTGTTCTCTCTCTGTGTGCCAGTGGTGAGCTGTTCTCTCTGTGTGCCAGTGGTGAGCTGTTCTCTCTGTGTGTCAGTGGTGAGCTGTTCTCTCGCTGTGCCAGTGGTGAGCTGTTCTCTGTGTGCCAGTGGTGAGCTGTTCTCTCTCTGTGTGTCAGTGGTGAGCTGTTCTCTCTCTGTGCCAGTGGTGAGCTGTTCTCCCTGTGCCAGTGGTGAGCTGTTCTCTGTGTGTCAGTGGTGAGCTGTTCTCTCTGTGTGTGCCAGTGGTGAGCTTTCTCTCTGTGCCAGTGGTGAGCTGTTCTCTCTGTGTGTCAGTGGTGAGCTGTTCTCTCGCTGTGCCAGTGGTGAGCTGTTCTCTCTGTGTGCCAGTGGTGAGCTGTTCTCTCTCTGTGTGCCAGTGGTGAGCTGTTCTCTCTGTGTGCCAGTGGTGAGCTGTTCTCTCTGTGTGTCAGTGGTGAGCTGTTCTCTCTCTGTGTTTGCCAGTGGTGAGCTGTTCTCTCTCTGTGTTTGCCAGTGGTGAGCTGTTCTCTCGCTGTGCCAGTGGTGAGCTGTTCTCTCTCTCTCTATGTGCTAGGGGTGAGCTGTTCTCTCTGTGTGCCAGTGGTGAGCTGTTCTCTCTCTGTGTGCCAGTGGTGAGCTGTTCTCTCTGTGTGTCAGTGGTGAGCTGTTCTCTCGCTGTGCCAGTGGTGAGCTGTTCTCTCTGTGTGCCAGTGGTGAGCTGTTCTCTCTCTGTGTGCCAGTGGTGAGCTGTTCTCTCTGTGTGCCAGTGGTGAGCTGTTCTCTCTGTGTGTCAGTGGTGAGCTGTTCTCTCTCTGTGTTTGCCAGTGGTGAGCTGTTCTCTCTCTGTGTTTGCCAGTGGTGAGCTGTTCTCTCGCTGTGCCAGTGGTGAGCTGTTCTCTCTCTCTCTATGTGCTAGGGGTGAGCTGTTCTCTCTGTGTGCCAGTGGTGAGCTGTTCTCTGTGTGCCAGTGGTGAGCTGTTCTCTCTCTGTGTGCCAGTGGTGAGCTGTTCTCTCTCTGTGTGCCAGTGGTGAGCTGTTCTCTCTCTCTCTGTGCTAGTGGTGAGCTGTTCTCTCTGTGTGCCAGTGGTGAGCTGTTCTCTCTCTGTGTGCCAGTGGTGAGCTGTTCTCTCTGTGTGCCAGTGGTGAGCTGTTAGTGTGTGCCAGTGGTGAGCTGTTCTCTCTGTGTGCTAGTGGTGAGCTGTTCTCTCTGTGTATCAGTGGTGAGCTGTTCTCTGTGTGCCAGTGGTGAGCTGTTGTCTCTGTGTGCCAGTGGTGAGCTGTTGTCTCTGTGTGCCAGTGGTGAGCTGTTCTCTCTGTGTTTCAGTGGTGACCTGTTCTCTCTGTGTGCCAGTGGTGAGCTGTTCTCTCTGTGTGCCAGTGGTGAGCTGTTCTCTCTGTGCCAGTGGTGAGCTGTTCTCTCTCTGTGTGCCAGTGGTGAGCTGTTCTCTCTGTGTGCCAGTGGTGAGCTGTTCTCTCTGTGTGTCAGTGGTGAGCTGTTCTCTCGCTGTGCCAGTGGTGAGCTGTTCTCTGTGTGCCAGTGGTGAGCTGTTCTCTCTCTGTGTGTCAGTGGTGAGCTGTTCTCTCTCTGTGCCAGTGGTGAGCTGTTCTCTCTGTGCCAGTGGTGAGCTGTTCTCTGTGTGTCAGTGGTGAGCTGTTCTCTCTGTGTGTGCCAGTGGTGAGCTTTCTCTCTGTGCCAGTGGTGAGCTGTTCTCTCTGTGTGTCAGTGGTGAGCTGTTCTCTCGCTGTGCCAGTGGTGAGCTGTTCTCTCTGTGTGCCAGTGGTGAGCTGTTCTCTCTCTGTGTGCCAGTGGTGAGCTGTTCTCTCTGTGTGCCAGTGGTGAGCTGTTCTCTCTGTGTGTCAGTGGTGAGCTGTTCTCTCTCTGTGTTTGCCAGTGGTGAGCTGTTCTCTCTCTGTGTTTGCCAGTGGTGAGCTGTTCTCTCGCTGTGCCAGTGGTGAGCTGTTCTCTCTCTCTCTATGTGCTAGGGGTGAGCTGTTCTCTCTGTGTGCCAGTGGTGAGCTGTTCTCTCTCTGTGTGCCAGTGGTGAGCTGTTCTCTCTGTGTGTCAGTGGTGAGCTGTTCTCTCGCTGTGCCAGTGGTGAGCTGTTCTCTCTGTGTGCCAGTGGTGAGCTGTTCTCTCTCTGTGTGCCAGTGGTGAGCTGTTCTCTCTGTGTGCCAGTGGTGAGCTGTTCTCTCTGTGTGTCAGTGGTGAGCTGTTCTCTCTCTGTGTTTGCCAGTGGTGAGCTGTTCTCTCTCTGTGTTTGCCAGTGGTGAGCTGTTCTCTCGCTGTGCCAGTGGTGAGCTGTTCTCTCTCTCTCTATGTGCTAGGGGTGAGCTGTTCTCTCTGTGTGCCAGTGGTGAGCTGTTCTCTGTGTGCCAGTGGTGAGCTGTTCTCTCTCTGTGTGCCAGTGGTGAGCTGTTCTCTCTCTGTGTGCCAGTGGTGAGCTGTTCTCTCTCTCTCTGTGCTAGTGGTGAGCTGTTCTCTCTGTGTGCCAGTGGTGAGCTGTTCTCTCTCTGTGTGCCAGTGGTGAGCTGTTCTCTCTGTGTGCCAGTGGTGAGCTGTTAGTGTGTGCCAGTGGTGAGCTGTTCTCTCTGTGTGCTAGTGGTGAGCTGTTCTCTCTGTGTATCAGTGGTGAGCTGTTCTCTGTGTGCCAGTGGTGAGCTGTTGTCTCTGTGTGCCAGTGGTGAGCTGTTGTCTCTGTGTGCCAGTGGTGAGCTGTTCTCTCTGTGTTTCAGTGGTGACCTGTTCTCTCTGTGTGCCAGTGGTGAGCTGTTCTCTCTGTGTGCCAGTGGTGAGCTGTTCTCTCTGTGCCAGTGGTGAGCTGTTCTCTCTCTGTGTGCCAGTGGTGAGCTGTTCTCTCTGTGTGCCAGTGGTGAGCTGTTCTCTCTGTGTGTCAGTGGTGAGCTGTTCTCTCGCTGTGCCAGTAGTGAGCTGTTCTCTGTGTGCCAGTGGTGAGCTGTTCTCTCTCTGTGTGTCAGTGGTGAGCTGTTCTCTCTCTGTGCCAGTGGTGAGCTGTTCTCTCTGTGCCAGTGGTGAGCTGTTCTCTGTTTGTCAGTGGTGAGCTGTTCTCTCTCTGTGTGCCAGTGGTGAGCTTTCTCTCTGTGCCAGTGGTGAGCTGTTCTCTCTGTGTGTCAGTGGTGAGCTGTTCTCTCGCTGTGCCAGTGGTGAGCTGTTCTCTCTGTGTGCCAGTGGTGAGCTGTTCTCTCTCTGTGTGCCAGTGGTGAGCTGTTCTCTCTCTGTGTGCCAGTGGTGAGCTGTTCTCTCTCTCTGTGCTAGTGGTGAGCTGTTCTCTCTGTGTGCCAGTGGTGAGCTGTTCTCTCTCTGTGTGCCAGTGGTGAGCTGTTCTCTCTCTGTGTGCCAGTGGTGAGCTGTTCTCTCTGTGTGCCAGTGGTGAGCTGTTAGTGTGTGCCAGTGGTGAGCTGTTCTCTCTGTGTGCTAGTGGTGAGCTGTTCTCTCTGTGTACCAGTGGTGAGCTGTTCTCTCTCTGTGTGCCAGTGGTGAGCTGTTCTCTCTGTGTGCCAGTGGTGAGCTGTTCTCTCTGTGTGCCAGTGGTGAGCTGTTCTCTCTGTGCCAGTGGTGAGCTGTTCTCTGTGTGTCAGTGGTGAGCTGTTCTCTCTGTGTGCCAGTGGTGAGCTGTTCTCTCTGTGTGCCAGTGGTGAGCTGTTCTCTCTCTGTGTGCCAGTGGTGAGCTTTTCTTTCTGTGTGCCAGTGGTGAGCTGTTCTCTCTGTGTGCCAGTGGTGAGCTGTTCTCTCTCTGTCAGTGGTGAGCTGTTCTCTCTGTGTGTGTGCCAGTGGTGAGCTGTTCTCTCTGTAGGCCAGTGGTGAGCTGTTCTCTCTGTGTGCCAGTGGTGAGCTGTTCTCTCTCTGTGTGCCAGTGGTGAGCTGTTCTCTCTGTGCCAGTGGTGAGCTGTTCTCTCTCTGTGTGCCAGTGGTGAGCTGTTCTCTCTGTGTGCCAGTGGTGAGCTGTTCTCTCTGTGTGTCAGTGGTGAGCTGTTCTCTCGCTGTGCCAGTGGTGAGCTGTTCTCTGTGTGCCAGTGGTGAGCTGTTCTCTCTCTGTGTGTCAGTGGTGAGCTGTTCTCTCTCTGTGCCAGTGGTGAGCTGTTCTCTCTGTGCCAGTGGTGAGCTGTTCTCTGTGTGTCAGTGGTGAGCTGTTCTCTCTGTGTGTGCCAGTGGTGAGCTTTCTCTCTGTGCCAGTGGTGAGCTGTTCTCTCTGTGTGTCAGTGGTGAGCTGTTCTCTCGCTGTGCCAGTGGTGAGCTGTTCTCTCTGTGTGCCAGTGGTGAGCTGTTCTCTCTCTGTGTGCCAGTGGTGAGCTGTTCTCTCTGTGTGCCAGTGGTGAGCTGTTCTCTCTGTGTGTCAGTGGTGAGCTGTTCTCTCTCTGTGTTTGCCAGTGGTGAGCTGTTCTCTCTCTGTGTTTGCCAGTGGTGAGCTGTTCTCTCGCTGTGCCAGTGGTGAGCTGTTCTCTCTCTCTATGTGCTAGGGGTGAGCTGTTCTCTCTGTGTGCCAGTGGTGAGCTGTTCTCTCTCTGTGTGCCAGTGGTGAGCTGTTCTCTCTGTGTGTCAGTGGTGAGCTGTTCTCTCTCTGTGCCAGTGGTGAGCTGTTCTCTCTCTGTGTGCCAGTGGTGAGCTGTTCTCTCTGTGTGCCAGTGGTGAGCTGTTCTCTCTCTGTCAGTGGTGAGCTGTTCTCTCTGTGTGTGTGCCAGTGGTGAGCTGTTCTCTCTGTAGGCCAGTGGTGAGCTGTTCTCTCTGTGTGCCAGTGGTGAGCTGTTCTCTCTCTGTGTGCCAGTGGTGAGCTGTTCTCTCTGTGCCAGTGGTGAGCTGTTCTCTCTCTGTGTGCCAGTGGTGAGCTGTTCTCTCTGTGTGCCAGTGGTGAGCTGTTCTCTCTGTGTGTCAGTGGTGAGCTGTTCTCTCGCTGTGCCAGTGGTGAGCTGTTCTCTGTGTGCCAGTGGTGAGCTGTTCTCTCTCTGTGTGTCAGTGGTGAGCTGTTCTCTCTCTGTGCCAGTGGTGAGCTGTTCTCTCTGTGCCAGTGGTGAGCTGTTCTCTGTGTGTCAGTGGTGAGCTGTTCTCTCTGTGTGTGCCAGTGGTGAGCTTTCTCTCTGTGCCAGTGGTGAGCTGTTCTCTCTGTGTGTCAGTGGTGAGCTGTTCTCTCGCTGTGCCAGTGGTGAGCTGTTCTCTCTGTGTGCCAGTGGTGAGCTGTTCTCTCTCTGTGTGCCAGTGGTGAGCTGTTCTCTCTGTGTGCCAGTGGTGAGCTGTTCTCTCTGTGTGTCAGTGGTGAGCTGTTCTCTCTCTGTGTTTGCCAGTGGTGAGCTGTTCTCTCTCTGTGTTTGCCAGTGGTGAGCTGTTCTCTCGCTGTGCCAGTGGTGAGCTGTTCTCTCTCTCTATGTGCTAGGGGTGAGCTGTTCTCTCTGTGTGCCAGTGGTGAGCTGTTCTCTCTCTGTGTGCCAGTGGTGAGCTGTTCTCTCTGTGTGTCAGTGGTGAGCTGTTCTCTCGCTGTGCCAGTGGTGAGCTGTTCTCTCTGTGTGCCAGTGGTGAGCTGTTCTCTCTCTGTGTGCCAGTGGTGAGCTGTTCTCTCTGTGTGCCAGTGGTGAGCTGTTCTCTCTGTGTGTCAGTGGTGAGCTGTTCTCTCTCTGTGTTTGCCAGTGGTGAGCTGTTCTCTCTCTGTGTTTGCCAGTGGTGAGCTGTTCTCTCGCTGTGCCAGTGGTGAGCTGTTCTCTCTCTCTCTATGTGCTAGGGGTGAGCTGTTCTCTCTGTGTGCCAGTGGTGAGCTGTTCTTTGTGTGCCAGTGGTGAGCTGTTCTCTCTCTGTGTGCCAGTGGTGAGCTGTTCTCTCTCTGTGTGCCAGTGGTGAGCTGTTCTCTCTCTCTCTGTGCTAGTGGTGAGCTGTTCTCTCTGTGTGCCAGTGGTGAGCTGTTCTCTCTCTGTGTGCCAGTGGTGAGCTGTTCTCTCTGTGTGCCAGTGGTGAGCTGTTAGTGTGTGCCAGTGGTGAGCTGTTCTCTCTGTGTGCTAGTGGTGAGCTGTTCTCTCTGTGTATCAGTGGTGAGCTGTTCTCTGTGTGCCAGTGGTGAGCTGTTGTCTCTGTGTGCCAGTGGTGAGCTGTTGTCTCTGTGTGCCAGTGGTGAGCTGTTCTCTCTGTGTTTCAGTGGTGAGCTGTTCTCTCTGTGTGCCAGTGGTGAGCTGTTCTCTCTGTGTGCCAGTGGTGAGCTGTTCTCTCTGTGCCAGTGGTGAGCTGTTCTCTCTCTGTGTGCCAGTGGTGAGCTGTTCTCTCTGTGTGCCAGTGGTGAGCTGTTCTCTCTGTGTGTCAGTGGTGAGCTGTTCTCTCGCTGTGCCAGTGGTGAGCTGTTCTCTGTGTGCCAGTGGTGAGCTGTTCTCTCTCTGTGTGTCAGTGGTGAGCTGTTCTCTCTCTGTGCCAGTGGTGAGCTGTTCTCTCTGTGCCAGTGGTGAGCTGTTCTCTCTCTGTGTGCCAGTGGTGAGCTGTTCTCTCTGTGTGCCAGTGGTGAGCTGTTAGTGTGTGCCAGTGGTGAGCTGTTCTCTCTGTGTGCTAGTGGTGAGCTGTTCTCTCTGTGTATCAGTGGTGAGCTGTTCTCTGTGTGCCAGTGGTGAGCTGTTGTCTCTGTGTGCCAGTAGTGAGCTGTTGTCTCTGTGTGCCAGTGGTGAGCTGTTCTCTCTGTGTTTCAGTGGTGAGCTGTTCTCTCTGTGTGCCAGTGGTGAGCTGTTCTCTCTGTGTGCCAGTGGTGAGCTGTTCTCTCTGTGCCAGTGGTGAGCTGTTCTCTCTCTGTGTGCCAGTGGTGAGCTGTTCTCTCTGTGTGCCAGTGGTGAGCTGTTCTCTCTGTGTGTCAGTGGTGAGCTGTTCTCTCGCTGTGCCAGTGGTGAGCTGTTCTCTGTGTGCCAGTGGTGAGCTGTTCTCTCTCTGTGTGTCAGTGGTGAGCTGTTCTCTCTCTGTGCCAGTGGTGAGCTGTTCTCTCTGTGCCAGTGGTGAGCTGTTCTCTCTCTGTGTGCCAGTGGTGAGCTGTTCTCTCTCTCTCTCTGTGCTAGTGGTGAGCTGTTCTCTCTGTGTGCCAGTGGTGAGCTGTTCTCTCTCTGTGTGCCAGTGGTGAGCTGTTCTCTCTGTGTGCCAGTGGTGAGCTGTTAGTGTGTGCCAGTGGTGAGCTGTTCTCTCTGTGTGCTAGTGGTGAGCTGTTCTCTCTGTGTATCAGTGGTGAGCTGTTCTCTGTGTGCCAGTGGTGAGCTGTTGTCTCTGTGTGCCAGTGGTGAGCTGTTGTCTCTGTGTGCCAGTGGTGAGCTGTTCTCTCTGTGTTTCAGTGGTGAGCTGTTCTCTCTGTGTGCCAGTGGTGAGCTGTTCTCTCTGTGTGCCAGTGGTGAGCTGTTCTCTCTGTGCCAGTGGTGAGCTGTTCTCTCTCTGTGTGCCAGTGGTGAGCTGTTCTCTCTGTGTGCCAGTGGTGAGCTGTTCTCTCTGTGTGTCAGTGGTGAGCTGTTCTCTCGCTGTGCCAGTGGTGAGCTGTTCTCTGTGTGCCAGTGGTGAGCTGTTCTCTCTCTGTGTGTCAGTGGTGAGCTGTTCTCTCTCTGTGCCAGTGGTGAGCTGTTCTCTCTGTGCCAGTGGTGAGCTGTTCTCTCTCTGTGTGCCAGTGGTGAGCTGTTCTCTCTGTGTGCCAGTGGTGAGCTGTTAGTGTGTGCCAGTGGTGAGCTGTTCTCTCTGTGTGCTAGTGGTGAGCTGTTCTCTCTGTGTATCAGTGGTGAGCTGTTCTCTGTGTGCCAGTGGTGAGCTGTTGTCTCTGTGTGCCAGTGGTGAGCTGTTGTCTCTGTGTGCCAGTGGTGAGCTGTTCTCTCTGTGTTTCAGTGGTGAGCTGTTCTCTCTGTGTGCCAGTGGTGAGCTGTTCTCTCTGTGTGCCAGTGGTGAGCTGTTCTCTCTGTGCCAGTGGTGAGCTGTTCTCTCTCTGTGTGCCAGTGGTGAGCTGTTCTCTCTGTGTGCCAGTGGTGAGCTGTTCTCTCTGTGTGTCAGTGGTGAGCTGTTCTCTCGCTGTGCCAGTGGTGAGCTGTTCTCTGTGTGCCAGTGGTGAGCTGTTCTCTCTCTGTGTGTCAGTGGTGAGCTGTTCTCTCGCTGTGCCAGTGGTGAGCTGTTCTCTCTGTGTGCCAGTGGTGAGCTGTTCTCTCTCTGTGTGCCAGTGGTGAGCTGTTCTCTCTGTGTGCCAGTGGTGAGCTGTTCTCTCTGTGTGTCAGTGGTGAGCTGTTCTCTCTCTGTGTTTGCCAGTGGTGAGCTGTTCTCTCTCTGTGTTTGCCAGTGGTGAGCTGTTCTCTCGCTGTGCCAGTGGTGAGCTGTTCTCTCTCTCTATGTGCTAGGGGTGAGCTGTTCTCTCTGTGTGCCAGTGGTGAGCTGTTCTCTCTCTGTGTGCCAGTGGTGAGCTGTTCTCTCTGTGTGTCAGTGGTGAGCTGTTCTCTCGCTGTGCCAGTGGTGAGCTGTTCTCTCTGTGTGCCAGTGGTGAGCTGTTCTCTCTCTGTGTGCCAGTGGTGAGCTGTTCTCTCTGTGTGCCAGTGGTGAGCTGTTCTCTCTGTGTGTCAGTGGTGAGCTGTTCTCTCTCTGTGTTTGCCAGTGGTGAGCTGTTCTCTCTCTGTGTTTGCCAGTGGTGAGCTGTTCTCTCGCTGTGCCAGTGGTGAGCTGTTCTCTCTCTCTCTATGTGCTAGGGGTGAGCTGTTCTCTCTGTGTGCCAGTGGTGAGCTGTTCTCTGTGTGCCAGTGGTGAGCTGTTCTCTCTCTGTGTGCCAGTGGTGAGCTGTTCTCTCTCTGTGTGCCAGTGGTGAGCTGTTCTCTCTCTCTCTGTGCTAGTGGTGAGCTGTTCTCTCTGTGTGCCAGTGGTGAGCTGTTCTCTCTCTGTGTGCCAGTGGTGAGCTGTTCTCTCTGTGTGCCAGTGGTGAGCTGTTAGTGTGTGCCAGTGGTGAGCTGTTCTCTCTGTGTGCTAGTGGTGAGCTGTTCTCTCTGTGTATCAGTGGTGAGCTGTTCTCTGTGTGCCAGTGGTGAGCTGTTGTCTCTGTGTGCCAGTGGTGAGCTGTTGTCTCTGTGTGCCAGTGGTGAGCTGTTCTCTCTGTGTTTCAGTGGTGAGCTGTTCTCTCTGTGTGCCAGTGGTGAGCTGTTCTCTCTGTGTGCCAGTGGTGAGCTGTTCTCTCTGTGCCAGTGGTGAGCTGTTCTCTCTCTGTGTGCCAGTGGTGAGCTGTTCTCTCTGTGTGCCAGTGGTGAGCTGTTCTCTCTGTGTGTCAGTGGTGAGCTGTTCTCTCGCTGTGCCAGTGGTGAGCTGTTCTCTGTGTGCCAGTGGTGAGCTGTTCTCTCTCTGTGTGTCAGTGGTGAGCTGTTCTCTCTCTGTGCCAGTGGTGAGCTGTTCTCTCTGTGCCAGTGGTGAGCTGTTCTCTCTGTGTCAGTGGTGAGCTGTTCTCTCGCTGTGCCAGTGGTGAGCTGTTCTCTCTGTGTGCCAGTGGTGAGCTGTTCTCTCTCTGTGTGCCAGTGGTGAGCTGTTCTCTCTGTGTGCCAGTGGTGAGCTGTTCTCTCTCTGTGTGCCAGTGGTGAGCTGTTCTCTCTGTGTGCCAGTGGTGAGCTGTTAGTGTGTGCCAGTGGTGAGCTGTTCTCTCTCTGTGTGCTAGTGGTGAGCTGTTCTCTCTGTGTACCAGTGGTGAGCTGTTCTCTCTCTGTGTGCCAGTGGTGAGCTGTTCTCTCTCTGTGTGCCAGTGGTGAGCTGTTCTCTCTCTGTGTGCCAGTGGTGAGCTGTTCTCTCTGTGTGCCAGTGGTGAGCTGTTCTCTCTCTCTGTGCTAGTGGTGAGCTGTTCTCTCTGTGTGCCAGTGGTGAGCTGTTCTCTCTGTGTGCCAGTGGTGAGCTGTTCTCTCTCTGTGTGCCAGTGGTGAGCTGTTCTCTCTGTGTGCCAGTGGTGAGCTTTTAGTGTGTGCCAGTGGTGAGCTGTTCTCTCTCTGTGTGCTAGTGGTGAGCTGTTCTCTCTGTGTACCAGTGGTGAGCTGTTCTCTCTCTGTGTGCCAGTGGTGAGCTGTTCTCTCTCTGTGTGCCAGTGGTGAGCTGTTCTCTCTCTGTGTGCCAGTGGTGAGCTGTTCTCTCTGTGTGCCAGTGGTGAGCTGTTCTCTCTGTGTTTCAGTGGTGAGCTGTTCTCTCTGTGTGCCAGTGGTGAGCTGTTAGTGTGTGCCAGTGGTGAGCTGTTCTCTCTGTACCAGTGGTGAGCTGTTCTCTCTCTGTGTGCCAGTGGTGAGCTGTTCTCTCTGTGTGTGACAGTGGTGAGCTGTTCTCTCTCACTGTGTCAGTGGTGAGCTGTTCTCTCTCACTGTGTCAGTGGTGAGCTGTTCTCTGTGCCAGTGGTGAGCTGTTTTCTCTGTGCCAGTGGTGAGCTGTTCTCTCTCAGTGCCAGTGGTGAGCTGTTCTCTCTGTGTGCCAGTGGTGAGCTGTTAGTGTGTGCCAGTGGTGAGCTGTTCTCTCTGTAACAGTGGTGAGCTGTTCTCTCTGTGTGCCAGTGGTGAGCTGTTCTCTCGCTGTACCAGTGGTAAGCTGTTCTCTCTCGCTGTGCCAGTGGTGAGGCCGTCGCTGTGCCGGTGAGTGGGTCAATCCCCAACGTCGCCCCCCCCCCCCGCCACGCCTCGTGTGCTGCTCTGTACAGCTCTCACACTAACAACAACTCTTCTCTCCGCCTGATGAAGGCCGCTCGTGTTGCCATCGAAACGTCGTGGGCTTTTTTGGCTTTTGTTATTTCCCCAGTGATTATTTAAACATTTTTACTATCTAATTTTTGCCGCGTTATTTTTATTTTCTATCTACCGTTACTTCATAGAAAGGACCAGGAATCACTAATAAAACCCTGTGTCTTCTTTGGTTCTTTCGGTAAAGTCACGAGGAATGAGAATAAAATAATAAATTGATAAAATAAAATAACACAATAATATTCTCACGACGTTTCGGCCACAACACAAGTGGCCTTCATCAGGTGAAGGGACGAGACTGGTAGGACAGCGCTGGAGTGAAAGAGCCACGTTCAGATCACGGCCTTTAAGCTGTGTGAGAGGAACAAAGCGCCTTGACAAAGGAATTAGCATATAATTTAGCATTGAAATGGCTGAATGATTAGCTTGTGACTGGTCACAGAAATAGTTATGTTAAAAGTTAAAGCATACACATCCGCAGAGGCACCCCTTGACAATGGAATTAGCATAGAATTTAGCATTGAAATAGCTAAGTTAAAGCATACACATCCGCAGAGGCACCCCTTGACAATGGAATTAGCATAGAATTTAGCATTGAAATAGCTGAGTGATTAGCTTGTAACTGCTTACAGAAATAGCTACGTTAAAGTCAGACCATACACATTCACCGAGGCACTTAGTACAAATCAAACAGGAGAATTTAGCATTGAAATAACTAGGCGAATTTAGCATTGAAATAACTGAGTGATTAGCTAGTGACTGGTCACAGAAATGACTATGTTGAAGTCAAGGCCTACACATCTGAGCTATTCACAGTACTATATAGTGACCCAATAAAAACTAAAATATAAATTACCTTAATGTTATCAATAAACTCTATATTCTCCAATCAGCTCAGCTACCAACAATAAGTCGTTATATATCACAATGCTATATGGCAAAAAATGGGTGGATTCTTACCCTCAACTTTAGCACCACGGATAGCTACGGGCCCCGTTCAGACGGATGAGTTCGTCCATGGTCGGAACAGAGGAGGGGGAGAGAGTCTCTCCGTGTCTCTCCACGTCTCTCTGTGTCTCCGTGTGTCTCCGTGTCTCTCCGTGTCTCTCCGCGTGTCCGTGTCTCTTGTCTCCGCGTGTCTCTCCGTGTCTCTCCGCGTCTCTCCGTGTCTCTCCGTGTCTCTCCGTGTCTCTCCGCGTCTCTCCGTATCTCTCCGTTTCTCTCCGTGTCTCTCCGCGTCTCTCCGTGTCTCTCCGTTTCTCTCCGTGTCTCTCCACGTCTCTCCATGTCTCTCCTTGTCTCTTCGTGTCTCTCCGTGTCTCTCCGTGTCTCCGTGTCTCCGCGTGTCTCTCCGCGTCTCTCCGTGTCTCTTGTCACCGCGTGTCTCTCCATGTCTCTGCGTGTCTCTCCGTGTATCTCCGTGTCTCTCCGTGTCTCCGCGTGTCTCTCCGTGTCTCTCCGTGTCTCTCTGCGTCTCTCCGTGTCTCTTGTCACCGCGTGTCTCTCCGTGTCTCTCCGTGTCTCTCGCGTCTCTCCACGTCTCTCCGTGTCTCTCCGCGTCTCTCCGTGTCTCTCCGTGTCTCTTGTCACTGCGTGTCTCTCCGTGTCTCTCCGTGTCTCTCCGTGTCTCCGCGTGTCTCTCCGTGTCTCTCCGTGTCTCCGCGTGTCTCTCCGTGTCTCTCCGTGTCTCTCCGTGTCTCCGTGTCTCTCCGTGTCTCTTGTCACCGCGTGTCTCTCCGTGTCTCTCCGTGTCTCTCCGCGTCTCTCCGCGTCTCTCCGTGTCTCTTGTCACCGCGTGTCTCTCCGTGTCTCTCCGTGTCTCTCCGCGTCTCTCCGTGTCTCTCCGTGTCTCTTGTCACCGCGTGTCTCTCCGTGTCTCTCCGCGTCTCTCCTTGTCTCTCCTTGTCTCTCCGTGTCTCTCCTTGTCTCCGCGTGTCTCTCCGTGTCTCTCCGTGTCTCTCCGCGTCTCTCCTTGTCTCTCCGTGTCTCTCTGCGTCTCTCCGTGTCTCTTGTCTTTCCGTGTCTCTCCTTGTCTCTCCTTGTCTCTCCGTGTCTCTCCTTGTCTCCGCGTGTCTCTCCGTGTCTCTGCGTGTCTCTCCATGTCTCTCCGTGTCTCTCCGTGTCTCTTGTCACCGCGTGTCTCTCGTCTCTCTGTGTCTCTCCGCGTCTCTCCGCGTCTCTCCGTGTCTCTTGTCACCGCGTGTCTCTCCGTGTCTCTCCGTGTCCGTGTCTCTCTACGTCTCTCCGTGTCTCTCCGCGTCTCTCCGTGCCTCTCCATGTCTCTTGTCACCGTGTGTCTCTCCATGTCTCTCCGCGTCTCTCCTTGTCTCTCCGTGTCTCTCCTTGTCTCCGCGTGTCTCTCCGTTTCTCTCCGTGTCTCTCCTTGTCTCTCCGTGTCTCTCTGCATCTCTCCGTGTCTCTCCGTGTCTCTCCACGTCTCTTCACGTCTCTCCTTGTCTCTCTGTGTCTCTCCGTGTCTCTCCGTGTCTCTCCGCGTCTCTCCGTGTCTCTCCTTGTCTCTCCGTGTCTCTCCGCGTGTCTCTCCGTGTCTCTCCGTGTCTCTCCGTGTCTCTCCGTCTCTCTCCGTGTCTCTCCGTGTCTCCGTGTGTCTCTCCGCGTCTCTCCTTGTCTCTCCGCGTCTTTCCGTGTCTCTCCGTGTCTCTCCGTGTCTCCGCGTGTCTCTGCGTGTCTCTCCATGTCTCTCCGTGTCTCCGCGTGTCTCCGCGTGTTTCCGCTTCTCTCCGTGTCTCTCCGCGTCTCTCCATGTCTCTCCGTGTCTCCGCGTGCGTTCGATGCGCGTGGAGCGACCCGCGTCACGGACTCACGCGCTATCTTCCTTTCTCATCGCCGCCCGCCCGCCCGCCCTTCTCTCTCTCTCCTCCTCCTCCTCCCTCTCCATGACCTCGTCGCCCATCGAGTCGACGAGCGAGGAGCAGCCAAATTCAACTGTGCGCCGGCCAGCCGGGGTGGAAGGCCGGACACACTGGACATACAGGGGAGGGTCGTGCATGCGGGCGTGCGGGTGGGCGGGCGGGCTCGCGTTCCACTCACTAACTCACTCACTCACCCGCTCACTCACCCACTCACTCACTCACCCGCTCACTCACCCACTCACTAACTCACCCGGTCACTCACTCACCCGCTCACTCACCCATCCACTCACCCACTCACTCACCCATCCACTCACCCACTCACCCAACCACTCACTCACCCACTCACTTACCCAACCACTCACCCGCTCACTCACCCATCCACTCACCCACTCACTCACCCACCCACTCACCCACCCACTCACCCGCTCACTCACCCATCCACTCACCCACCCAACCACCCACTCACTCACCCACTCATTAATTTTTCCCCCCCGCAAAGACGTCCAGCAGGGGCACGGGGCTCAGCGAGTGACACCGACAATCGGGGCGACATTCTCGTCACAACAGACGGTCACGTGGGCTGGCGGCACCTGACGACAGCACGTGGGTCAAAACGTTGGACGCCGCGTTTGGTGGAATCGGGTGACATTGCTCATCGCTGTGCCAAGGTGCGACTCGAAGCGGTCTAAGTACGGGGCTCACGAGCGGCCGCGTTTGTTCCTCCGTGCCTGCTTGTAGCGGCTAAACAGCGGAATAAAACCCATCGCATTTAGAGGATATTGTCCCTTGTGATGCTTTGAATGTTGAACTGTGTCCATGTACATACAGAACAGAACAAACATACTCGTGATTAAAAAACACAAACATTAAATTCCGATTTAAAGCTTTCGTGACTGCAAGGATTCATCTTCTTTGGTTCTTTCGGTAAAGTCATTACCACGTAGAATGAGAATAAAATAATAAATTGATCAAATAAAATTCTCACGACGTTTCGGCCCAAACAGGGTGATGCCACTTCAGGTTGTCCGTTAGTTCTGCAAGATATAAACCCCACGGCGAAAGGTCTCGAGACCTCCCACGAGGCACAAATCAGACCGCGCGGCGTTGCAGCGGCGGTTTCTTATACGAACTACTCAAAATGTTACCTATAGAAAAGTCTTTTTTATTTGAAAAATCATTCTCATGTCCAGCTGCCTGGTGGGGTGGCGCCCCACCGCCCCCTAGTGGACTAAGTCAGACACCACCCCCCACTGCCCCTAGTGGACTAAGTCAGACACCACCCCCACTGCCCCCTAGTGGACTAACTAAGTCAGACGCCACCCCCACTGCCCCCTAGTGGACTAAGTCAGACACCACCCCCACTGTCCCCTAGTGGACTAAGTCAGACACCACCCCCACTGTCCCCTAGTGGACTAAGTCAGACACCACCCCCACTGTCCCCTAGTGGACTAAGTCAGACACCACCCCCCACTGCCCCCTAGTGGACTAACTAAGTCAGACACCACCCCCACTGTCCCCTAGTGGACTAAGTCAGACACCACCCCCACTGTCCCCTAGTGGACTAACTAAGTCAGACACCACCCCCCACTGCCCCCTAGTGGACTAAGTCAGACACCACCCCCACTGCCCCCTAGTGTGTGAACGCGCACCACCACTGCCACCACTGCCACGACCGCCACCACCACCACTGCCACCACCGCCACGACCGCCACCACCACCACCACGGCCACCACCACCACTGCCACCACTGCAACCACTACAACCACCACCCACCTCACCTCAAATGAGTACCTGGTGCGGTGTGTAGTAATCATCGCCAGGAGGGAGACAAAGGCGGCCGGGCGTGGTGCTGACCACCCACCCCCTCGTGTGCCACAGTGCCGGCAGCCTTCATAGCTGCTGCTACTCGCTAACAGCACTTGCCCCTACAGTCTGTTACAGGCTACACAGTGGGGAATCTTTGTCTTTGTGTTTGTGTGTGCCTGGCCCCGCCCTGCCTCACCCACCCACCACAGCCAGAATACCTCGTCACACACACAGCGTGACGAGGTGTGAACACACACAGCGTGACGAGGTGTGAATACTCACAGTGTGACGAGGTGTGAACACACAGTGTGACGAGGTGTGAACACACACACACAGTGTGTGACGAGGTGTGAACACACACAGTGTGTGACGAGGTGTGAACACACACAGTGTGTGACGAGGTGTGAACACACAGCGTGACGAGGTGTAACACACACACACAGTGTGACGAGGTGTGAACACACACAGTGTGACGAGGTGTGAACACACATTGTAACGAGGTGTGAACACACACAGTGTGACGAGGTGTAACACACACACAGCGTGACGAGGTGTGAACACACATTGTAACGAGGTGTGAACACACACAGTGTGTGACGAGGTGTGAACACACACACAGTGTGACGAGGTGTGAACACACACAGCGTGACGAGGTGTGAACACACACACAGTGTGACGAGGTGTAACACACATTGTAACGAGGTGTGATCACAGTGTGTGACGAGGTGTGAACACACACACAGCGTGACGAGGTGTGAAGACACACACAGTGTGACGAGGTGTGAACACACACAGTGTGACGAGGTGTAACATACACACAGTGTGACGAGGTGTGAACACACAGGATGACGAGGTGTGATCACACAGTGTGTGACGAGGTGTGAACACACACAGCGTGACGAGGTGTGAACACACATTGTAACGAGGTGTGAACACACACACATTGTAACGAGGTGTGATCACACACATTGTAACGAGGTGTGATCACACAGTGTGTGACGAGGTGTGAACACACACACAGCGTGACGAGGTGTGAACGAGGTGTGAACACACACACAGCATGACGAGGTGTGACGAGGTGTGAACACGGAGTGATTGGGAACCCAGCAATAATGATCATTTCATTCACGCACGACTTGACCGTGGTAAAATCCTCTATACAAAAATAATAATTAAGGGGACGTCCATAAATGACGTCACGCGACTTTGGGTCATTCGGTAAAGTCACGGATAAAGGTTTCAAAGGAAATAAAATAAACTACGACGTTTCGATCCCAACACCAAGAAAATGAATTCCTGCAGTCATGAAAGTTTTAAGTCTTAAAATTGTATTTCTTACACTTGGCCAAAATAATGGGGTGGAGGGTATTGCGTGATTTCAAGAGGAGATTTTATATACACACCACCACACCTGGCTAAAGCAATTAACCACTCAGTTAATTAAGGTGCTAAGTGGAGGCACGTGGCTGGGCTAAACCATTTAAATGCTCACGCGCCACCCGCTAAAGCAATTAACCACTCAGTTAATTAAGGTGTTAAGTGGAGGCACGTGGCTGGGCTAAGACATTTAAATACTGACACGTGACACACCCGCTAGGCACTTTGAACACAGCACGTGGCTGGGCTAAGACATTTAAATACTGACACGTGACACACCAGCTAGGCACTTTGAACACAGCACGTGGCTGGGCTCAGACATTTAAATACTGACACGTGACACCAGCTAGACACTTTGAACACAGCACGTGGCTGGGCTAAGACATTTAAATACTGACACGTGACACACCAGCTAGGCACTTTGAACACAGCACGTGGCTGGGCTAAGACATTTAAATACTGACACGTGACACCCCCACCCCCACACGCACAGCAGCGGTGGTGGTGACGGTGGTGGTGGTGGAATCTGCTCCTCCGCTTCTCAGCTGACAAAAAAAAAATTTATCTGCCGGTGTAGCGATGGAGAATGTAAAATCTCCGCTGCAAGTGAGTAGATAACCCCCCCTCTCTCTCATTCAGCGCTCCAACATCTCTCCCCATCTCTCTCTCTCTCCCCCTACCCCGACTCTCTCCCCCATCCACCTCCCGTACCGCGCGTCCTTCATTCCCGCAGTTTTGACTTCAGCAGCCAAGTGCGTCTCTGTGTTGTCTCTCTCTCTGTGTCTCTGTGTTGTTGCTGTGTCTCTCTCTATCTGTGTCTCTGTGTTGTTGCTGTGTCTCTCTCTATCTGTGTCTCTGTGGTGTGCCTCTCTCTGTGTCTCTGTGTTGTTGCTGTGTCTCTATATCTGTCTCTCTCTCTGTGTCTCTGTGTTGTTGCTGTGTGTCTCTATCTGTGTCTCTCTCTCTGTGTTGTTGCTGTGTGTCTCTCTCTCTATCTGTGTCTCTCTCTGTGTCTCTGTGTTGTTGCTGTGTGTCTCTCTCTATCTGTGTCTCTGTGTTATTGCTGTGTCTCTCTCTATCTGTGTCTCTGTGGTGTGCCTCTCTCTGTGTCTCTGTGTTGTTGCTGTCTCTCACTCAAAACTGCTCTAGAGGAGTTGTACAACCCTAGCTGCCACTGCTATTCAGTGGCCTAAATTATGGCCCTAGATTTTGGTGTTATAATTTATTTATGGAGTTTATTGTTAAAAATTCGGTCACAGTCCCTATGATCACTGTTACATTGCATTTATGGCTTTTATTTTGGTGATTTCAAAAAGTTTTTTTTGTTTTGGCCATGTTTTTGTTTATTGTAGTACGGAGTTAGACTGATAGCCTTAATCTTAGTTGTCTTGTGGTTGTTGTTGTTGTTTGACCTGCATCCCACTGGGATTTTTGCACACAGCGTTGGTGTACGGTGCTATTTCAGGAATATTTTGATATTTTTTTCCTGTATTTTCTGTTTGCACAGTCACAAAATCACTTTAAGATGTTTTCCTGTTCATGTTTTTTGTTTGTTGCGGTTGCACCCGATTCAAGAGCCGAATGTCTCACAGGGCTATACCAAATAAATGAACTATGAACTATGAACTCTCTCTGTGTCTCTGTGTTGTTGCTGTGTTTCTCTCTCTCTGTGTTTCTCTCTGTGTTGTTGCTGTGTCTCTCTCTCTCTCTCTTTGTGTCTGTCTCTGTGTTCTCTCTCTGTGTCTCTGTGTTGTCTCTCTCTCTCTCTGTGTCTGTCTGTGTGTCTATGTTGTGTGTCTCTGTGTGTCTCTGTGTTAGCAGTGGTGTAGGCAATTCCAACAAGACCTACATCTCTGCTTTATTGACCTGGTCAAGGCCTATGATACCATCAGTAATCCTGGGCTCTGGGTTGTTCTTCGTGCTTTTGGAGTACCTGACCCTCTGCTCACGATCATTAAGGACCTTCATGATGGTGAGCGGACCCGGGTAAAACTACGTGGCTGGGAGTCAGAGCCATTCCCTGTACACCTTGGGGTGCGACAGGGATGTCCTCTGGCTCCCACATGATTTAACATCTATTTTGACCACGTAGTTCGTGAAACCTTCAGTAGCTGTACCAGAGGAATTTCCATCTGGTACAGATACAATCGGAGGCTGATCGATGCCCGGGTGCAGTCAAGGGATGGCTCCCTATTGGTCAACCACGTTATGTATGCCGACGACCTGGTAATTGGGGTTCACTCAGAGGAGGCGTTGGAGGTGCTGCTGCTGAAACTGGAGTGTGCCACTAAGAGGTGGGGCCTTACCATCAGCCCCACCAAAACTAAGCACCTGCCTGGGTATTTTGTACCATCGGGCACTCCACCCCCGAAACTCACAATCGGTGATGGGACAGTTGTGGAGAGAGTGGAGAGTTTCCCATACCTGGGCAGTGTGCTCATGGCCGGCTCCAGTTTAACAGCAGAGGTCTCACTCCGAATCAGTCGAGCGGCATTATCTTTTCATCGGTTGCATAACGCTGTGTGGAAGCTACATGGTCTGTCGCTCCGCATCTCTACGCTTGCGAAACATGGACCCCCCTAATGGAATATCTTCGCCGGTTAAAAACATTTAGGCTGGCCTGCCTACGATCAATCCTGGGTTTAACCAGGCTGGATTGTGTGAGCAGCTCACAAATCCTCGAAAGATCTGGACAAAGTCCCATCGGTGAGTTCCTCCAGGCAGGTAAGGCTGCGTTAGCTGGGTCATGTAGCCCGCATGCCCAGCCACCGCATGTCTAAACAGCTTTTGTTCGGACGGATTGAGGGGGCTAAACGGGCGCGGCACGGGCTGGAGAAGAGATGGAGTGATGTGGTACAGAAAGACGTGGAGCTGAGTGGACTTGCCGATGACCGGTACCAGCGGTGTCAAGATCGGCCTCTGTGGAGGAGGCTCGTGAAGGACGCTACTGGGCAGTTGGAGGTAGTCGCCCTCCAACAACAACGGAGGGCGGAGGAACGACGCTCACAACAACGAGCGGAGCGCCAGGTGGCTAAAGCACAGCAGGTTGGCACAGTAGGGGGCACAGGTGGTGCATCAGCCAGTCATCTCAGTCAGTCAACCCGTGGCACCTGCTGGGTCTGCCCCGTGACCCCCTGCCAGCGGGCGTTCGACACTTCACGTGGCCTCAGGGTGCACATGGCCTGGCACAAGCGTCGTGGTGATGTCACCGCCACTTAGTGGCGAACGGCGGTTGTTGTTGTTGTTGTCTCTGTGTTATCTCTCTGTGTCTGTGGCGAGGGGTGATGCAGCGGGCCGTGAGCGGTGTGCTCCCTCTCCACGCCCCCGCACTACGTCCTGATGACACCCAAACGGGCAGAATCATTCTTCGTTACATTTTCGGAAAAGGCAAACAGCGATGCTGCTGCTGCTGATGATGATGATGCTTGTTACTGCATGATGATGGGTGATGATGCTGCTGCTGATGATGATGCTGCTTGTTACTGCATGATGATGGGTGATGATGATGCTGCTGCTGCTGATGATGCTGCTGCTTGTTACTGCATGATGATGGGTGATGATGGATGCTGCTGCTGATGATGATGATGCTGCTTGTTACTGCATGATGATGGGTGATGATGGTGCTGCTGCTGCTGCTGCTGATGATGATGCTGCTTGTTGCTGCGTGATGATGGGTGATGATGCTGCTGATGATGATGATGATGCTTGTTACTGAATGATGATGGGTGATGATGGATGATGATGATGATGATGATGCTTGTTACTGAATGATGATGGGTGATGATGGATGCTGCTGATGATGATGATGCTGCTTGTTACTGCATGATGATGATGGATGCTGCTGCTGATGATGATGCTTGTTACTGCATGATGATGGGTGATGATGGATGCTGCTGCTGATGATGATGCTGCTTGTTACTGCATGATGATGATGAATAGGGGAGTGTATTGCCTAGAGCTCCTGCGTTATCTCCCGCAGCTGCAGCAGCAGCTGGAGCTGCAGCAGCAGCAGCTGGAATTCCAGCAGCAGCGGCTGGAGCTGCAGCAGCAGCAGCAGCAGCTGAGGCGTCAGCAGGAGGAGCTGCTTTTCCAGCAGCTGGACGCGAGCCTGGAGCTGCACCTGGTGACGAGGCTTCAGCACCACGAGTGGCTGGAGCAGGCGGAGCTCCGGCAACAGCAGCAGGAGCAGCAGCAGCATCTGGAGCTGCGGCACCAGCAGGCGCTGGAGCAGCAGCAGCAGCAGGAGCTGGAGCTGCAGCAGCAGCTGCAGCAGCAGCCGCTGGAACTTCGGCAGCAGCAGCAGCAGCCGCTGGAGCTGCGGCACCAGCAGCAGCTGGCGCAGCAGCTGGAGCTGGAGCTGCAGCAGCAGCTGGAGCTGCTGTAGCAGCAGCATCAGCTGGAGCAGCAGCAGCAGCAGCAGCGGCTTGAGTTTGAGGAGCAGCAGCTGGACCCACACCTGGAGCTGCACCTGGTGCTGAGGCACCGGCAGCATCAGCGGCCGCAGGTAGCTGGAGCTCCGGGAGCAGCAGCGGCTGGAGCAGCTGGATCTTCGGGAGCAGCAGCGGCAGCAGCAGCTGGAGCATCCGGAGTGGCAGCAAGCTGCAGCGGATGGAGCTTGACCTGGAGCATGCGGAGCGGCAAGCTGCCGCTGCCGCTGCTCCTCGGTGAGCATCCAAACGACGTCAATCAGCCGACGCTGACACCGAGAGTGGTGGTGCTGGGGGTAGCGGTGGTGGTGGTGTCAAGAAGCCGCTGTTTGCTTCTCTTGGACAGCCGCTCAGCGTGCAGCAGCACGATCACAGCCAGATGCTGAGTGAACTCTTGAGTCGAAAGTGATTGGGGGGGGGGGGGCAATAAGCCAATTGCTTGACCGCATTAATTTTTTTATTTTTCCATCCCCATAGGAGATACTCTGCGGCGACACAAGCGCCGGTGCTTTTGCCGAGATTGTTGACAAAGCACGCTGGCCTTGAACCAGTTGATGCGTGCTGCTGTATGCCTCTTCGTGCTTACCTGCAGCGTGGAAAATAAAGACGATTTCTTGTCTTCTGTCCGGGCCACTTTATCACAGTTCGTTACACAACACTCGCCTGCTAGGCCCGTCGCTCGTTCGCTCCCTCACTCGCCTCGTCCTTATCCTATTACTACACTCCTTCACGATCCTATTACTACCCTCCTTCACGATCCTATTACTAAACTCCTTCCCGATCCTATTACTACACTCCTTCATGATCCTATTCACTACTCTCCTTCCCGATTCTATTACTACTCTCCTTCGCGATCCTATTACTACACTCCTTCCCGATCCTATTACTACCCTCCGTCACGATCCTATTCACTACTCTCCTTCCCGATCCTATTGCTACTCTCCTTCCCGATCCTATTCACTACTCTCCTTCACGATCCTATTCACTACTCTCCTTCCCGATCCTATTCACTGCTCTCCTTCCCTACTCTCCCCGTTTCACCCCTCCCGGCTGCCGTGTCTCGCCGTGTCTCAGCAGCCCCCGGGGGGTCAAGTGTGCCGACGTACGGACCGCGCTTAACCCCCTAGCGGCCCTACCCTAGGCAGCTACGCAGGGCCACACAGGGCTACTCTCAGCCTGGCGAGCTTGGCCGGTCCGGCTTCTCTCGTCCTCTGTCTTCATCGACTCGACCCCTCCGGCTCGTCTTGCCTCCCTCTCTCTCGTGTGTCCCTCGCGACCCCTCCCAGGTCTCCCCGTCGATCCTCTCATTTTGTTTATTTCCGTGTTTTTTTGCGTGCACCGGGATCATCCGTCCCGAGAGACAAAGTGCACGGCGGCTTGCGGCTCTTGGTTTTGATTGACGTGCCATTAAATGACCCCCATTGGGCGAGGCAGTCACGCCCCAAAACCCGTTGGTTGGCTTCCGCTACATTTGCTGTCCTTGGCCTGCAAGCAGACAGGCCGGAAATTAATACATCTGTAACTTTAGACGGTGGTGCACGTGGGGGCGCATTGTCAGAACTCCACAATTGTGCTGTAAATTTAAGTCGTTAATACCAGCTAACATCGTCAATACCAGCTAACATCGTCAATACCAGCTAACATCGTCAACACCAGCTAACATCATCAACACCAGCTAACATCGTCAATACCAGCTAACATCGTCAACACCAGCTAACATCGTCAATACCAGCTAACATCGTCAACACCAGCTAACATCGTCAACACCAGCTAACATCATCAATACCAGCTAACATCATCAATACCAGCTAACATCATCAATACCAGCTAACATCATCAATACCAGCTAACATCGTCAATACCAGCTAACATCGTCAATACCAGCTAACATCGTCAATACCAGCTAACATCGTCAACACCAGCTAACATCATCAATACCAGCTAACATCATCAATACCAGCTAACATCGTCAATACCAGCTAACATCGTCAATACCAGCTAACATCGTCAATACCAGCTAACATCGTCAATACCAGCTAACATCGTCAATACCAGCTAACATCATCAATACCAGCTAACATCATCAATACCAGCTAACATCAATACCAGCTAACATCATCAATACCAGCTAACATCATCACACGCCTCACCAAAGAGAAGCAGTTCCAGCCCATCGCATTAGGGGGCGAGTTAATTAAATGTTTGACCAAATATTAACGGGCAAATTTTTAAGTTGATGATTTTGTATGGCCCTGCGAATGATGATGTTATAAATATCCGAATGTCCCTTGGCAGAAAAAATGTTCCCCACCCCTGCTCTAAGACTTCCAGTGATTTCTTTTCAGCTGTCATTGCTTCAAGGAATGCAAGAGGGCAGCTTTACAGGAGGCACTTAGCACAACAAGCTGCAACCATAACCTGCTGTACCAGCTGGGTTGTGACGAGTGTTGTCGTGGTGTCGTTGTGCACGGTACGATACCAGTTCTCGCTATTAGGTACGACGATTGTCGCGATATATGAACGTTCCATCACGGGAGAGAAAACCACAGACTCGGTATTCATGTCCGTTATTAACGTTTTAATGTTCGGTTTTTCACGACTGCAACAGACGTAAAAAAAAAAGTTACCGTCAAAATAAACGAAATGTATAAACACTTGAACACGTGGTAGCAGTAGGAAGCTTTTGCGACCAATTTTATCCATGAGGGGGTTTTTTGGGGGGGGAGTTAGATCACTTAAATGTGTGTCGTGAAACCCGCCACCACCCGACAGCCAAACAGGGAGGTTTGTCACGTGAACAAGACGTGCCAATTCGTTACGAGTGCAGCACGACACCGGCTGTGTGTTGGGGAGCCAAATCTGGCTGTCGCCTGATGATGCCGGCTGTAATCACTGGTGAAACGTCGTCCTCAAATAGTAAATGTTGTGGATTTACCCTCAAACACAGCGGTGTGCTGTACTAGTAAGGAATTGTCCACGTTCTATTTACACTCAAACACAGCGGTGTGCTGTACTAGTAAGGAATTCTCCACGTTCTATTTACCCTCACACACACCGCTGTGCTGTACTAGTAAGGAATTGTCCACGTTCTATTTACACTCAAACACAGCGGTGTACTGTACTAATAAGGAATTGTCCACGTTCTATTTACCCTCAAACACAGCGGTGTGCTGTACTAGTAAGGAATTGTCCACGTTCTATTTAGACTCAAACACAGCGGTGTACTGTACTAGTAAGGAATTGTCCACGTTCAATTTACCCTCAAACACAGCGCTGTGCTGTACTAGTAAGGAATTGTCCACGTTCTATTTACCCTCAAACACAACGGTGTGCTGTACTAGTAAGGAATTGTCCACGTTCTATTTACCCTCACACACACCGCTGTGCTGTACTAGTAAGGAATTGTCCACGTTCTATTTACACTCAAAAACAGCGGTGTGCTGTACTAGTAAGGAATTGTCCACGTTCTATTTACCCTCAAACACAGTGGTGTGCTGTACTAGTAAGGAATTGTCCACGTTCTATTTACACTCAAACACAACGGTGTGCCGTACTAGTAAGGAATTGTCCACGTTCTATTTACACTCAAACACAGCGGTGTACTGTACTAGAAAGGAATTGTCCACGTTCTATTTACCCTCAAACACAGCGGTGTGCTGTATTAGTAAGGAATTCTCCACGTTCTATCTACCCTCAAACACAGCGGTGTGCTGTACTAGTAAGGAATTGTCCACGTTCTATTTACCCTCAAACACAGCGGTGTGCTGTACTAGTAAGGAATTGTCCACGTTCTATTTACACTCAAACACAGCGGTGTACTGTACTAGTAAGGAATTGTCCACGTTCTATTTACCCTCACACACACTGCTGTGCTGTACTAGTAAGGAATTGTCCACGTTCTATTTACCCTAGAACACAGCGGTGTGCTGTACTAGTAAGGAATTGTCCACGTTCTATCTACCCTCAAACACAGCGGTGTGCTGTACTAGTAAGGAATTGTCCACGTTCTATTTACCCTCAAACACAGCGGTGCGCTGTACTAGTAAGGAATTGTCCACGTTCTATTTACCCTCAAACACAGCGGTGTGCTGTACTAGTAAGGAATTGTCCACGTTCTATTTACCCTCAAACACAGCGGTGTGCTGTACTAGTAAGGAATTGTCCACGTTCTATTTACCCTCAAACACAGTGGTGTGCTGTACTAGTAAGGAATTGTCCACGTTCTATTTACCCTCAAACACAGCGGTGTGCTGTACTAGTAAGGAAATGTCCACGTTCTATTTACACTCAAACACAGCGGTGTGTTGTACTAGTAAGGAATTGTCCACGTTATATTTACCCTCACACACACCACTGTGCTGTACTAGTAAGGAATTGTCCACGTTCTATTTACACTCAAACACAGCGGTGTGCTGTACTAGTAAGGAATTGTCCACATTCTATTTACACTCAAACACAGCGGTGTGCTGTACTAGTACGGAATTGTCCACGTTCTGTTTACCCTCAAACACAGCGGTGCGCTGTACTAGTAAGGAATTCTCCACGTTCTATTTACCCTCAAACACAGCGGTGTGCTGTACTAGTAAGGAATTGTCCACGTTCTATTTACCCTCAAACACAGCGGCGTGCTGTACTAGTAAAGAATTGTCCAGGTTCTATTTACCCTCAAACACAGCGGTGTGCTGTACTAGTAAGGAATTGTCCACGTTCTATTTACACTCAAACACAGCGGTGTGCTGTACTAGTAAGGAATTGTCCACATTCTATTTACACTCAAACACAGCGGTGTGCTGTACTAGTAAGGAATTGTCCACGTTCTATTTACCCTCAAACACAGCGGTGTGCTGTACTAGTAAGGAATTGTCCACGTTCTATTTACCCTCAAACACAGCGGTGTGCTGTACTAGTAAGGAATTGTCCACGTTCTATTTACACTGAAACATACTGCTGTGCTGTACTAGTAAGGAATTGTCCACGTTCTATTTACCCTCAAACACAGCGGTGTGCTGTACTAGTAAGGAATTGTCCACGTTCTATTTACACTGAAACATACCGCTGTGCTGTACTAGTAAGGAATTGTCCACGTTCTATTTACGTGACACCATACCAATTGGTTGGCGGGTTTAACGGCACATTTGTATTGAAGTGATCTCACCCAGAAAATAAAACCGTATGGATATATAACTGTCTTGGTACGAAGCGTACCAAATGCCACTAGGTTTTTATTTAAATTCTAGTATGCATTATCTCCACTAGGGTGCACACACACATATACATTGTACCCAGGTTTAATGATATCTTATCGCAAAGAGGAAACATGCTCTTTGGTTCTTTCGGTAAAGTCACGTAGGTAATCAAATCAAATAAATGACGTTTCGATTGTAACACAAGCGTCCATCATCATCATTGGGAAAACCACAGCAAGAATTGCGTGGACGCTCCCCTCCCCCTACCCCCCTCTCTTACCGACACTGTATAACCTACATTCTTAGTTTTTTCGGTAAAGTCACGTTGAAGAGAAACAACAAAATAATAAAATATATATAACAATAAAAAATTCTCACGACGTTTCGACCATAACTCAAACGGTCATCTTCAGGTGTTTATGCAAACCAACACACCTGAAGATGACCGTTTGAGTTATGGTCGAAACGTCGTGAGAATGTTTTATTGTTTTATATATATTTTATTATTTTGTTGTTTCTCTTCAACGTGACTTTACCGAAAAAACTAAGAATATGAATTACTGCAGTCATGAAAGCTTTAAATCAAAACTGTATAACCTCTTACCACAGCATCTCTCTCCCACTTCATCAAATAAATGTTCTTGCTGTGTCCTGACTGTAGTGAGTGTCAAGGCACGTGCATGCTGGGTGTGTGTTCACTGTCATCAGGAAACGTTTATTAAGAAGTCTGTTTACTCTTTAATTCAGCAGGACGTGTTTATTTAAAGTTGCGCATTTTGACGTGACGTCACATTTCTCAAACACCCCCCCCACCTCCTCACACATCGTCACAAATGTCTGACCTCTCCCCCACCCCCCCAGCTGGGTTACGTCATTTATGGACGGCCCCTTAACACATGTTTCAGCTATCATTTGTATTACCATACTCATTCTATCTACGAAATTCATTATATTACCTATCCAGACTAGGATTTAAAGTCTGAATCTTATCCTGGCTATCATTTGTATTGCCCGACTTATCACGTCTATGATAAGCACTAAACAGCCCCGCCGTGACTGAGAGGGACAATACGAATATCTTAGCACTGTGAGAATCACTGCAGAGCTTACGTTAACTAGAACCGATAACGCTCGCGATCATTCATCAATCAAGCGATACGTAAGGTCTAACTTACACACGTTACGACTAAGCAAAATGGGCCTCAATTCTGGCAGCCCAAACAAATGAACAATTTCAAACGCAGCAAAATCGTCAACAACTATTTAATACTTATTTAAAACAATTAACAAATAAGTGTACGCGCAGACACACACACAGACACACACACAGACACACACACACACAGACACACACACAGACGCACACACACAGACACACACACACAGACACACACAGACACACACACAGACACACACACACACACAGACACACACACAGACACACACAGACACACACACAGACACACACACAGACACACACAGCGATCAAACCCCTAACATCGATGCGCTAGCCATGCGGATCGTACGCCCAGAGAGAGACGAGACATCGCCCTGGAGAGAGACGCCGCCACCACCCATCATCGCCCTCCTACGTGTTCGCGTGAATCACCTTCGCCACCTTCGCCAATTTCGCCACCTTCGCCACCTTCGCCACCGTCGTCGTCCACACCGCCGCCACGTCCGACTAAAGAGTTTCGTGGGGGGCTACGGCAACCGGGGGGGGGGGAGGATTGGGGGGGGAGGAGGAGGGGGGACAGCCCCCCAGGACCTGGGCAGCTCTCCCTCACGCCAAAAACAAAACCTTCACTCGCGACGTCGTCGCCATCGCCGCCAACGACCGGGACGTGACGAGAGTGGCACGCGGACGAGGGGGACCCACTACCAGGGTCCCTCTACTGGGGTCCCCCTACCAGGGTCCCTCTACCAGGGTCACTCTACCAGGGTCCCACTACCAGGGTCCCTCTACCGGGGACCCTCTACCAGGGTCCCTCTACCAGGGTCCCTCTACCAGGGTCCCTCTACCGGGGTCCCCCTACCAGGGTCCCTCTACCAGGGTCCCTCTACCAGGGTCCCTCTACCGGGGTCCCACAACCGGGGTCCCTCTACTGGGGTCCCACTACCAGGGTCCCTCTACCGGGGTCCCTCTACCAGGGTCCCTCTACCAGGGTCCCTCTACCAGGGTCCCTCTACCAGGGTCCCACTACCAGGGTCCCTCTACCAGGGTCCCTCTACCGGGGTCCCTCTACCAGGGTCCCTCTACCAGGGTCCCTCTACCAGGGTCCCACTACCAGGATCCCTCTACCAGGGTCCCTCTACCGGGGTCCCTCTACCGGGGTCCCTCTACTGGGGTCCCACTACCAGGGTCCCTCTACCAGGGTCCCTCTACTGGGGTCCCACTACCAGGGTCCCTCTACCAGGGTCCCTCTACCAGGGTCCCTCTACCGAGGTCCCTCTACCAGGGTCCCTCTACCAGGGTCCCTCTACCAGGGTCCCACTACCAGGGTCCCTCTACCAGGGTCCCTCTACCAGGGTCCCTCTACCAGGGTCCCACTACCAGGGTCCCTCTACCAGGGTCCCTCTACCAGGGTCCCTCTACCAGGGTCCCTCTACCAGGGTCCCTCTACCAGGGTCCCTCTACCAGGGTCCCACTACCAGGGTCCCACTACCAGGCCTCTACCAGGATCCCTCTACCAGGGTCCCTCTACCGGGGTCCCTCTACCGGGGTCCTTCTACTGGGGTCCCACTACCAGGGTCCCTCTACCAGGGTCCCTCTACCAGGGTCCCTCTACCAGGGTCCCCCTACCAGGGTCCCACTACCAGGGTCCCTCTACCAGGGTCCCTCTACCGGGGTCCCTCTACCAGGGTCCCTCTACCAGGGTCCCACTACCAGGGTCCCTCTACCAGGGTCCCTCTACCAGGGTCCCTCTACCAGGGTCCCTCTACCAGGGTCCCTCTACCGGGGTCCCTCTACCAGGGTCCCTCTACCAGGGTCCCTCTACCAGGGTCCCACTACCAAGGTCCCTCTACCAGGGTCCCTCTACCAGGGACCCTCTACCAGGGTCCCTCTACCAGGGTCCCTCTACCAGGGTCCCTCTACCGGGGTCCCTCTACCAGGGTCCCACTACCAGGGTCCCTCTACCAGGGTCCCTCTACCAGGGTCCCTCTACCATGGTCCCTCTACCAGGGTCCCTCTACCGGGGTCCCTCTACCGGGGTCCCACTACCAGGGTCCCTCTACCGGAGTCCCTCTACCAGGGTCCTACTACCAGGGTCCCACTACCAGGGTCCCACTACCAGGGTCCCACTACCAGGCCTCTACCAGGGTCCCCCTACCAGGGTCCCTCTACCGGGGTCCCTCTACCGGGGTCCCTCTACCGGGGTCCCACTACCAGGGTCCCTCTACCAGGGTCCCTCTACCAGGGTCCCACTACTAGGGTCCCTCTACCAGGGTCCCTCTACCAGGGTACCAGGGTCCATCTACCGGGGTCCCTCTACCAGGGTCCCCGCTAGTCTGAGGCGCTAGTCTGAGGTGCTAGTCTGAGGCGCAAGTCTGAGGCGCTAGTCTGAGGCGCTAGTCTGAGGTGCTAGTCTGAGGCACCAGTCTGAGGCGCTAGTCTGAGGCACTAGTCTGAGGCACTAGTCTGAGGCGCTAGTCCGAGGCGCTAGTCTGAGGCGCCAGTCTGAGGTGCTAGTCTGAGGCACCAGTCTGAGGCGCTAGTCTGAGGCGCTAGTCTGAGGCGCTAGTCTGAGGTGCTAGTCTGAGGCGGTGCCCTCGTGAGGACCGCTCCTGCGGCTGCGCTTGCTGGGAATCTCCTCCTGGCTGCAGCCCTGGAAAGGGAGGGGGTGGGGAGTTACCCACACACAGAGACCCAAAGACTCACCACACATAGAGACCCATAGACTCACCACACACCGAGACCCATAGACTCACCACACACAGAGACCCATAGACTCACCACACACAGAGACCCATAGACTCACCACACACAGAGACCCATAGACTCATCACACAGAGACCCATAAACTCACCACACACAGAGACCCATAGACTCACCACACATAGAGACCCATATACTCACCACACACAGAGACCCATAGACTCACCACATACAGAGACCCATAGACTCACCACACACAGAGACCCATAAACTCACCACACACAGAGACCCACAGACTCACCACACACAGAGACCCATAGACTCACCACACACAGAGACCCATAGACTCACCACACATAGAGACCCATAGACTCACCACACAGAGACCCATAGACTCACCACACACAGAGACCCATAGACTCACCACACACAGAGACCCATAGACTCACCACATAGAGACCCATAGACTCACCACACACAGAGACCCATAGACTCACAACACACAGAGACCCATAGACTCACCACACACAAAGACCCATAGACTCACCATACACAGAGACCCACAGACTCACCACACACAGAGACCCATAGACTCACCACACACAGAGACCCATAGACTCACCACACACAGAGACCCATAGACTCACCACACACAGAGACCCACAGACTCACTACACAGAGACCCATAGACTCACCACACACAGAGACCCATAGACTCACCACACACAGAGACCCATAGACTCACCACACACAGAGACTCATAGACTCACCACACACAGAGACCCATAGACTCACCACACACAGAGACTCATAGACTCACCACACACAGAGACCCATAGACTCACCACACAGAGACCCACAGACTCACCACACACAGAGACCCATAGACTCACCACACACAGAGACCCACAGACTCACCACACAGAGACCCATAGACTCACCACACACAGAGACCCATAGACTCACCACACACAGAGACCCATAGACTCACCACACAGAGACCCATAGACTCACCACACACAGAGACCCATAGACTCACCACACACAGAGACCCATAGACTCACCACACACAGAGACCCACAGACTCATCACACACAGAGACCCATAGACTCACCACACACAGAGACTCATAGACTCACCACACACAGAGACCCATAGACTCACCACACACAGAGACCCATAGACTCACCACACACAGAGACCCATAGACTCACCACACACAGAGACCCACAGACTCATCACACACAGAGACCCATAGACTCACCACACACAGAGACCCATAGACTCACCACACACAGAGACCCATAGACTCACCACACACAGAGACTCATAGACTCACCACACACAGAGACCCATAGACTCACCACACACAGAGACCCATAGACTCACCACACACAGAGACTCATAGACTCACCACACACAGAGACCCATAGACTCACCACACACAGAGACCCATAGACTCACCACACACAGAGACTCATAGACTCACCACACACAGAGACCCATAGACTCACCACACACAGAGACCCATAGACTCACCACACACAGAGACCCATAGACTCACCACACACAGAGACCCACAGACTCACCACACACAGAGACCCATAGACTCACCACACACAGAGACCCATAGACTCATCACACAGAGACCCATAGACTCACCACACACAGAGACCCATAGACTCACCACACATAGAGACCCATATACTCACCACACACAGAGACCCATAGACTCATCACACACAGAGACCCATAGACTCACCACACACAGAGACCCATAGACTCACCACACAGAGACCCACAGACTCACCACACACAGAGACCCATAGACTCACCACACACAGAGACCCATAGACTCACCACACAGAGAACCATAGACTCACCACACACAGAGACCCATAGACTCACCACACACAGAGACCCATAGACTCACCACACACAGAGACCCATAGACTCACCACACACAGAGACCCATAGACTCACCACACACAGAGACCCATAGACTCACCACACACAGAGACCCATAGACTCACCACACACAGAGACCCATAGACTCACTCACACAGAGACCCATAGACTCACCACACACAGAGACCCATAGACTCACCACACACAGAGACCCATAGACTCATCACACACAGAGACCCATAGACTCACCACACACAGAGACCCAGAGACTCACCACACACAGAGACCCATAGACTCACAACACACAGAGACCCATAGACTCACCACACACAGAGACCCATAGACTCACCACACACAGAGACCCATAGACTCACTCACACAGAGACCCATAGACTCACCACACACAAAGACCCATAGACTCACCACACACAGAGTCACAGCATTACCGTCCGACACCAATGAGATAGGGGATCGTTTCGCTGGACAGACAAACACACGCACACTTACACACAAACACACGTACACACACACGTACACATCCACACACACACACACGTACACACAAACACACACACATACACACAAACACACATACACACAAACACATACACACACAAACACATATACACACACACACACGTACACACACAAACACGCACACATACACACAAACACACATAAACACATATACACACACACGTACACACACAAACACGCACACATACACACAAACACACACACACGTACACACATACACACAAACACACGTACACACACGCACAAACACACGCACACACACGCACACGTACACACGTACACACACACAAACACGCACACATACACACAAACACACATACACACGCACACAAATACACATACACACAAACACACGTACACACGCACACACATACACACATACACATACACATGTACACACACACACCACGCATCGTGACGGTGCCCTCACCAGGTCAGCCAGCAGTGGAGTGAACTTCCCACTGCTGCTGTTGCCGCTGCTGCTGTTGCTGTTGTTGTTGCTGCTGCTGCTGTTGTTGCTGGGTAGCTCCTCGGTGCCCGGCCCTCGTAGAACCTCGGTTCCACTCCTGGCCAGGGCTGACGCACGGACGGCGCCACCACCACCACCACCAGCGACCATTCCTCCTCCGCCGGCAACGAGCACGGCGCCGGCGGCGCCGTCGGCACCGAGCCGGGGCGCCGGCGACGCCACCGACGGGCACAGCCGCGCCACCACGGCGCTCACGTTGTCGGCCTTGGTGCCGAGCCGGTGCCAGCGGGACAGCGCCTCCGCCACCAGCGCCTGCGCCAGCGTCAGGTCTACACCGCTGCTGCTGCTGCTGGCACCACCGGCACAACAACCGGCACCACCAGCAGCACAACCACCGGCACCACCAGCAGCACAACCACCGGCACAACCACCGGCACCACCACCAGCACAACCACCGGCACCACCACCGACATCACCACCACCACCACCGGCACCACCACCACCGCTGGCCTGCAGGATGAGACGTGTAAGTGCATGTAGACGTGTGTGTGTGTAGATGTGTGTGTGTGTATGTAGACGTGTGTGTGTGTATGTAGACGTGTGTGTGTATGTAGATGTGTGTGTGTATGTAGACGTATGTGCGTGTATGTAGACGTGTGTGTGTGTATGTATAGTGTGTGTGTGTAGACGTGTGTGTGTGTATGCAGACGTGTGTGTGTGTAGACGTGTGTATGTAGACGTGTGTGTATGTAGACGTGTGTGTGTGTGTATGTAGACGTGTGTGTGTGTAGATGTGTGTGTGTGGATGTAGACGTGTGTGTGTGTATGTAGACGTGTGTGTGTGTATGTAGACGTGTGTGTGTGTATGTAGATGTGTGTGTGTATGTAGACGTGTGTGCGTGTATGTAGACGTGTGTGTGTGTGTATGTATAGTGTGTGTGTGTAGGCGTGTGTGTGTATGTAGACGTGTGTGTGTGTATGTAGACGTGTGTAAGTGTATAGTGTGTGTGTATGTAGACGTGTGTGTGTGTATGTAGACGTGTGTGTGTGTATGTAGGCATGTGTGTGTGTAGACGTGTGTGTGTGTGTATGTAGACGTGTGTGTGTATGTAGACGTGTGTGTGTGCATGTAGACGTGTGTGTGTATGTAGACTTGTGTGTGTATGTAGACGTGTGTGTGTGTATGTAGACGTGTGTGTATATGTGTGTGTATGTAGACGTGTGTGTGTGTGTATGTAGACGTGTGTGTGTGTATGTAGACGTGTGTGCGTGTATTTAGACGTGTGTGAGTGTATGTAGACGTGTGTGTGTGTATGTAGATGTGTGTGTGTATGTAGACGTGTGTGCGTGTATGTAGACGTGTGTGTGTGTATGTATAGTGTGTGTGTGTAGACGTGTGTGTGTATGTAGACGTGTGTGTGTGTAGACGTGTGTATGTAGACGTGTGTGTGTATGTAGACGTGTGTGTGTATGTAGACGTGTGTGTATGTAGACGTGTGTGCGTATGTAGACGCGTGTGTGTGTATGTAGACGTGTGTGTGTGTAGACGTGTGTATGTAGACGTGTGTGTGTATGTAGACGTGTGTGTGTGTGTGTGTATATATAGTGTGTGTGTGTATGTAGACGTGTGTGTGTGTGTAAACGTGTGTGTGTGTATGTAGACGTGTGTAAGTGTATAGTGTGTGTGTATGTAGACGTGTGTGTGTGTGTATGTAGACGTGTGTGTGTGTATGTAGGCGTGTGTGTGTGTGTGTAGACGTGTGTGTGTGTGTATGTAGACGTGTGTGTGTGTAGACGTGTGTGTATGTAGACGTGTGTGTGTGTATGTAGACGTGTGTGTGTGTATGTAGACGTGTGTGTGTGTATGTAGATGTGTGTGTGTGTATGTAGACGTGTGTGTGTGTGTATGTAGACGTTTGTGTGTATGTAGACGTGTGTGTGTGTATGTAGACGTGTGTGTGTGTATGTAGACGTGTGTGTGTGTGTATGTAGATGTGTGTGTGTATGTAGACGTGTGTGTATATGTAGACGTGTGTGCGTGTATGTAGACGTGTGTGTGTGTGTATACGTGTGTGTATATGTGTGTGTGTGTATGTAGACGTGTGTGTGTGTGTGTATGTAGACGTGTGTGTGTGTATGTAGACGTGTGTGCGTGTATGTAGACGTGTGTGAGTGTATGTAGACGTGTGTGTGTATGTATGTAGACGTGTGTGTGTGTATGTAGACGTTTGTGTGTATGTAGACGTGTGTGTGTGTATGTAGACGTGCCCGTGCTCGCTGCTGCTGCTGTGCGTCCGCACGATGACAGAGCGCCACGGCCTCTGTGGGCGTGAGGACATCCCAGACTCCGTCGGTGGCCAGCACCAGGTAGCGGTGGTGCCCTGGGTCCAGCCTGTAGGCGCTGACGTCCGGCTCGGGGGAGACCACAAACTGGGCGCTCGCAAAGTCGTAGCTCCAGAGGTCCCCTGTGGGATATCGCCAACACACACACACACACGTACACACACACACACACGTACACACACACGTACACACACATACGTACACACACACACGTACCACACACACACACGTACACACACACACGAACACACACACACACGTACACACACACGTACACACGTACACACACACACTCACACACGTACATACTCACACACGTACACACTCACACACACGTACACACACACACGTACACACACGCACACGTGCACACGTACACACACACACGTACACACACACACGTACACACTCACACACGTACACACGTACACACACACACGTACACACACACACGTACACACACACACGTACACACACACGTACACACACACGTACACACACACGTACACACACACACACGTACACACACACACGTACACACACACACGTACACACGTACGCACACACATACACGTACACACAAACGTACACACACACACGTACACACACGAACACACACACTTACACACGTACACACACACACGTACACACACGTACACACACACACACGTACACACACACATGGACACGTACACACACGGACACACGTACAACAACAACAACAACAACCGCCATTCGCCACTAAGTGGCGGTGACGTCACCACGACGCTTGTGCCAGGCTATGTGCACCCTGAGGCCACGTGAAGTGTCGAACGCCCGCTGGCAGGAGGTCACGGGGCAGACCCAGGTGCCACGGGTCGACTGACTGAGATGACTGGCTGATGCACCACCTGTGCCCCCTACTGTGCCAACCTGCTGTGCTTTAGCCACCCGGCGCTCCGCTCGCTGTTGTGAGCGTCGCTCCTCCGCCCTCCGTTGTTGTTGGAGGGCGACTGCCTCCAACTGCCCAGTAGCATCCTTCACGAGCCTCCTCCACAGAGGCCGATCTTGACACCGCTGGTACCAGTCATCGGCAAGTCCACTCAGCTCCACGTCCTCCTGTACCACATCACTCCATCTCTTCTCTAGCCCGTGCCGCGCCCGCTTAGCCCCCTCAATCCGGCCAAACAAAAGCTGTTTCGGCATGCGGTGGCTGGGCATGCGGGCTACATGACCCAGCCATCGCAGCCTTGCCTGCCGGAGGAGCTCACCGATGGGACCCTGCCCAGATCTTTCAAGGATTTGTGAGCTCCTCACACAATCCAGTCTGGTTAAACCCAGGATGGATCGTAAGCAGGTCAGCCTAAATGTTTCTAACCGGCGAAGATGTTCCATTAGGGGGGTCCACGTTTCGCAAGCGTAGAGAAGGGAGGGAATGACCGTGGCCGAGAAGACCTGAAGCTTAGTGCGGAGCGACAGACCAGGTAGCTTCCACACAGCGTTACGCAACCGATGAAAAGATATTGCCGCTCGACTGATTCGGAGTGAGACCTCTGCTGTTAAACTGGAGCCAGTCATAAGCACACTGCCCAGGTATGGGAAACTCTCCACTCTCTCCACAACTGCCCCATCACCGATTGGGAGTTGTGGGGGTGGAGTGTCCGATGGTACAAAATACCCAGGCAGGTGCTTAGTTTTGGTGGGGCTGATGGTAAGGCCCCACCTCTTAGTGGCACGCTCCAGTCTCAGCAGCAGCGTCTCCAACTCCTCCTCTGACTGAGCAGCTATCACCAAGTCATCAGCATACATAACGTGGTTGAGCAATAGGGAGCCATCCCTTGACCGCACCCGGGCATCGATTAGCCTCCCATTATATCTGTACCATATGGAGATTCCCCCGGTACAGCTATTGAAGGCTTCACGAACTACGTGGTCAAAATAGATGTTAAATAATGTGGGAGCCAGAGGACATCCCTGTCGCACCCCAAGGTGTACAGGGAATGGCTCTGACTCCCGGCCACGTAGTTTTACCCGGGCCCGCTCACCATCATGAAGGTCCTTAATGATCGTGAGCAGAGGGTCAGGTACTCCAAAAGCACGAAGAACGACCCAGAGCCCAGGCCTACTGATGGTATCATAGGCCTTGACCAGGTCAATAAAGCAGAGATGTAGGTCTTGTTGGAATTCCCTACACCTCTGCTGTAGCAGACGGACAGAAAATATGGCATCTGTGCAGGACCGCCCTTTCCTGAAACCGCATTGGGGCTCCGCAAGCCTCTCCTCAGCGTGCCTGGCAAGGCGATGCTGAATAATCCTTGCCAGGACCTTTCCCGGCACACTGAGGAGTGAGATGCCCCTGTAGTTGTTACAGTCTGTGCGGTCCCCCTTCTTAAAAAGGGGGACCACCAGGGCATCCTTCCAATCCTGCGGAACCCGTCCAGTGGTCCAGACTGTTGTTATGATGTCATATAGGGCAGTCTGTGCACAAACGCCACCCTCCCTCAGCATTTCGCTTGGGAGATCATCTCTGCCCGCTGCCTTTCCTGGTCTCAGACTCCGTATCGCCTTCAATACTTCCTCAGCAGATGGCACCTCAGCCAGCCACTCACAGGGGGTGACTTCATCCAATATTTGAGGCACCGCAGCCTCAGCAGGGTCATCCTCACTTTGTGCCACGATGTTTTCCTGGCTGTGGGATTTTCCCTCCCCCAGGACCTCACAGAAATGCTCAGCAAATCTGCGAACCTGTTCCTGGGGGTCGGAAATTGGATCACCGTTTTTTCCCCTAATGATGGTAATAGGTGTGGCGCTGCAGGTTACTTTTTTGATGGAGTTAAATAGCGATTTGTGATCACGGGCCACTGAGGCAGACTCCATCTCCTCAGCAACCCGCGACCACCACCCATCCTTGCAGCGCCTCACGGCTCTCCGAACCTCCGAGCGAAGGCTGCGGTAAGCCTCCTCATTCTCTGACGTGGGATTCTGTAGCCGATGACAGTGGGCCTGTCGCTTTTTCTCAACCATCCTGAACAACTCCTCTGTCATCCAGGGTGTCTGGGGAGGTCTGGACCGCGTACCCAAAGCAGCCATTGCAGCTGCATGAGTCACAGTCCTAAACCTCGCCCATTTACCCTCGACATCAGGAGGAGTCGGGGACGATGCCAATCCCAGCCGCAAGCGATGATGAAATTCTCGCTTGCAACTTTCATCAGATAACTGAGACCAGGCCACTTTAGGTTGGAATGGGGTCCTGGGTGTACACCCACCACCGGAGTGGAAGAATGGCAGGCGCATCTTACAGATGACTAGTCGATGGTCAGAGGGCAGATCAGCTCCACGGTAGGTCCTGGTGTCAAGGACATGGGCTCGCATTCGCTGGTCCGTCACTATGTAGTCCAGCAGATGTTCTTGCTTGGACCCGGCATGCATCCATGATGTTGTGTGGATGCGCCGATGCCGGAACAGCGTGTTGGTAATTACAAGCCCATGGGCTGCACAAAAATCTAGCAGCCTCCTACCGTTGTTATTGAGCTGATCTGGCCCATGCCCTCCAATCACTCTAGACCAGGTGCCAGTATCATGACCAACTCGGGCATTGAAGTCACCCAACATGATGACTCTATCCCGAGGGGCCACTTTAGCCAGCACCTGTGACAGGAGGTCATAGAAGGCATCTGACTCATCGGCTTTGCCTGCATCCCTCCACGGATGTTCATCTTCGGTGGGGGCATAAGTAACCACGACCACCATTCCTCGCCTCCGGTTGATGGGAAGGCGAGCCCAAAGTAGCCTGGGGCTTACAGCTTCCCACACCTCACCGCCACGCTCCCACGCCCCCTTCATTCTTTTGTTCAAAAGAAGACCCACACCCTGTTGTTTGGCAGTCTGCTGCCCCGAGTAGAGGACTGTCCACCCCTCATGGTGGCAGGAGCCAGAGCCGGTCCACCGGACCTCCTGAATGCCGCATAGATCCATGCGGTACCGGTCCAGCTCCCGACAGAGGAGTGGCAGCCTCTCCTCTGCAGTGAGCGTTCGAACATTCCACGTGGCCACCCGTAGTGGCTTTTCGTTGCTACACACACATGTACACACGCACACACGTACACACACACGCACACACGTACACACACACGTACACACACACGTACACACACGTACACACACACGTACACACACACACGTACACACACACACGTACACACACGTACACACACTCGTAAACACACACGTAAATACACCTATGCGTACACACACATATACATGAACACACGTTTCACAACAACTGCCATTCGCCATTAGGTGGCGATGACATAACCAGGGCGCCTGTGCCAGGCTACGTGCACTTTTAACGCCAGATGAAGTGTCGAATGCCCGCTGGCAGGAGGTCGCCAGGAGGTGCCACGGGTGTGTATAGGTGTGTGTGTGTGTAGGTGTGTGTGTAGGTGTGTGTAGGTGTGTGTGTAGGTGTGTGTGTGTGTAAGTGTGTGTGTGTAGGTGTGTGTGTGTAGGTGTGTGTGTAGGTGTGTGTAGGTGTGTGTGTAGGTGTGTGTGTAGGTGTGTGTAGGTGTGTGTAGGTGTGTGTATAGGTGTGTGTGTAGGTGTGTGTAGGTGTGTGTGTAGGTGTGTGTGCCGGACGGGCAACTCTGTCGTGGACAGTGCTGTGGGGGGAGGTCCAATTTTGATTGGCTCCTCTACATACACACACAGGGGCTAAACGGGGGCTCTGGATGGATGCGAGGGGCTGGTAACCCCTCCACCTTCAATTAATTACCACTAAACCACGAATTAAGAATATATAACTAATAAGCTTGTGCCGGAGGCCCCGGGAGGCCAGGCGTCTATGACGTCTCCTGGCCAAACCCCAATTGGCGGAGCCAGGAGATTGAATATCTACCCTCGGGGCTCCTCCAGAAACAACGAAAAACCACTACGGGTGGCCACGTGGAATGTTCGAACACTCACTGCGGAGGAGAGGCTGCCACTCCTCTGTCGGGAGCTGGACCGGTACCGCCTGGATCTATGTGGCATTCAGGAGGTCCGGTGGACCGGCTCTGGCTCCTGCCACTATGAGGGGTGGACAGTCCTCTACTCGGGGCAGCAGACTGCCAAACAACAGGGTGTGGCTCTTCTTTTGAACAAAAGAATAAAGGGGCGTGGGAACATGGCGGTGAGGTGTGGGAAGCTGTAAGTCCCAGGCTACTTTGGGCTCGCCTTCCCATCAACTGGAGGCGAGGAATGGTGGTCGTGGTTACTTATGCCCCCACCGAAGATGAACATCCGTGGAGGGATGCAGGCAAAGCCGATGAGTCAGATGACTTCTATGACCTCCTGTTACAGGTGCTGGCTAAAGTGGCCCCTCGGGATAGAGTCATCATGTTGGGTGACTTCAATGCCCGAGTTGGTCATGATACTGGCACCTGGTCTGGAGTGATTGGAGGGCATGGGCCAGATCAGCTCAATAACAACGGTAGAAGGCTGCTAGATTTTTGTGCAGCCCATGGGCTAGTAATTACCAACACGCTGTTCCGGCATCGGCGCATCCACACAACATCATGGATGCATGCCGGGTCCAAGCAAGAACATCTGCTGGACTAGATAGTGACGGACCAGCGGATGCGAGCCCATGTCCTTGACACCAGGACCTACCGTGGAGCTGATCTGCCTTCTGACCATCCGACTAGTCATCTGCAAGATGTGCCTGCTATTCTTCAACTCCGGTGGTGGGTGTACACCCAGGACCCATTCCAACCTAAAGTGGCCTGGTCTCAGTTATCTGATGAAAGTTGCAAGCGAGAATTTCATCATTGCTTGCGGCTGGGATTGGCATCGTCCCTGACTCCTCCTGATGTCGAGGGTAAATGGGCGAGGTTTAGGACTGTGACTCATGCAGCTGCAATGGCTGCTTTGGGTACACGGTCCAGACCTCCCCAGAGACCCTGGCTGACAGAGGAGGTGTTCAGGATGGTTGAGAAAAAACGACAGGCCCACTTCGGAGAGCCATGAGGTGCTGCAAGGATGGGTGGTGGTCGCGGGTTGCTGAGGAGATGGAGTCTGCCTCAGTGGCCCGTGATCACAAATCTCTATTTAACTCCATCAAAAAAGTAATCTGCAGCGCCACACCTATTACCATCATTAGGGGAAAAAACGGTGACCCAATCTTCGACCCCCAGGAACAGGTTTGCAGATTTGCTGAGCATTTCTGTGAGGTCCTGGGGGAGGGAAAATCCCTCAATCGGGAAAACATCGCGGCACAAAGTGAGGATGACCCTGCTGAGGCTGCGGTGCCTCAAATATTGGAAGAAGTCACCCCCTGTGAGTGGCTGGCTAAGGTGCCATCTGTTGAGGAAGTACTGAAGGCGATCCGGAGTCTGAGACCAGGAAAGGCAGCGGGCAGAGATGATCTCCCAAGCGAAATGCTGAGGGAGGGCGGCGTTTGTGCACAGACTGCCCTATATGACATCATAACAACAGTCTGGACCACTGGACGGGTTCCGCAGGATTGGAAGGATGCCCTGGTGGTCCCCCTTTTTAAGAAGTGGGACCGCACAGACTGTAACAACTACAGGGGCATCTCACTCCTCAGTGTGCCGGGAAAGGTCCTGGCAAGGATTATTCAACATCGCCTTGCCAGGCACGCTGAGGAGAGGCTTGCGGAGCCCCAATGCGGTTTCAGGAAAGGGCGGTCCTGCAAAGATGCCATATTTTCTGTCCGTCTGCTACAGCAGAGGTGTAGGGAATTCCAAAAAGACCTACATATCTGCTTTCTTGACCTGGTCAAGGCCTATGATACCATCAGTAGACCTGGGCTCTGGGTTGTTCTTCATGCTTTTGGAGTACCTGACCCTCTGCTCATGATCATTAAGGACCTTCATGATGGTGAGCGGGCCCGGGTAAAACTACGTGGCCGGGAGTCAGAGCCATTCCCTGTACACCTTGGGGTGCGACAGGGATGTCCTCTGGCTCCCACATGATTTAACATCTATTTTGACCATGTAGTTCGTGAAGCCTTCAATAGCTGTACCGGGGGAATCTCCATATGGTACATATATAATGGTAGGCTGATCGATGCCCGGGTGCGGTCAAGGGATGGCTCCTTATTGCTCAACCACGTCATGTATGCTGATGATTTGGTAATAGCTGCTCATTCAGAGGAGGAGTTGGAGACGCTGCTGCTGAGACTGGAGCGTGCCACTAAGAGGTGGGGCTTTACCATCAGCCCCACCAAAACTAAGCACCTGCCTGGGTATTTTGTACCAGCGGACACTCCACCCCCACAACTCCCAATCGGTGATGGGGCAGTTGTGGAGAGAGTGGAGAGTTTCCCATACCTGGGCAGTGTGCTTATGACCGGCTCCAGTTTAACAGCAGAGGTCTCACTCCGAATCAGTCGAGCGGCAATATCTTTTCATCGGTTGCGTAACGCTGTGTGGAAGCTACCTAGTCTGTCGCTCCGCACTAAGCGTCAAGTCTTCTCAGCCACGGTCATTCCCTCCCTTCTCTACGCTTGCGAAACGTGGACCCCCCTAATGGAACATCTTCGCTGGTGTGAAACATTTAGGCTGGCCTGCCTACGATCCATCCTGGGTTTAACCAGGCTGGATTGTGTGAGGAGCTCACAAATCCTTGAAAGATCTGGGCAAGGCACCATCGGTGAGCTCCTCCGGCGGGCAAGGCTGCGATGGCTGGGTCATGTAGCCCGCATGCCCAGCCACCGCATGCCGAAACAGCTTTTGTTCGGCCGGATTGAGGGGGCTAAACGAGCGCGGCACGGGCTAGAGAAGAGATGGAGTGATGTGGTACAGGAGGAGGTGGAGCTGAGTGGACTTGCCGATGACTGGTACCAGCGGTGTCAAGATCGGCCTCTGTGGAGGAGGCTCGTGAAGGATGCTACTGGGCAGTTGGAGGTAGTCGCCCTCCAACAACAATGGAGGGCGGAGGAGCGACGCTCAGAACAACGAGCGGAGCGCCGGGTGGCTAAAGCACAGCAGGTTGGCACAGTAGGGGGCACAGGTGGTGCATCAGCCAGTCATCTCAGTCAGTCGACCCGTGGCACCTGGGTCTGCCCCGTGACCTCCTGCCAGCGGGCGTTCGACACTTCACGTGGCGTCAGGGTGCACATAGCCTGGCACAAGCGTCGTGGTGACGTCACCGCCACTTAGTGGCGAATGGCGGTTGTTGTTGTTGTTGTGTAGGTGTGTGTGTAGGTGTGTGTGTAGCTGTGTGTGTGTGTAGGTGTGTGTGTGTGTGTAGGTGTGTGTGTGTAGGTGTGTGTGTGTGTAGGTGTGTGTAGGTGTGTGTGTGTGTAGGTGTGTGTGTGTGTAGGTGTGTGTGTAGGTGGGGAGTGATAGTGTAGCGGTTAGCGCGCTGCACTATGAACCTGGCGACCCGGGTTCGATTCCCGCTCACGGCCAACACCAGTGACGATTATCTGAACCGGTCCCGGGCCTCCCCTAGGTCGACTCAGCCTCAAATGAGTACCTGGTGCGGTGTGTAAACATTGCCACTAGGGAGACAAAGGCGGTCGGGCGTGGTGCTGGCCACCCACCCCCTCGTGTACCGTTCCGGCCTTCATAGGTGCTCGCTAACAGCACTTGCCCCTACAGTCTGTTAAGGCTATATGGGGGATCTTTGTCTTTGATCTTTGTGTAGGTGTATGTGTGTAGGTGTGTATAGGTGTGTGTGTAGGTGTGTGTGTAGGTGTGTGTGTGTGTACCGAGGGAGCGTGACACGGCCAGGAAGGGGATGTCCTCCGTGGCTGAGCTTTGCTGCCCAGGGCCGCAGCGAGCCACAAGGGGCCTCCTCCAGGCCACACGGCAAGGCCCCCCTGGCTTCCTCATCACCCTGGTGGGCAGACACACAAAGACAAAGATCCCCCCGTGTAGCCTTAACAGACTGTACGGGCAAGTGCTGTTAGCGAGCACACACAAAGACAAAGATCCCCCGTGTAGCCTGTAACAGACTGTAGGGGCAAGTGCTGTTAGCGAGCACACACAAAGACAAAGATCCCCCGTGTAGCCTGTAACAGACTGTAGGGGCAAGTGCTGTTAGCGAGCAGCACCTACGGAGGCCGGAACGGTACACGAGGGGGTGGGTGCCCAGCACCACGCCCGGCCGCCTTTGTTTCCCTAGTGGCGATGTTTACACACCGTACCAGGTATTCATTTGAGGCTTAGTTGACCTAGGGGAGGCCCTGGACCGGTTCAGATAATTGTGACTGGTGTTGGCTGTGAGCGGGAATCGAACCCGGGTCATCAGGTTCGTAGCACAGCGCGCTAACCACTAAACTACTCCTCCCCATACACCCATACACAACAACAACAACAACAACCGCTATTCGCCACTAAGTGGCAGTGACGTCACCACGACGCTTGTGCCAGGCTATGTGCACCCTGAGGCCACGTGAAGTGTCGAACGCCCGCTGGCAGGAGGTCACGGGGCAGACCCAGGTGCCACGGGTCGACTGACTGAGATGACTGGCTGATGCACCACCTGTGCCCCCTACTGTGCCAACCTGCTGTGCTTTAGCCACCCGGCGCTCCGCTCGCTGTTGTGAGCGTCGCTCCTCCGCCCTCCGTTGTTGTTGGAGGGCGACTGCCTCCAACTGCCCAGTAGCATCCTTCACGAGCCTCCTCCACAGAGGCCGATCTTGACACCGCTGGTACCAGTCATCGGCAAGTCCACTCAGCTCCACGTCCTCCTGTACCACATCACTCCATCTCTTCTCTAGCCCGTGCCGCGCCCGCTTAGCCCCCTCAATCCGGCCAAACAAAAGCTGTTTCGGCATGCGGTGGCTGGGTATGCGGGCTACATGACCCAGCCATCGCAGCCTTGCCTGCCGGAGGAGCTCACCGATGGGACCCTGCCCAGATCTTTCAAGGATTTGTGAGCTCCTCACACAATCCAGTCTGGTTAAACCCAGGATGGATCGTAGGCAGGCCAGCCTAAATGTTTCTAACCGGCGAAGATGTTCCATTAGGGGGGTCCACGTTTCGCAAGCGTAGAGAAGGGAGGGAATGACCGTGGCCGAGAAGACCTGAAGCTTAGTGCGGTGCGACAGACCAGGTAGCTTCCACACAGCGTTACGCAACCGATGAAAAGATATTGCCGCTCGACTGATTCGGAGTGAGACCTCTGCTGTTAAACTGGAGCCAGTTATAAGCACACTGCCCAGGTATGGGAAACTCTCCACTCTCTCCACAACTGCCCCATCACCGATTGGGAGTTGTGGAGGTGGAGTGTCCGATGGTACAAAATACCCAGGCAGGTGCTTAGTTTTGGTGGGGCTGATGGTAAGGCCCCACCTCTTAGTGGCACGCTCCAGTCTCAGCAGCAGCGTCTCCAACTCCTCCTCTGACTGAGCAGCTATTACCAAATCATCAGCATACATAACGTGGTTGAGCAATAGGGAGCCATCCCTTGACCGCACCCGGGCATCGATTAGCCTCCCATTATATCTGTACCATATGGAGATTCCCCCGGTACAGCTATTGAAGGCTTCACGAACTACGCGGTCAAAATAGATGTTAAATAATGTGGGAGCCAGAGGACATCCCTGTCGCACCCCAAGGTGTACAGGGAATGGCTCTGACTCCCAGCCACGTAGTTTTACCCGGGCCCGCTCACCATCATGAAGGTCCTTAATGATCGTGAGCAGAGGGTCAGGTACTCCAAAAGCACAAAGAACGACCCAGAGCCCAGGCCTACTGATGGTATCATCAACAACCGCCATTCGCCACTAAGTGGCGGTGACGTCACCACGACGCTTGTGCCAGGCTATGTGCACCCTGAGGCCACGTGAAGTGTCGAACGCCCGCTGGCAGGAGGTCACGGGGCAGACCCAGGTGCCACGGGTCGACTGACTGAGATGACTGGCTGATGGCAAAACAACCCCCTACCTCCTCGCGGTGCCGGACGGGCAACTCTGTCATGGACAGCGCTGTGGGGGGAGATCCAATTTTGATTGGCTCCTCCCCTCATGGCATATGTGTCCACCACAGGGGCTAAACGGGGGCTCTGGACGGGTGCGAGGGGCTGGTAACCCCTCCACCTTCAATTAATTACCACGAAACCACGAATTAAACTGATGGTATCATAGGCACACACACACATACACACGAATGTCTTACCGCCCGCCCAGCCTCTCGATGCGTTCCATCTCCACTGGATCCTCCGGCTTGTGGTCGCGCGTCAACGCCACGGCAAGTAGCGGCACCACCTCGTCCACCACCTCGTCCACCACCTCCTCCTCCACCTCGTCCACCTCCTCATCCACCACCTCGTCCACCTCCTCCACCACCTCGTCCACCTCCACCACCTTGTCCACCTCCTTGTCCACCACCACCTCCTTGTCCACCTCCTCCTCTTCCATCTCGTCCACCACCTCGTCCACCTCCTCCTCCACCTCGTCCACCACCTCCTCCTTGTCCACCTCCTGCCGGGGCGGTGGTGGTTGTGACAGTGGTGGCCATGGTGGTGGTGGTGGTTGTGACAGTGGTGGCCGTGGCGGTGGTTGTAGTGGTGGTGGTGGTGGTTGTGACAGTGGTGGTGGTGGCGGTGGTGATGGTGGTTGTGACAGTGGTGGTGGTGGTGGTTGTGACAGTGGTGGTGGTGGTTGTGACAGAGGTGGTGGCCGTGGTGGTGGTTGTGACAGTGGTGGTGGCCGTGGTGGTGATTGTGACAGTGGTGGTGGTGGTGGTTGTGACAGTGGTGGCCGTGGTGGTGGTTGTGACAGTGGTGGTGGTTGTGACAGTGGTGGTGGTGGTTGTGACAGTGGTGGTTGTGACAGTGGTGGTGGCCGTGGTGGTGGTGGTTGTGACAGTGGTGGTGGTTGTGACAGTGGTGGTGGTGGTGGTTGTGACAGTGGTGGTGGCCGTGGTGGTGATGGTTGTGACAGTGGTGGTGGTGGTTGTGACAGTGGTGGCCGTGGTGGTGGTAGTTGTGACAGTGGTGGTGGTTGTGACAGTGGTGGTGGTGGTTGTGACAGTGGTGGTGGTGGTTGTGACAGTGGTGGTGGTGGTTGTGGTGGTTGTGACAGTGGTGGTTGTGGTTGTAGTTGTGGTGGTTGTGACAGTGGCGGTGGTTGCGGTGTTGCCACGGCTTGGCCGATGGCCGCTATGAAGTCCGCCACGACTTGGCCATGCGTAGGTGGGGTTCCGTCCCAGGCTAGGTGGGCCTTCACAGAAGGGGGGCCCATGTCCGAAGGGGGGTCCGCTGAATAAATGGGGCGCAAGGAAGAAGGGGGGCCCGCTGAATAAATGGGTCGCAGTGAGGAAGGGGGGGCCAATGAATAGACGGGGTGCGTTGAAGGGGGGGGAGGTCCGTCTGCGGGGGTGCCCCCTCCCCGGGGGTGCCGCTGGGCGATGACGGCTCGCGAGTCTCCCACGTGGGCGACGTAGAGCTCGTCACCGCCCCTGATGAGGCAGCAGCAAGCCGTGGTGCCTGCCGTGCTGGGATGGCCCTGCGGTGTGCGCGGCCAGTTAACTGTGGGGGGGGGGGGGGGGTTAGACAGAGGTGTGGGTGAGTGACTGAGTGGGTGGGTAGGTGGGTGATTGAGTGACTGTGTGAGTGGGTGGGTGAGTAATTGAGTGGGTGGGTGAGTGACTGAGTGGGTGAGTGACTGTGTGGGTGGGTGAGTGATTTAGTGGGTGAGTGACTGTGTGAGTGGGTGGGTGGGTGAGTGACTGAGTAGGTGAGTGAGTGACTGAGTGGGTTAGTGACTGAGTGGGTGGGTGGGTGAGTGATTGAGTGGGTGGGTGGGTGAGTGACTGTGTGAGTGGGTGGGTGAGTGATTGAGTGGGTGGGTGAGTGACTGAGTGGGTTAGTGACTGTGTGGGTGGGTGGGTGGGTGAGTGATTGAGTGGGTGGGTGGATGAGTAAGTGAGTGACTGTGTGAGTGAGTGGGTGGGTGAGTGACTGAGTGGGTGAGTGACTGTGTAATTGGGTGGGTGGGTGAGTGACTGTGTGGGTGGGTGAGTGATTGAGTGGGTGAGTGACTGTGTGAGTGAGTGGGTGGGTGAGTGATTGAGTGGGTGGGTGAATTAGTGGGTGAGTGACTGTGTGAGTGGGTGGGTGGATGGGTGAGTGACTGAGTGGGTGGGTGAGTGACTGAGTGGGTTAGTGACTGTGTGGGTGGGTGGGTGAGTGATTGAGTGGGTGGGTGGGTGAGTGACTGAGTGGGTGAGTGACTGTGTGAGTGAGTGGGTGGGTGAGTGACTGAGTGGGTGAGTGACTGTGTAATTGGGTGGGTGGGTGAGTGACTGTGTGGGTGGGTGGGTGAGTGACTGAGTGGGTGAGTGACTGTGTGGGTGAGTGACTGAGTGGGTGAGTGACTGTGTGGGTGGGTGAGTGACTGAGTGGGTGAGTGACTGTGTGAGTGGGTGGGTGGGTGAGTGATTGAGTGGGTGGGTGAGTGACTGTGTGGGTGGATTAGTGACTGAGTGGGTGAGTGACTGTGTGGGTGGGTGAGTGACTGAGTGGGTGAGTGACTGTGTGAGTGGGTGGGTGAGTGACTGTGTGGGTGGGTTAGTGACTGAGTGGGTGAGTGACTGTGTGAGTGACTGAGTGGGTGAGTGCCTGTGTGAGTGGGTGGGTGGGTCAGTGATTGAGTGGGTGGGTGGTGTGCCAAAAAAACCTCTGGAAGGTAAGATGGACAATTGTTGCTCGGAATTTTATGTTATTAAATTTGTTATAACAAAAATTAAATTGTAAAAGTTTTTTTTGTATTTTGAAACGTTTTACAATTTTCAATGTTATTGAACAAAAATATATCAAATATGAAAAATGTTGCGAGAATCTCTTACACATTAGCCATGGGTGAAATAAATGTATTGTGCAACATTCACTGCCATTAATGCAGTGCTACAGTGAAATGCAGCGAAGTGTTTGATGACATTATTTCTGTCAATATTCCCTGCCATTACATTGAGACAAAATAAAATTAGACTCTGATCAATTTATTGGTAACTCTACCACTTCTCTTTGCTCTTCGTTATTTCCTAAGTAACGTCAGACAGCATCAGCCACACTCACGTTTCTTCACTCTCCGCTATCAAGCAGCATCCATCGGAGAAGATCAAATTCATTATGAGACCTCATTTGCCAGTAACAAGATATAGTAATAGGTTTTACCCTTTTAACTGGCAGAAAAACTGACACCTTTATTCAAGGCATCATGTTTGCAATAACCACAACACAAGCAGTCAAAATGCAAACAAAAGAGACAACTCTGATAATAATATTGGCACTGTCCTTGAATTTTATTGGTCCACACCCGAGACGGCTTTTCTTAGAGCCTTCCCTGATCAACAAATTAAACCAATTTCAATGTTTATTTTGCCTCTATCAGCTACATTTGGCCCCAATCACGCGACAAAATGTTGCGCCTTTTGGCGTCATCATCACCTGGTCTAACACCGCAAGTGTGAGACGTCATCATCATCTGGTCTAACACCGCAAGTGTGAGACGTCATCATCATCTGGTCTAACACCGCAAGTGTGAGACGTCATCATCACCTGGTCTAACACCGCAAGTGTGAGACGTCATCATCATATGGTCTAACACCGTGTGTGTGACGTCATCATCACCTGGTCTAACACCGCAAGTGTGAGACGTCATCATCACCTGGTCTAACACCGCAAGTGTGAGACGTCATCATCATCATCTGGTCTAATACCGCAAGCGTGAGACGTCATCATTACCTGGTCTAACACCGCCTGTGTGAGACGTCATCATCACCTGGTCTAACACTGCGTGTGTGAGACGTCATCATCACCTGGTATAACACCGCAAGTGTGAGACATCATCATCATCTGGTCTAACACTGCGTGTGTGAGACGTCATCATTACCTGGTCTAACACCGCAAGTGTGAGACGTCATCATCACCTGGTCTAACACCGCAAGTGTGAGACGTCATCATCATCACCTGGTCTAACGCTGCAAGTGTGAGACGTCATCATCATCTGGTCTAACATCAGAAGTGTGAGACGTCATCATCATCATCTGGTCTAACACCGCAAGTGTGAGACGTCATCATCATCGCCTGGTCTAACACCGCAAGTGTGAGACGTCATCATCATCTGGTCTAACACACCGCAAGTGTGAGACGTCATCATCATCACCTGGTCTAACACCACAAGTGTGAGACGTCATCATCACCTGGTCTAACGCCGCGTGTGTGACGTCATCATCGTCTGGTCTAACACCGCAAGTGTGAGACGTCATCATCACCTGCTCTAACACCGCAAGTCTGAGACGTCATCATCACCTGGTCTAACACCGCAAGTGTGAGACGTCATCATCATCTAGTCTAACACCACAAGTGTGAGACGTCATCATCACCTGGTCTAACACCGCAAGTGTGAGACGTCATCATCATCTGGTCTAACACCGCAAGTGTGAGACGTCATCATCATCACCTGGTCTAACACCGCGTGTGAGACGAGGCTCTAAGGGAAGCTGTCTCGGGTGTGGACTTATCAATTCCACCGCCAATACATTATCAGAGCTGCCTGTTTTTTGTTTGCATTCCGACCGCAGCTATTGTGCTCAATGCACAAACAATGACTCCTTGTACCCGAAAAACATTGGTGTCAGTTTTGTTGCCAGATGAAAGGGTTAATTTTTTTTTTATCATATTGTGCTACAGGCAAACGAGGTTCAAATGGTGGAACAAAACGTTAATTTAGTGTAGTGTATAGTGTAATGTAGTGTGTAGTGTAGTGTGTAGTGTAGTGTATAGTAGTGTATAGTGTAGTGTATAGTGTAGTGTATAGTAGTGTATAGTAGTGTATAGTGTAGTGTATAGTGTAGTGTATAGTAGTGTAGTGTATAGTAGTGTAGTGTATAGTAGTGTATAGTAGTGTAGCGTATAGTAGCGTATAGTAGTGTATAGTGTAGTGTATAGTAGTGTAGTGTATAGTAGTGTATAGTGTAGTGTATAGTAGTGTATAGTAGTGTAGTGTATAGTGTAGTGTATAGTAATGTATAGTAGTGTAGTGTATAGTGTAGTATATAGTGTAGTGTATAGTAGTGTAGTGTATAGTGTAGTGTATAGTGTAGTGTATAGTAGTGTATAGTAGTGTAGTGTATCGTAGTGTAGTGTATAGTGTAGTGTATAGTGTAGTGTATAGTAGTGTGTAGTATATAGTGTAGTGTAGTGTATAGTAGTGTATAGTGTAGTGTATAGTGTAGTGTATAGTAGTGTATAGTAGTGTATAGTGTAGTGTATAGTGTAGCGTATAGTGTAGTGTATAGTAGTGTAGTGTATAGTAGTGTAGTGTATAGTAGTGTAGCGTATAGTAGTGTATAGTAGTGTATAGTGTGGTGTATAGTAGTGTAGTGTATAGTAGTGTATAGTAGTGTATAGTGTAGTGTATAGTAGTGTATAGTAGTGTAGTGTATAGTGTAGTGTATAGTAATGTATAGTAGTGTATAGTGTAGTATATAGTGTAGTGTATAGTAGTGTAGTGTATAGTGTAGTGTATAGTGTAGTGTATAGTAGTGTATAGTAGTGTAGTGTATAGTGTAGTGTATAGTGTAGTGTATAGTAGTGTATAGTGTAGTGTATAGTAGTGTATAGTGTAGTGTATAGTGTAGTGTATAGTGTAGTGTATATAGTAGTGTATAGTAGTGTAGTGTATAGTATAGTAGTGTATAGTGTAGTGTATATAGTAGTGTATAGTAGTGTATAGTGTAGTATAGAGTAAAGTAGTGTATAGTGTAGTGTATAGCGCAGCGCGCGTGAGACCCACCCAGCTCCTCCCACATGGCGCGCTGGCACGCCAGGAAGCCGTCACGGATGGCGTGGCAAACTCCCGCGGGGTCGGCGGCGCCCCACAGCCCGGGCTGGGCGCGGATCGAGGGCCAGAGGCAGCGGCGGGCGAATCGAGCGGCCTGGGGGCCGCCGTGGCCGTCGAACACGGCCAGGAAGATGGCATCCCCGTCGCCCTCGGTGGAGACCTGTGGGCACGGGGCGGCGAGGGGAACGTCACGTGACGCGAGCGGTGCATTGTGGGTCGGTCCTAGGCCTCGACCGGCGACCCGGCGGACAAAGAGGACAAAGATCCCCTGTGCAGCCTTAGCGGACCGTGGAGGCAAGTGCCGTTAGCGAACGGTGCCCGCGATGGCCGCGAGGGCACACGAGGGGGTTGGTGGCCGGCACCACGCCCGGCCGCCTTTGTCTCCCCAGTGGCGATGTTCACGCACCGCACCAGGTACTCGTTTGAGGCCGAATCGACCTAGGGGGAGGCCCAGGACCGGTTGAGATAATCGTCACTGGGCGTTGGCCGTGAGCGGGAATCGAACCCGGGTCGCCAGGTTCATAGTGCAGCGCGCTAACCGCTACACTATCGCTCCCCACACACACAGAGACACACACAGAGACACACACAGAGACACAGAGACACACACACACAGACACACACAGAGACACACAGAGACACACACACAGAGACACACAGACACACACAGACACACACAGAGACACACAGAGACACACACAGACACACACACATACACACAGACACACACAGAGACACACAGACACACACACAGACACACACAGAGACACACAGAGACACACACAGACACACACACAGAGACACACACACAGATACACACACACACAGACACACACACACACAGACACACACACAGAGACACACACACACAGACACACACAGAGACACACACACAGACACACACACAGACACACACACAGAGACACACACAGAGACACACACACACACAGAGACACACACACAGACACACACACAGAGACAAACACAGAGACACACAGAGACACTCACAGACACACACACAGAGACACACACACACAGAGACAACAACAACAACCGCCATTCACCACTAAGTGGCGGTGACGTCACCACGATGCTTGTGCCAGGCTATGTGCACCGTGAGGCCACGTGAAGTGTCGAACGCCCGCTGGCAGGAGGTCACGGGGCAGACCCAGGTGCCACGGGTCGACTGACTGAGATGACTGGCTGATGCACCACCTGTGCCCCCTACTGTGCCAACCTGCTGTGCTTTAGCCACCCGGAGCTCCGCTCGTTGTTCTGAGCGTCGCTCCTCCGCCCTCCGTTGTTGTTGGAGGGCGACTGCCTCCAACTGCCCAGTAGCATCCTTCACGAGCCTCCTCCACAGAGGCCGATCTTGACACCGCTGGTACCAGTCATCGGCAAGTCCACTCAGCTCCACGTCCTCCTGTACCACATTACTCCATCTCTTCTCTAGCCCGTGCCGCGCCCGCTTAGACCCCTCAATCCGGCCAAACAAAAGCTGTTTCGGCATGCGGTGGCTGGGCATGCGGGCTACATGACCCAGCCATCGCAGCCTTGCCTGCCGGAGGAGCTCACCGATGGGATCCTGAACAGATCTTTCAAGGATTTGTGAGCTCCTCACACAATCCAGTCTGGTTAAACCCAGGATGGATCGTAGGCAGGCCAGCCTAAATGTTTCTAACCGGCGAAGATGTTCCATTAGGGGGGTCCACGTTTCGCAAGCGTAGAGAAGGGAGGGAATGACCGTGGACGAGAAGACCTGAAGCTTAGTGCGGAGCGACAGACCAGGTAGCTTCCACACAGCGTTACGCAACCGATGAAAAGATATTGCCGCTCGACTGATTCGGAGTGAGACCTCTGCTGTTAAACTGCAGCCAGTCATAAGCACACTGCCCAGGTATGGGAAACTCTCCACTCTCTCCACAACTGCCCCATCACCGATTGGGAGTTCTGGGGGTGGAGTGTCCGATGGTACGCAATACCCAGGCAGGTGCTTAGTTTTGGTGGGGCTGATGGTAAGGCCCCACCTCTTAGTGGCACGCTCCAGTCTCAGCAGCAGCAGCGTCTCCAACTCCTCCTCTGACTGAGCAGCTATTACCAAATCATCAGCATACATAACGTGGTTGAGCAATAGGGAGACATCCCTTGACCGCACCCGGGCATCGATTAGCCTCCCATTATATCTGTACCATATGGAGATTCCCCCGGTACAGCTATTGAAGGCTTCACGAACTACGTGGTCAAAATAGATGTTAAATAATGTGGGAGCCAGAGGACATCCCTGTCACACCCCAAGGTGTACAGGGAATGGCTCTGACTCCCGGCCACGTAGTTTTACCCGGGCCCGCTCACCATCATGAAGGTCCTTAATGATCGTGAGCAGAGGGTCAGGTACTCCAAAAGCACGAAGAACGACCCAGAGCCCAGGCCTACTGATGGTATCATAGGCCTTGACCAGGTCAATAAAGCAGAGATGTAGGTCTTGTTGGAATTCCCTACACCTCTGCTGTAGCAGACGGACAGAAAATATGGCATCTGTGCAGGACCGCCCTTTCCTGAAACCGGATTGGGGCTCCGCAAGCCTCTCCTCAGCGTGCCTGGCAAGGCGATGCTGAATAATCCTTGCCAGGACCTTTCCAGGCACACTGAGGAGTGAGATGCCCCTGTAGTTGTTACAGTCTGTGCGGTCCCCCTTCTTAAAAAGGGGGACCACCAGGGCATCCTTCCAATCCTGCGGAACCCGTCCAGTGGTCCAGACTGTTGTTATGATGTCATATAGGGCAGTCTGTGCACAAACGCCACCCTCCCTCAGCATTTCGCTTGGGAGATCATCTCTGCCCGCTGCCTTTCCTGGTCTCAGACTCCGGATCGCCTTCAATACTTCCTCAGCAGATGGCACCTCAGCCAGCCACTCACAGGGGGTGACTTCTTCCAATATTTGAGGCACCGCAGCCTCAGCAGGGTCATCCTCACTTTGTGCCACGATGTTTTCCCGGCTGAGGGATTTTCCCTCCCCCAGGACCTCACAGAAATGCTCAGCAAATCTGCAAACCTGTTCCTGGGGGTCGGAGATTGGATCACCGTTTTTTCCCCTAATGATGGTAATAGGTGTGGCGCTGCAGGTTACTTTTTTGATGGAGTTAAATAGAGATTTGTGATCACGGGCCACTGAGGCAGACTCCATCTCCTCAGCAACCCGCGACCACCACCCATCCTTGCAGCGCCTCACGGCTCTCCGAACCTCCGAGCGAAGGCTGCGGTAAGCCTCATTCTCTGACGTGGGATTCTGTAGCCGATGACGGTGGGCCTGTCGCTTTTTCTCAACCATCCTGAACACCTCCTCTGTCAGCCAGGGTCTCTGGGGAGGTCTGGACCGCGTACCCAAAGCAGCCATTGAAGCTGCATGAGTCACAGTCCTAAACCTCGCCCATTTACCCTCGACATCAGGAGTCGGGGACGATGCCAATCCCAGCCGCAAGCGATGATGAAATTCTCGCTTGCAACTTTCATCAGATAACTGAGACCAGGCCACTTTATGTTGGAATGGGGTCCTGGGTGTACACCCACCACCGGAGTGGAAGAATGGCAGGCGCATCTTACAGATGACTAGTCGATGGTCAGAGGGCAGATCAGCTCCACGGTAGGTCCTGGTGTCAAGGACATGGGCTCACATTCGCTGGTCTGTCACTATGTAGTCCAGTAGATGTTCTTGCTTGGACCCGGCATGCATCCATGATGTTGTGTGGATGCGCCGATGCCGGAACTGCGTGTTGGTAATTACAAGCCCATGGGCTTTACAAAAATCTAGCAGCCTCCTACCGTTGTTATTGAGCTGATCTGGCCCATGCCCTCCAATCACTCCAGACCAGGTGCCAGTATCATGACCAACTCGGGCATTGAAGTCACCCAACATGATGACTCTATCCCGAGGGGCCACTTTAGCCAGCACCTGTGACAGGAGGTCATAGAAGGCATCTGACTCATCGGCTTTGCCTGCATCACTCCACGGATGTTCATCTTCGGTGCGGGCATAAGTAACCACGACCACCATTCCTCGCCTCCGGTTGATGGGAAGGCGAGCCCAAAGTAGCCTGGGGCTTACAGCTTCCCAGACCTCGCCGCTACACTCCCACGCCCCCTTCATTCTTTTGTTCAAAAGAAGACCCACACCCTGTTGTTTGGCAGTCTGCTGCCCCGAGTAGAGGACTGTCCACCCCTCATGGTGGCAGGAGCCAGAGCCGGTCCACCGAACCTCCTGAATGCCATATAGATCCAGGCGGTACCGGTCCAGCTCCCGACAGAGGAGTGGCAGCCTCTCCTCTGCAGTGAGCGTTCGAACATTCCACGTGGCCACCCGTAGTGGCTTTTAGTTGTTTCTGGAGTAGCCCCGAGGGTAGGTATTCAATCTTCTGGCTCTGCCAATTGGGGTTTGGCCAGGAGACGTCATAGATGCCTGGCCCCCCGGGGCCTCCGGCACAAGCTTATTAGTTACATATTTCAGTTTAATTCGTGGTAATTAATTGAAGGTGGAGGGGTTACCAGCCCCTCGCACCCATCCAGAGCCCCCGTTTAGCCCCTGTGGTGGACACATATGCCATGAGGGGAGGAGCCAATCAAAATTGGATCTCCCCCCACAGCACTGTCCACGACAGAGTTGCCTGTCCGGCACACAGAGACACAACAACAACAACAACAACCGCCATTCGCCACTAAGTGGCGGTGACGTCACCACGACGCTTGTGCCAGGCTATGTGCACCCTGAGGCCACGTGAAGTGTCGAACGCCCGCTGGCAGGAGGTCACGGGGCAGACCCAGGTGCCACGGGTCGACTGACTGAGATGACTGGCTGATGCACCACCTGTGCCCCCTACTGTGCCAACCTGCTGTGCTTTAGCCACCCGGCGCTCCGCTCGCTGTTGTGAGCGTCGCTCCTCCGCCCTCCGTTGTTGTTGGAGGGCGACTGCCTCCAACTGCCCAGTAGCATCCTTCACGAGCCTCCTCCACAGAGGCCGATCTTGACACCGCTGGTACCAGTCATCGGCAAGTCCACTCAGCTCCACGTCCTCCTGTACCACATCACTCCATCTCTTCTCTAGCCCGTGCCGCGCCCGCTTAGCCCCCTCAATCCGGCCAAACAAAAGCTGTTTCGGCATGCGGTGGCTGGGCATGCGGGCTACATGACCCAGCCATCGCAGCCTTGCCTGCCGGAGGAGCTCACCGATGGGACCCTGCCCAGATCTTTCAAGGATTTGTGAGCTCCTCACACAATCCAGTCTGGTTAAACCCAGGATGGATCGTAGGCAGGCCAGCCTAAATGTTTCTAACCGGCGAAGATGTTCCATTAGGGGGGTCCACGTTTCGCAAGCGTAGAGAAGGGAGGGAATGACCGTGGACGAGAAGACCTGAAGCTTAGTGCGGAGCGACAGACCAGGTAGCTTCCACACAGCGTTACGCAACCGATGAAAAGATATTGCCGCTCGACTGATTCGGAGTGAGACCTCTGCTGTTAAACTGGAGCCAGTCATAAGCACACTGCCCAGGTATGGGAAACTCTCCACTCTCTCCACAACTGCCCCATCACCGATTGGGAGTTGTGGGGGTGGAGTGTCCGATGGTACAAAATACCCAGGCAGGTGCTTAGTTTTGGTGGGGCTGATGGTAAGGCCCCACCTCTTAGTGGCACGCTCGTAGTCTCAGCAGCAGCGTCTCCAACTCCTCCTCTGACTGAGCAGCTATTACCAAGTCATCAGCATACATAACGTGGTTGAGCAATAGGGAGCCATCCCTTGACCGCACCCGGGCATCGATTAGCCTCCCATTATATCTGTACCATATGGAGATTCCCCCGGTACAGCTATTGAAGGCTTCACGAACTATGTGGTCAAAATAGATGTTAAATAATGTGGGAGCCAGAGGACATCCCTGTCGCACCCCAAGGTGTACAGGGAATGGCTCTGACTCCCGGCCACGTAGTTTTACCCGGGCCCGCTCACCATCATGAAGGTCCTTAATGATCGTGAGCAGAGGGTCAGGTACTCCAAAAGCACGAAGAACGACCCAGAGCCCAGGCCTACTGATGGTATCATAGGCCTTGACCAGGTCAATAAAGCAGAGATGTAGGTCTTGTTGGAATTCCCTACACCTCTGCTGTAGCAGACGGACAGAAAATATGGCATCTGTGCAGGACCGCCCTTTCCTGAAACCACATTGGGGCTCCGCAAGCCTCTCCTCAGCGTGCCTGGCAAGGCGATGCTGAATAATCCTTGCCAGGACCTTTCCCGGCACACTGAGGAGTGAGATGCCCCTGTAGTTGTTACAGTCTGTGCGGTCCCCCTTCTTAAAAAGGGGGACCACCAGGGCATCCTTCCAATCCTGCGGAACCCGTCCAGTGGTCCAGACTGTTGTTATGATGTCATATAGGGCAGTCTGTGCACAAACGCCACCCTCCCTCAGCATTTCGCTTGGGAGATCATCTCTGCCCGCTGCCTTTCCTGGTCTCAGACTCCGGATCGCCTTCAATACTTCCTCAGCAGATGGCACCTCAGCCAGCCACTCACAGGGGGTGACTTCATCCAATATTTGAGGCACCGCAGCCTCAGCAGGGTCATCCTCACTTTGTGCCACGATGTTTTCCTGGCTGAGGGATTTTCCCTCCCCCAGGACCTCACAGAAATGCTCAGCAAATCTGCGAACCTGTTCCTGGGGGTCGGAAATTGGATCACCGTTTTTTCCCCTAATGATGGTAATAGGTGTGGCGCTGCAGGTTACTTTTTTGATGGAGTTAAATAGAGATTTGTGATCACGGGCCACTGAGGCACACACACAGACACACACACAGAGACACACACAGACACACACAGACACACACAGAGACACACAGACACACACACACAGACACACACACAGACACACACACACAGAGACTCCGCCCACCTCTGTGATGTCCTCCATGTAGCGCTGCCCCCCACGGTTGGAATCGGCGCTCACGATCAGCTTCAATGGGCTCGACATGGTGCAACCTTAACACACACACAGAGACAGACACATACAGACACACAGAGACACACATACATACACACACACACAGACACACACACACAGAGACGCACACACACAGATACACACAGACACACACACACAACAACCTGTGTCTCTATGTGTGTGTGTGTCTGTGTGTGTCTTTGGTGCAACCTTACCCCACACATACACACACAATAACCTGTGTGTGTCTGTGTCTGTGTGTCTGTGTGTGTCTGTGTGTGTGTCTGTGTGTGTGTCTGTGTGTGTGTCTCTGGTGCAACCTCACCCCACACACACACACAACAACCTCTATGTGTCTGTCTCTCTGTGTGTCTGTGTGTGTGTGTCTGTGTGTGTGTGTCTCTGGTGCAACCTCACCCCACACACACAACCACCTCTGTGTGTCTGTGTCTCTTGTGCAACCTCACCCCACACACACAACCTGTGTGTCTGTGTGTGTCTCTGTGTGTCTGTGTGTGTCTCTTGTGCAACCTCACCCCAAACACACACACACAACCTGTGTGTGTGTCTCTGTGTGTCTGTGTGTGTCTGTGTGTGTGTCTCTTGTGCAACCTCACCCCACACACACACAGACACACAACCTGCGTGTCTGTGTATGTCTGTGTGTGTGTAGTCGTGCTCTCAGTGCGGGCTACTCACAACACTGATGACAAATGTCGCCGTGACTACCACGTTTTTGCCGTCGTAAAATGACAGATTAATAATAAACAAAAATTAGGTTAATAATGAAAAATGACAGATTAATAATACACACAAATTAGGTTAATAATGAAAAATGACATATTAATGACAGACTCATAATCAATAATGACAGATTAATAATGAAAACCACAGACTAATCATGGAAAATGACAGATTAATAATAAACAGAAAAGCCTTAAAGCTCTAAGCGTGTTGTGGTGGCAGCAGCAGCAGCAGTGACAAGGCACACCACGTAACGTTGCCGGGGCAAGCCAGGGCAAGCCAGGGCAACACACGCCTCACACCACACACACAGCCTCACACTACACACACACAGCCTCTCATTTACACACCGACCCCCCTGGTTCCATCTGTGGGGGGCTAGTGCCCCCCTCCACACTCCCCATTAGGTGGGGGGGGACTGATCTCCCCCTCCCCACTCCCCACTAGGTGGGGGGGGGGGCTGATCTTCCCCTCCCCCCTCCCCCGCGAGCGGGTGGGGTGACATCAGCACCCCTCCACCCCCCCCACTCGCCGCTGGCGGCTGCTCAGAGTTAATTATTTATTTATACTAAGCCGTTGTGTCAACAGCCAACGGGCGCTGGACGGCCCTCCCCCACCCACGTGACCCCCCCACCCACGCGCGCGACCACCCACGCGCGTGGGTGCGGGCAGCCGTAGTAGGGTAGTTTAATATGCACGCGCTGGGTAAGCAATTAATTAATTAATCTCTGCGCGCGCTCGGTAAGCAATTAATTAATTAATCTCTGCACGCGCTCGGTAAGCAATTAATTAATTAATCTCTGCGCGCTCGCTCACGGTGAAAGTCAAACGTCCCTCTGTTTAATTATTTATTTACGGGTGCCTATGCTGATTAAAGCCACCCACACACACGCACAGCGTGGTACGCCGATCGCTGTCCCACCGCTCTTCACAAAGATCCCCCATATAACCTTAACAGACTGTAGGGGCAAGTGCTGTTAGCGAGCAGCACCTATGAAGGCCGTAACCGCTCTTCACACATGCACACACACGCACAGCGTGGTACGCCGATCGCTGTCCCACCGCTCTTCACACACACGCACACACACACACGCACACACATGCGTCACAAAGTCAGTAGTCTGCGCTAAGATTTATTTCCCGTGTATGTCCCCCTCCAGCCAGCAGCAGCCCTTCCTCCTCTCTCACCTACCCGTCTCAGAGTGCGTCCACCGCCTGAGCCCGAGCCGACCGAACTGACCTCCTTTGTCCGTGTCCGCCGCTCACCTCTGCGGCCGCTGCCGCCGCTGCCCGACGGGACCGAGGGAGATGTTTCTCTCTCTCGCCTTGGGGGACTGTGTCGTCGATCGCTCTCAGCTCCACCCTGCAGGCGTCCCGAGCGCGGACCCTGAGGACGGCTAGCTCCTCTCTCTCTCCGCTGCCGCCGCTCCAGAAGGACTCTGCCACAAATTCTCCCTCCTGCACCACACTTATATATGTAGCAAGCCCCTTAACCCCGCCCCCCAACCCCCTGGGTCATGTGACATCATCCCACTCATCCAATCGAATCCTCTTTGCGGCCGTTAGGAGCGCTCTGGCCGTTGGGGATGGGGGGAGGGGGGAGTCACGTTATCCCCCTGTTGTATATATAGGTGTTATGAAAATTGATGAAAATAATGAGAATTAAATGAAATTTGAAATCAGCATAATTTATCCGAAATTTTGTTGTGTAATTATGCGCATAAATTATGCTGATTCGAGAGATAATCGTATTAATTTATGCGAGTGGGCGTGGTTATGATAATGCAGGTCATTATGGATTATAAGGTCGAGCCTCGGTGACGAGGATTGTGTTATGAATTGGAATAACGCAATTAATCGTATGCAGTGACGCAGGCATTGTGAGCGTGAATGAGAGAGAGTCGATTCGACTCTGCTCTTTAATTCCGTATTATCGATAAGGATACGATTACTCTCGATTGAACATTATGAATTATGTGTGTTATGGATTATGTGTGGTGATAGTGTGCTTATGATAGGTCCCCAGGATTCAGATCTCATACACAGAACAATATTATGCAGAATTTCAGGAAGAATCACACACAAACCTTCTGCTTTGATCAATTTTATTTTCTAGCTAACTTTAATTTTTGGATAATATGAAAAATCAATCTCGGGATGTTGGAATTTCAACACAGCGTTAACATGATACCATCACGATTGCGTTGTTTCACCTCGATAGCGGCACCTGTGGTTAATTCCCGACGCGTAACGCAATCGATCAGTTGTTGAGAGAGAGATTAAAAACAAGCGAACTATTCTATCAAAACCTTAACCTTATAATATGCAAACTCGTATTCTTGAATGATTACACAGCACGGCACTCGGTCTTTGATTCGTATCCAATCCTTAACACATTCTGATATGCGAAATTATTATGCTTGAAATCGTCAGCACAGTACCACGGCGATGTTCGTTCATTGATTCATCAACGATTATGCAATTAAAGCGTTCGACTGAAATAATTCTGATTGCCTCATCAACGTAACTCAATGGGTGGCGATGTTTTTCGTTATCAGCTAATAGTTGACGCAGTTATCATGAGTCTTGTATGTTTAATGGGAGGGTTGTTGATTTCTTGCGTTGAGCAAACACCTAGGTTGATTTCCTTGTCAAAAAAAATGTTTATTCGTTGTGTAGCGGTGGGGGAGTGAGAAGGGAGTGTGGGGGAGGGGCATACGAACGACTGCCAGTTTCTGTCCACCGCTGGCTGGATGAGTCAGCACGATGCTCGCCGTCGTCGCGCCGATGGGTGTTGAGTGCGGGGCCGCTGCCCTCTCAGCCCTGGTGACGCGAAGTTGCGTGCTGTAGCACGCTGGTGGCACGCTGTTGGCACGCGCTGGTGCTGGTGGCACGCTGGTGGCGCGCTGTTGGCACGCGCTGGTGCTGATGCTGGTGCTGATGGCACGCTGGTGGCGCGCGCTCCCTCTCCTTGAAGATGCGCGAACGCGCCCGTGCTGGTTCGCTGATAGCAGTTTCTCTCCACTGCTGGCTGAGCTGCTGCACGCTCTTGCTTGGCGTTGCTGGCCGCGCTCTTTCTCCTTGAAGATGCGCGAACGCGCCCGTGCTGGTTCGCTGACAGCAGGTTTCCTCCACTGCTGTATGACTCACTTTTGTTGATACATCGCGACTCAGCGATCCTCGCTACTCAGCGAGGCTCGGAGCCAGCCGCTCCATGCGACTGCTCGTCCTGTGGACGTCTTGACTCGCTGATCTGTCTTGACTTAACTTCACTCTTTTGAAAATGCGGCTGACCGTTATATTCAAAGACAATTCTCTCTGCGCAGTGGAAAAGGGGGGGGGGCGGGGTCTGTGTGTGTGAGTTCGTGTGTGTGTGTGTACAGATGGCTCCTGCGATAACGATCTGTTTGCCCTGGCGTGAAATTCCTCTCTCGCGCTCTTCGGGAGAGACAACGGTGGTAGGGAGTACCTATCTCTTTATACTTTCGATTTTATATTTCTCAAATACCATTTGGTCCCATGTTCGCCAAGACTCGTGTTTGTAACTACGTCCTCCCGACACCCCTCTCGGGTTACCGAGGTTCGCATTGATATGATGGAGTTATTAGAAAGAAAAATAATTTTCATCCTGAGTTTAAGAGGTCCGTTTCCAGATTGTTGGAATCCATATCCCTTGGTTCTGTAAGGTTCTATAATGGAATATCGTTTAAGGTTAACACGTTGTTATTATTAATATTATATTGCAATTTTCTTTAAAACTTTGTTTGCCTGGTTGCCGTGTGTGGGGTGGAGTGTGTCTCCTCATCAAACCCGGCTGGCTTTTCCAGATGGCCCCTTGTGATAAGGTGTAATTCCTGCTTCTCCGCGCTGTGAGAGAGACAAAGGTGGTCAGGGTTGCTTGGGATATTGTTTAAACTCTTTCGTAAGTTTGCCCGTTCGCCTCATTCCTTCTCGATAACCTTTGATGTGACTCGGTATTTTGTCTCCAAGCTTTGTTTTAACAGTAAAAGTATTAAAGGTGAAAATCATTTGATAGCGAATTCATTATTGGATAATAATTCACTGATGTATCTGGTGGCCTGGTCTTGATTGGAGTGAGCGCGAGGACCGCTAACTTTAGCTTATTCTTGTTATTGCATTTTAAATTTGAACCGTTGTCTTAATCACAAAGGAAAAAAATATATATCGTTTAACCCGTGGGCGTCCTCGTTTCTGGCTTGCGGAGGGCTTCCCTCTGCGTGACCTCCCTTAGGGCACATCAAACTCTTGTTCATCTGGAGATCTTCGCAGATAGCTGCTAACATCCTCGCCTGGAGAGTTTTATTATTTCTTTATTTTTTAATGGTCTGTTTATGATCGACATCTGGTTTTTCGTGTGCCTGGCTTACGGGTTTTATTGATTATTTTTTTGTTTGTTAAAAATATATATAACGCAAATATTATTGTTAATATCAATTTTGGAAAAGGCACATATACAACAGTTTTGTTTGCATTTTGACTGCAGGTATTGTGGTTAATGCAGTGACATGAATCCTTGTAAAAAGGTTTCAGTTTTGTTGCCAGAAAAAAGGGGAAAAACCCCTATTATTATTACAACTTGGCAGGATCTTCCTATGCAAGTCACACGACACTCGGTGAACACAAGTGCAGTAGTAGTAGTAATAAAATGACGAGCTGCATTTCTCCGGGCATGAAGCAATCAGACCCAAGCCGTGCAGATCCGTTCCTGAGAAGGCCATGCCTAGCTCGGTTTTCTCCCCCGGGCCACTGGCTTGACCCCTCCCTTCCGCCCCCCTCCTCGCCATCACGGCGGAGAAGTGATCAGAATTGAAGGTTCAATGCATGTTTGGGGTTAGCCGGTGTTACCCCCCCCCCCCCCCCCCCGCAAGTTTTCGTTTTTATACGTCGCTTTCGAGATTTTTCGCATTCACTTCTTTGAACGTTGAAAACGCGGATCCGTGAGGCGACATAAAGCGACAGACGCCGTTAGCAAACGCGCATCTTCGCCGTGAAGCCACGAGGCTTTCCGAGGGTCGGGCCCCGCTCAGAGTGGCTGGAGCCCGCCGGCGTTGGCGAAGTGGGCCATGCGGCCCGTGAAATGATGAGCCGAAATTTACTCGGGCAGAGCTCGCGGACTTTCGTGGGAATTTGTGATTTGCGACTGTGCGTTCGTGTCTGAACTGGCCTGCATTATCACCAGCTGTGGTCTCAACAGGGGTTTCCCCCCGGTGTGTAATAAAGTAAACCTGTCAATTCTAGATACCAAGGTTCTTTGCAAACCCACGGGTTTTTATCACAGATTTGTTCACGAGGCAATTCAGATCTACAAACAGACACAATTTCAACCGACAAAATGGTTTCAAATTAAGCAACCATTGGAAAGTTGCTCTAAATCGAACCAAACAATAAACTAATTTTCAATGGTACAGTATATTTTTCAAGTAATGGTACCCCAAACTTTCGCAGCTCTTAAAAATTCCCTTTTCACACCATCAATAGGTAAACTCACCCTCCCCCCCCCCGCGCCAACCGGCATGTGCACCCTCACGTACAACACCTCTATGCTAAGTCGGCCAATCAAATGCTAATTTTTATGCTAATTCCTTTGTCAAGGCACCTTGTTTCCTCGCACACAGCTTAAAGGTTGTGGCCAAAACGTCGTGATTTTTGTTGTTTTATTTTTTACCTACGTGACTTTACCGAATATAACCAAAGAGTATGGATCCCTGCAGTCACGAAAGCTTCAAATCTCTTTAAAGAAACGTTGCTTGATTCCATGAGGCTGAACTTATGTGTGCATTTGGATGCCTTCTCTCAGCGAGTCGGGCAACCACAAAGAGTATAAACCTGTCAACCTAAAATAACCGTCTGTCACGTTAGACGCGGCTTAAAAACGTGCGTTAATGGAGACAAACTTGTACGTAAGTACGTTGAACTTCTTTTGCACCGTATGCAGCCAACCGCGCTAACCAGAGGTGCGGTCGGCTAAATCGCTGCGCGTCGTCCGTGCGGCACAGGGCCCAGTCTACCGCGTGCCGCGGCCTCCCTTCGAGCCGGGAGTCTTCCCGAGCGGCTCCTCCGACGGGAGCGTGCGGCTGTGGGAGGGTGGACCCGACGTCCCCCCGTGCCCACCCTGCGGTGCGGCGGTCAGGCTGCGCTGGACGCCGCCTGGTCCCCCCACAGCCCCACGCTCGCTCGTGGCCGCGCTCGCTCGTGGCCGCGCTCGCCGCGGAGGCTCCACGCGCGCGGGAACTGTCCAGCGGCACGTGCGTCAGGCCGCGTGCACGCCGCAGTGGCCGGGGTGTTAACCACACCTCGCCCGTTACGCAGCTCGCGGTGCGATCCCGAGGCCTGCGTATTTGGAGTTTTGCAGGCCTCACTCTCCGCCTGGTTGCGTGGATTTTTTCTCCGGCTCCTCCGGTTTTTCCCTCCGCACGTAGAAAACATCGCGTCGATTATCTTCACAGTGGAACGGACTTCAGCAGCAGGCCGCGATGCCAAGGAGCGTGAAAGGCAGCAGCGGAGAAGCCGGTCGTCGCCGTGCCGGTTTTCTGTCGACGCCAGAAGCTAGCCGCTATGAGGGCGCTGAAGGCGACGGTCTGTCAGCAGCAGCCACGGCCGGTTCTGGATTCTGGCTCGTTCGGGAGGCAGTTACGGGTCGATGATTGGGGTCAAGTCTAGCGAGCAAAGGCACGATCCATCGGCTTGGAGGTGGGCAGCAAGCGGGACAGCCACGGCTGACAATTACCCCGATGGATTTAACCCTGTATGGTAATATACTCCACATGCATGGGCATACCAAGCACTCGCACCATATATTGATAGAAGTTATGCTGTTTTAAAACGTGGATTCTTGGGGACTTTTTTTGGGCCATCAGCAATCACGACAATTTCCGTCTGCTTATGACAGCGTAACGTGCCGACTTATCCCGAGATCCACAAACAAAAAATATTTAGCGATCCACCCATGAATCACGATCCACGCATTGGCCACCGCTGACCTGCTCGCGCAACAGAATTGTTAACCGGTATAAAGCAGGAGATGTTTTGTGGACCACTCAAAATCCAGGGCCCCGAACGGCAGCCCCGGCTGCCCCTGGCGATTGTTAACGTACAATCCTTTTCACTTCATTCGTAAAATTAAAGATTTTTTGTTAAACAATGGGCAGTGCCACCCGTTCCTGAGTTTGGTGTTTCTTGACTCCAGGGCGGTGCAGAGCGATCCTGAGAGACGTTGGCAGATGCTGAGACACACACCGCGTCGTCCTCTACCCTGTCCGTGCATCGATCCTGAGAGATGCTGAGACACGCACCGCGTCGCCCTATACCCTGACCGTGCATCGATCCTGAGAGACGCTGACAGATGCTGAGACACGCACCGCGTCGCCCTCTACCCTGACCGTGCATGTCTCGACATCTTAAGGCGTGAAAATAATTTCTAGCCAAGGGGGGGGGGGGGTAGGACACCAGTTGGGGGGATGGTTTGACACACAAAGGACGTAGATTTATTTATCCCACATATGCACAAAGTCTTAACAGCTGCAAAAAAACTGTCAATTTGTAATGAACGCCTTTTCAAAGGAGAAGTTTTTCATCAGCAAAGAAATGTCCATAATACAGGTTAACTCTCCAATGAGTGACACTTTTTGACAATACATTCAATGTGTATGTATTATACAGTTTTTCAGTACAAACAATGTTAGAAATAACAATTTTTTTTGGTGTGACATCAAACGTGCAGTGTGCAAATGTGTGACCGTGTGCGTCTATGGATGTCCTTTGTGGTTTCACTTCACGTGGCCTCAACGTGCACATAGCCTGGCACAAGCGCCGTGGTGACGTCACTGCCACTTAGTGGCGAATGGCGGTTCTTGTTGTTGTTGTGTTCTTTGTTTGTACGCGTGGCTCTGGTTCTGTGTCTTTTGATGTCCTTGTCTGTGAGTGCAGAAATTGTGGCACTGTCGGATGTCATCGGTACCATAACGACCTCCCACAATGAGCAAACAGCAGCGATGGGGGAAACGTCGTGAACCCCACCGCACTGCATCATCATACCTCGTGACGTTATACCCTGTGGCAGCTTGTCATTACACTTTGGCTGGGGCCTAGACTTTGACTCAACATTGACAGAAATTATTTACAATGCGTATTTTTATTCTTGGTTCTTTCGGTAAAGTCACCACGTAGAAGGGAAACAATAAAATAATAAAAATCTAAAACAATCAAATGTATCACGACGTTTCGACTGCAACACAAGAAGCAATCATCATCAGGTGTGAAAACCACAGGAATAAATTTGAAAACCACAGCAAGAAAATTTCAAATTGTTCTTGCTGTGGTTTTCACACCTGATGATGATTGCTTCTTGTGTTGCAGTCGAAACGTCGTGAGAATTTTATTGTTTTATATTTTTATTATTTTATTGTTTCCCTTCTACATGGTGACTTTACCGAAAGAACCAAGAATATGAATCCCTGCAGTCACGAAAGCTTTAAATCAAAATTTAATGCATATTTTGTTTTTCTGAACAAAAATACGAGCGTGTTGTGCGTTGAATCCTAGGGTCAGAGTCTATGCCACACGTGCAGTCTCAAGTTACCTATTGACAACTTTTACTCAGCCTACCCTGTCAAATCCCATCCATGTTCACTTTACTGGACTTCACCCAAGCTCGACTGCCAAGGTCTACACAAGTCTCACAATTTATCGATTAAATCGTTTTCGTGACTGCAGGGATTCAACTTCTTGGATTATTTCGGTAAAGTCACCACGTAGAAGGGAAATAATAAAATAAAAATAATATTTGATTATGTTTTATTTGTATTATTTACATAGAAGGGAATTAATAAAATAATAAAAACTAAATCATCTTTTATTATGTTTTATATGTATTACTTATGTAGAAGGGAAATAATAAAATAATAATATTTTTTATTTGTATTACTTATGTAGAAGGGAAATAATAAAATTAAAACAAAATAAAATATTTTTATTGTTTTATAAATTAATAAAAATAAAACAAGATAAAATAATATTTTATTATGTTTTATTTTTATTTTTTACGTAGAAGGGAAATAATAAAGTTAAAACAAAATAAAATAATATTTTTATCGTTTTATAAAATAAAAATAAAACAAAATAAAATAATATTTTATTACGTTTTATAAAGTAATAAAATATAATATTTTATAAAGTTGTATTTTTATTATTGTATTATTTCCCTTTAAGGTGACTGAAAGAACCCACAAGTAGTAGTAGTGGTCTAACAATATTCTATTCACACATCCCACCTGACACAGCAGGTCCATGACTAACACCCTCAGGACGTAGCTGCAAGCCGTAACTGGCCCCGGTGCGCGTGTTGGACAATAGTAATAGGTTTTACCCTTTTAACTGGCACAAAAAACTGACACCTTTATACAAGGCATCATGTCTGCAATAACCACAACACAAGCAGTCAAAATGCAAACAAAAAGACAACTCTGATAATAATATTGGCACTGTCCTTGAATTTGATTGGTCCACACCCGAGACGGCTTTTCTTAGAGCCTAGTCTCCACTGATGTTGGACCAGAAGACGCCAAAAGCTGTACAACACCAGTGGAGACTAGGCTCTAAAGAAAGCCGTCTCGGGTGTGGACCAATCAAATTCAAGGACAGTGAATATTATTATCAGAGTTGTCTTTTTTGTTTGCATTTTGACTGCTTGTGTTGTGGTTATTGCAGACATGATGCCTTGAATAAAGGTGTCAGTTTTTTGTGCCAGTTAAATGGGTAAAACCTATTATTATATCTTGTTACTGGCAAAGGAGGTCTCATATTGTTGGACAATCTTCCTTTCTCCTCGTTGTGCAAGCATGCCGATGTCTCCATCGCCAACAGCGGGACGGGAAGGGGTGGGACACAATGAGCAAGAGGTGGCGAGTTCCCACCGTCTCAACAAGAAGTGAATGTCACCCGTCGGGGGGGGGGGGTTTGACGCCGCCACCTGAAAGTAACAACCGTAGCTGCTCGATCTTCTTTGGTCCTTTCGGTAAAGTCACCACCACGTAGAATGAGAATAAAATAATAAATTGATAAAATAAAATAACACAGTAAAAATTCTCACGACGTTTCGGCCACAACACAAGCGGCCTTCATCAGGTGAAGGGACGAGACTGTCTGGAGGACAGCGCTGCAGTGAACACGAGGACAGCGCTGGAGCGAACACGTGTTCGCTCCAGCACTGTCCTCCAGACAGTCTCGTCCCTTCACCTGATGAAGGCCGCTTGTGTTGTGGCCGAAACGTCGTGAGAATATTATTGTGTTATTTTATCAATTTATTATCCTTGCAGTCACGAAAGCTTTAAATCGACAATTTAACTGTAGCTCGAGTTTCATCATCTCGCTCGCTACAAAACCAAACATGCGCTCGTTCTCATCTCTGAATGCGTCGTTTCTTGAATTGCATCATTTCTGCTGTTGCTGCTGCTTGAAATAGAATGGGCTAATGGAGGTTAAGGGGAGGCAGAGTGTGGAACGAGTCGTAATGGGGAATCATGGGAAAAGTGGCACGCTTGGGTCTCCTGTTAATGTCTTTTTCTGAAATAAAGTGGTTGAAATATTTAAAAAATTACCTTTGAAAAATTGACTACACGGGTAAGAAATACACTGCTAGGTGTTTGAGTAGAGTGCAACAATGGTTATTGCTACACTGCCACCCACAAGGTCAGCCCAACAGCCTATAGCACGCCCATGTGTGGTGGACGTCTGCCCAAGATCCAGGCCGAGGCCTGCTTCACTTGCGAGATCGGGCACATTCCGGGGTCATCTAAATACCCAACTCTATGCGGTACACCGTCACACCGAAACCCTATCAGACCGTACCCACACCACGAAGCACACCGCCCGACACCATTACACAACACCGCACCAACATCGCACGACACCACAATGCCGTGCCACTGCAACGGGGCGTTTCACGACAATTTGTGAGCTCCGCCAACACTCGTTTGAGATTATTACAACGATAAGCCCTGTTAAAATTAAACATTGCGTTTTACCAACCTGTCCACGTGACGCGACCGGAACCGCTGACTTACCTGTGACCGAGGGACATGTCTTCACGTTAACGTGCGCTTACTTACAACGTTACCAACGGACAATCTCCACGCAGTCATCGACCCCGGGAAGCCCGCAGGTTGACAAAGTGCCGTCGAAGCAACTCCATGGACGCCTGCCGCTCCCTCTGCAGCTCGTCGCGCGTCCACCAGAGTCCGGCCTGCAGTTCAGCCAGCGCGCATTTGTAGCGCAGCCCCATCTTCCCGTGCAGGGCCTCCTCCTTCAGCAAAGACTCCTGAGACTTCACTTCCTGTTCCAGCGCCCTCAGCTGCTGCCGCTGCCGCAGCCACGCCGAGTGAAGGTCCCTGCGGCACCGTGACGCCTGGCGCTGGGTTGCACTCACAACCTTCACAAGCAAACACAACCTGCGTTACAATCTCAACCTTCACAAGCAAACAACCTGGGTTACACTCACAACCTTCACAAGCAAACACAACCTGCGTTACACTCACAACCTTCACAAGCTAACAACCTGGGTTACACTCACAACCTTCACAAGCAAACACAACCTGCGTTACACTCGCAACCTTCACAAGCAAACACAACCTGCGTTACACTCACAACCTTCACAAGCAAACACAACCTGCACTACACTCACAACCTTCACAAGCAAACACAACCTGCGTTACACTCACAACCTTCACAAGCAAACACAACCCGCGTTACACTCGCAACCTTCACAAGCAAACACAACCTGCGTCACACTCACAACCTTCACAAGCAAACACAACCTGCGTTACACTCACAACCTTCACAAGCAAACACAACCCGCGTTACACTCACAACCTTCACAAGCAAACACAACCTGCGTTACACTCACAACCTTCACAAGCAAACACAACCTGCGTTACACTCACAACCTTCACTAGCAAACAACCTGCGTTACACTCACAACCTTCACAAGCAAACACAACCTGCACTACACTCACAACCTTCACAAGCAAACACAATCTGAGTTACACTCGCAACCTTCACAAGCAAACACAACCTGCGTCACACTCACAACCTTCACAAGCAAACACAACCTGCGTTACACTCACAACCTTCACAAGCAAACACAACCCGCGTTACACTCACAACCTTCACAAGCAAACACAACCTGCGTTACACTCACAACCTTCACAAGCAAACACAACCCGCGTTACACTCACAACCTTCACAAGCAAACAACCTGGGTTACACTCACAACATTCACAAGCAAGCAACCTTGCGTTACAGTTGTGAGCAGATTAACGCGAAAATTCCCCAAGCATTAACGTTTGCAAACCAACCTATCTATGTTGATGCTATGAGATACTAACCTTCACTAAGTATGTTTTATATTCTGATTCGCACGGTTGCCTACGTACGGCGCAAAAGACGTTCAACATACTTATATATAAAATTATTTTCCCATATTTAACCTTACTTCAGTCTACAGGGCCTCTTCTACTTACACACGAGTTAGATTCCCGAGGTCTGTTCGTAAGTCGATTTGTTCAAAAGTCCAACATTACTCCTGTCGATTCCCAACGTGTTGTACGGCGTGTACACTCAACACGGGGAATGGGTTTACAAGTTGTGTAATCTCCTGTAGATGTAGATGCCAACTTGGGAGGTTGAACTTACGAATCTCGGTCCGAACAGGCCGACTGGACATACGGACAGGGGTTTGTTCTTATCGCTGAAAGTTCGTAAGTAGAATGTTTGTAAGTAGAGGAGTCCCCGGATACCACGATGTTAATTACGTGCGTGAAATAGCGCTCAACAAAGCCCCCCACACTGAGTCTGGAGACTTTTTCTGGAGCGTGCCGCTTTGCAATTCTTCTTTGCCGACACCAACAAGTGTTTGGGCTCCGTGTGGGGAAACAAAAATGACAGCACGCAGAGAAACCCCACAAGTACAAAAGTGTCACACTAAACACCACCATATTCCGAACCGCTGAAGGTTTTAGAATTCAAGTACTAACCGCGTTCGACCCTGCTTAGCCTCTGAGATCCGATGAGATCAGGTACATTTAGTGTGATTTGGTAACAGGCAGAATTTTAATTTTTGTTTTTTTACGGAAAGGAAATGCACGCAAAGCCCTTCATCAATCTACTGGATGGATGAGGCCCTGTCCACGCCACGGAGTTCGTGCGGGGTTATTTGACCATACTTCGCCAGAATGGTCAACGAGACTTTCTGAAGGCGAGGAGCATGGACGTGGGATGCAGCGAGCAGCCCCGCCGTGAGTCCTTGGCACAATCCACACTCAACCCGCTTAGCTTCTTAGATATGACAAAATCGGGCGCATTATGGGCATATTCAGTCACATGTCATACTTAGACCATTCAGTTCCGTCAAAACACATCGGGCGAGGAGAGAGCAACGCGATAGATCAGGGGTCACCAAACTTTTTTCACAGCGGGCCGGATAACTGATAGAATGACGAGCGCAGGCCGCAAAATCATTCTGTTCAATACTTGGGGGCGGGAAAGATGCGTGTTTGTGTTGCCATGGAAACCATGGTAACGTGTTGCCATGACGTTGCCATGGAAACCACGGTAACGTCAGAGCGTAGGCGGAGCTACCACGAGCCGGGGAAGTACTTGGGATGGCGCGAAATAAGCAAACGTTACAATAAACAAGAACATCTAGATACAATAATTTACAATTTAATATAATAAATTTAAGGCACATAGCAGTCAGGAGGTCTCTGCACGCGTGAAGATCTCCTAGTATTCTAAACATAATATTTAAATTTAAATTGTATCACAACGTCTCGTGTTCCATACGTTTTATCAACCAAATTCAAGCACCGTCGGCGGGCCTGATGGACTTACGTCGCGGGCCGGATCCGGCCCGCGGGCCGTAGTTTGGTGACCCCCGCGATAGATTACGTTACAATGCTTCCTCTCACCTCCTGCAGGGCTCCAAGCGACTTCTCAAGCTGCTGCACCTCACGCTCGAGCTTCCGGCAGCGCGTCGCCCGCCCGTCCGCCTCCTGCCGAGCGGCCAAACCCACCCTCAGGTCGTTCTGCAGGCACTCGCAGCGAGCCCTCGGCTCGCCCCCGGCCGCTTCCGACGCGCTCGGCGCGGGCTTCGGCCCGCGAACCCGCGCCGCGTCGTCGTCGTCCTTCCTCCTCCCTCCGCCGTCCCGCCTCAAGGCGGCCGCGTCCTCCTCGCCCCGCGAGCGCCTCGCCCCCGTCGCCAGCTCCTCGACGCCCACGCCGCCCGCGCGCCTCTCCGACTCGCGAGGGGACCCCGTGGAGTCGTCTCGCGCGGCACCGGCGGCGGCGGCGGCTCCCTCGGGGTACTCGCGGCCGACGACGACGCCGGCGCCTCGTTCCGGCCGGGCTCCACGCGCCGCCACCGCCGCCGCCTCCGCCGCCGCCTGTTCTCCGGACACGGTGCGTCAACGTCCTTCGGGCGCCGCGCTCGGCCCTGGCGAGCCTGTTCCCCCGCCGCCGGCAAAGTCAGCGGCCCGCCGCCGCCGAGGAGGCCGTCCGAGGTGCAGGCGTGCCCGGCGGGGAACAGGTCTTCTCCCGCCCAGTGGTTCAGGCGGCGTCTCGCGGTGCGAGGGACATTCATGGTCACGGGACGTGATTTGGGAAAGGCAAATGGGACCTCTCGTCAGTCGGCTCGTTCGGCTCAAAGTTGACGGTGGGTCACGCCGTCCCTTAAAAGGCAAACAAAAAAACCACGACCATTTCATTCCCTTCAACGTGACTTTACCGAAAGAGCCAAGAATATGAATTAATGCAGTCACGAAAGCTTTAAATCAAAATAACAACCTCGGCGCGTTTCGTATTAAAACTGGCGGCAATGCTTTTGCGGTATTCGAGTCACGACTTCCAGATGACGACGGCAAGCGACGCGCTCCAGACTGCGCTTCTGCGGCCGTCTGGAACGCTCTTCCCTTCCGACGTCAGGAAGCCACCGGAGCTATGCCACTTGTTAATTCGTCTCGATTGACAAACTCGTTTCTCTAGTTCTAGATTTGAAGCTTTCGTGACTGCAAGGATCCATACTGTTTGGTTCTATTCGGTAAAGTCACGTAGGTAAAATATAAAACAACAAAAATCACGACGTTTCGGCCACAACACAAGTGGCCTTCATCAGGTGAAGGGACCAGACTGTCTCGAAGACTTTCACTCCAGCGCAGTCTTCGAGACAGCCTGGTCCCTTCACCTGATGAAGGCCGCTTGTGTTGTGGCCGAAACGTCGTGATTTTTGTTGTTTTATTTTTTACCTACGTGACTTTAACGAATAGAACCAAAGAGTATCATTTCTTTAGAAGTGCTTCTGCTGTGTCTAGCTTGTTTGTCCTTCCTCCCACCCCCGCACCTCCGATTATCGCGGTTGGCTACGTACGGTGCAAAAGAAGTTCAACGTAGACGTGCGGTCGATCATCGATAATGATAATCCGACGGCTTCGTGGGGCGTGTGGATGCGCCGGATTTTAAATACCGACGGATAATCACTGTGCACGGACTGTACTCACTGTGCCCGGACTGGACTCACTGTGTCTGTGATGGACTCACTGTCCACGGACTGGACTCATTATCTTCTTTGGTTCTTTCGGTAAAGTCACGTAGAATGAGAATAAAATAATAAATTGATAAAATAAAATAACACAATAGTGAGAATATTATTGTGTTATTTTATTTTATCAATTTATTATTTTATTCTCATTCTACGTGACTTTACCGAAAGAACCAAAGAAGATGAATCATTGCAGTCACGAAAGCTTTAAATTGGACTCATTATGCCCGGACTGTACTCACTGTGTCTGTGATGGACTCACTGTGTCTGTGATGGACTCACTGTACCCAGACTGGACTCACTGTGCCCGGACTGGACTGACTGTGCCCGGACTGGACTCACTGTGTCTGTGATGGACTCACTGTGCCCGGACTGGACTCACTGTGCCCGGACTGGACTCACTGTGTCTGTGATGGACTCACTGTGTCTGTGATGGACTCACTGTGCACGGACTGGACTCATTATGCCCGGACTGTACTCACTGTGTCTGTGATGGACTCACTGTACCCAGACTGGACTCACTGTGCACGGACTGTACTCACTGTGCCCGGACTGTACTCACTGTGTCTGTGATGGACTCACTGTACCCTGGACTGGACGCACTGTGCCCGGACTGTACTCACTGTGTCTGTGATGGACTCACTGTGTGATGGACTCACTGTGTCTGTGATGGACTCGCTGTGTCTGTGATGCACTCACTGTGTCTGTGATGGACTCACTGTGTCTGTGATGGACTCACTGTACCCAGACTGGACTCACTGTGCACGGACTGTACTCACTGTGCCCGGACTGTACTCACTGTGTCTGTGATGGACTCACTGTGTGATGGACTCACTGTGTCTGTGATGGACTCGCTGTGTCTGTGATGCACTCACTGTGTCTGTGATGGACTCACTGTACCCAGACTGGACTCACTGTGCACGGACTGTACTCACTGTGCCCGGACTGTACTCACTGTGTCTGTGATGGACTCACTGTACCCTGGACTGGACGCACTGTGCCCGGACTGGACTCACTGTGTCTGTGATGGACTCACTGTGTGATGGACTCACTGTGTCTGTGATGGACTCGCTGTGTCTGTGATGGACTCTATGTGTCTGTGATGGACTCACTGTGATGGACTCACTGTGTCTGTGATGGACTCACTGTGTCTGTGATGGACTCACTGTGTCTGTGATGGACTCGCTGTGCCCCGGACTGGACTCACTGTGTATGTGATGGACTCGCTGTGTCTGTGATGGACTCACTGTGCCTGTGATGGACTCACTGTGTTTGTGATGGACTCACTGTACCCGGACTGGACTCACTGTACCCGGACTGGACTCACTGTACCCGGACTGGACTCACTGTGCCCGGACTGGACTCACTGTACACGGACTGGACTCGCTGTGCCCCGGACTGGACTCTCTGTACCCCGGACTGGACTCTCTGTACCTGGACCGCGTGGTTTCGTGGTTTTGGTTTTGCCGGGAAACTCGCTGAGCTGACGCTTGCCGTCGCAAGCCAATCGCCGCATCGATTCCTCGACATCTAAAGTCGGCGCGATTCCTCCCCGTCGAATCCTGCTTGATGAGAAATCGACCAATCGCCGAAGAGATTCTACGTCCCGCGCCCGGCGATTTTCGACCGTCGCTGAATCGACCATCGCGATTCCATGAGGCGACTCCGACCTCCGCCGACTCCGTGGCCCACGGGCAAGGCGGCCGCCGCTTTCCTGGTGACCACACGGAGCAGCAGGAGGGCCTGGGTCGTGCGCCAGGGAGGCTGGGTGAGACACGCGCTGTGGAAACGTGACACGACCTGCTGTGGACACGCGCCACCTGCTGTGGACACGTGACACCACCTGCTGTGGACACGTGACACCTGCTGTGGACACGTGCCACCCGCTGTGGACACGTGCCACCTGCTGCTGGTGCACACACAGAGACACACACACAGAGACACACACACACACAGAGACACACACACACACAGAGATACACACACACAGACACACACACACAGAGACACACACACACACAGAGACACACGCACAGAGACACACAGAGACACACAGACACACAGAGACACACACACAGAGACACACGCACACAGACACACACACACACAGACACACAGAGATACACACACACAACACACAGACACACAGAGACACACACACAGAGACACACGCACACAGACACACACACACAGAGACACACAGACACACAGAGACACACACACAGACACACACAGAGACACACGTACACACAGAGACAACAACAACAACCGCCATTCGCCACTAAGTGGCGGTGACGTCACCACGATGCTTGTGCCAGGCTATGTGCACCGTGAGGCCACGTGAAGTGTCGAACGCCCGCTGGCAGGAGGTCACTGGGCAGACCCAGGTGCCACGGGTCGACTGACTGAGATGACTGGCTGATGCACGACCTGTGCCCCCTACTGTGCCAACCTGCTGTGCTTTAGCCACCTGGCGCTCCGCTCGTTGTTCTGAGCGTCGCTCCTCCGCCCTCCGTTGTTGTTGGAGGGCGACTGCCTCCAACTGCCCAGTAGCATCCTTCACGAGCCTCCTCCACAGAGGCCGATCTTGACACCGCTGGTACCAGTCATCGGCAAGTCCACTCAGCTCCACGTCCTCCTGTACCACATCACTCCATCTCTTCTCTAGCCCGTGCCGCGCCCGCTTAGCCCCCTCAATCCGGCCAAACAAAAGCTGTTTCGGCATGCGGTGGCTGGGCATGCGGGCTACATGACCCAGCCATCGCAGCCTTGCCTGCCGGAGGAGCTCACCGATGGGACCCTGCCCAGATCTTTCAAGGATTTGTGAGCTCCTCACACAATCCAGTCTGGTTAAACCCAGGATGGATCGTAGGCAGGCCAGGCTAAATGTTTCTAACCGGCGAAGATGTTCCATTAGGGGGGTCCACGTTTCGCAAGCGTAGAGAAGGGAGGGAATGACCGTGGCCGAGAAGACCTGAAGCTTAGTGCGGAGCAACAGACCAGGTAGCTTCCACACAGCGTTACGCAACCGATGAAAAGATATTGCCGCTCGACTGATTCGGAGTGAGACCTCTGCTGTTAAACTGGAGCCAGTCATAAGCACACTGCCCAGGTATGGGAAACTCTCCACTCTCTCCACAACTGCCCCATCACCGATTGGGAGTTGTGGGGGTGGAGTGTCCGATGGTACAAAATACCCAGGCAGGTGCTTAGTTTTGGTGGGGCTGATGGTAAGGCCCCACCTCTTAGTGGCATGCTCCAGTCTCAGCAGCAGCGTCTCCAACTCCACCTCAGACTGAGCAGCTATTACCAAATCATCAGCATACATAACGTGGTTGAGCAATAGGGAGCCATCCCTTGACCGCACCCGGGCATCGATTAGCCTCCCATTATATCTGTACCATATGGAGATTCCCCCGGTACAGCTATTGAAGGTTTCACGAACTACGTGGTCAAAGTAGATGTTAAATAATGTGAAATAATGTGGGAGCCAGAGGACATCCCTGTCGAACCCCAAGGTGTACAGGGAATGGCTCTGACTCCCGGCCACGTAGTTTTACCCGGGCCCACTCACCATCATGAAGGTCCTTAATGATCGTGAGCAGAGGGTCAGGTACTCCAAAAGCACGAAGAACGACCCAGAGCCCAGGCCTACTGATGGTATCATAGGCCTTCACCAGGTCAATAAAGCAGAGATGTAGGTCTTGTTGGAATTCCCTAGACCTCTGCTGTAGCAGACGGACAGAAAATATGGCATCTGTGCAGGACCACCCTTTCCTGAAACCGCATTGGGGCTCCGCAAGCCTCTCCTCAGCGTGCCTGGCAAGGCGATGCTGAATAATCCTTGCCAGGACCTTTCCTGGCACACTGAGGAGTGAGATGCCCCTATAGTTGTTACAGTCTGTGCGGTCCCCCTTCTTAAAAAGGGGGACCACCAGGGCATCCTTCCAATCCTGCGGAACCCGTCCAGTGGTCCAGACTGTTGTTATGATGTCATATAGGGCAGTCTGTGCACAAACGCCACCCTCCCTCAGCATTTCGCTTGGGAGATCATCTCTGCCCGCTGCCTTTCCTGGTCTCAGACTCCGGATCGCCTTCAGTACTTCCTTAACAGATGGCACCTCAGCCAGCCACTCACACGGGGTGACTTCTTCCAATATTTGAGGCACCGCAGCCTCATCCTCACTTTGTGCCACGATGTTTTCCTGGCTGAGGGATTTTCCCTCCCCCAGGACCTCACAGAAATGCTCAGCAAATCTGCAAACATGTTCCTGGGGGTCGGAGATTGGATCACCGTTTTTTCCCCTAATGATGGTAATAGGTGTGGCGCTGCAGGTTACTTTTTTGATGGAGTTAAATAGAGATTTGTGATCACGGGCCACTGAGGCAGACTCCATCTCCTCAGCAACCCGCGACCACCACCCATCCTTGCAGCGCCTCACGGCTCTCCGAACCTCCGAGCGAAGGCTGCGGTAAGCCTCCTCATTCTCTGACGTGGGATTCTGTAGCCGATAGCAGTGGGCCTGTCGCTTTTTCTCAACCATCCTGAACACCTCCTCTGTCAGCCAGGGTCTCTGGGGAGGTCTGGACCGCGTACCCAAAGCAGCCATTGCAGCTGCATGAGTCACAGTCCTAAACCTCGCCTATTTACCCTCGACATCAGGAGGAATCGGGGACGATGCCAATCCCAGCCGCAAGCGATGATGAAATTCTCGCTTGCAACTTTCATCAGATAACTGAGACCAGGCCACTTTAGGTCAGAATGGGGTCCTGGGTGTACACCCACCACCGGAGTGGAAGAATGGCAGGCGCATCTTACAGATGACTAGTCGATGGTCAGAGGGCAGATCAGCTCCACGGTAGGTCCTGGTGTCAAGGACATGGGCTCGCATCCGCTGGTCCGTCACTATGTAGTCCAGCACACACACACAGAGACACACACACAGACAACACACAGAGACACACACAGATACACACACACACAGAGACACAGACAGAGACACACACAGAGACACAGACACAACACAAATGTCTCCCCGTGTAGTCTCCCTGACGGGCTGCGTGAGGCTGACAGAGCCCGCGCGTCTTTGTGGGCCTCAGGCTGTGAGGGCGAGAGGTCGGCTCCACTCTCTCACTCACCGCCCCCGTTGTGTCGCTCGCTCTCGTTCACGTTTTTGTTTTATTATAGTCGTAGTAGTTGTTGATATTACAGTATTAGTTATTATAGCAGTTCATGTTTTATTACTATTGTAATTGTTTATATTATTGCTGTTGTAAGTTGTTGATGTTATTATTAGTGTTATAGTTATGATTGTAGATGTTGTTGTTATTATAGTAGTAGTTATACTTATGATTATAGATGTTGTGGTGATGGTGGTGCTGGTTGTTAGTCTCCTCAGAACACACAGCCGCCTTCTCCCGCCAAAACGCGACACTTTGGTGGAGGGAGAGGGTCGTGGGCGAAACCAACACGGGCAGCGGGCGAGGGAGGGGTGAATGCCACCGGCAAACTTAAATTGTTTTAATTTAGGGGGGTACACAGCAAACCCCACCGTTCACTAACGCCAGCGAGCCCCTCTTGCTTCTTTTCGCTATGGATGAAATAATTAAACATCAAACAAATTCGCTACATTTATTCAGCGCGTCTTGAGTTTTGATGCTTTTCATACCCCTCCCCCTCTTCTGGGCTATGCTTGGTATAGTCTGAAACGCAGCAGCGCCTTATCTAGTCTATGCTATTTACCATGGGCCTTAATCGGGCTATGAAATAAAGTTCAATGTCACGTGCAATGGAGCTGACCAATTAAAAAAAACACCCACAAAATATCAACACCACGTGACTCGTGGTGGGAGGGGGGTTGCCATCTTGGTAAGGGAGAAGCCACCACACACCCCCCTACCCAAGATGACCGCCCAAACGTTGTTTGACTGGTTGTTGGGGAGAACCTCTGATAGCCAATAGCGACTATTAGGCGACTATTCACACTCGACTATTGCGGAGCTGTAGAAGCCCATCACGCTTTTACCCCGTCGTGGTCTTTGCGCAGGCAAAGTGAGTTCTCAGGCCCGTACGGGCGTACAGCCGTTTCAATACGGGCAAACAACAATACAAATCCGTGTCGATTTGTTTGTGTTTCTTCCTTGTGATGGGACTTGGTAGGATTAACGTTGAGATTTATAAGGGGCACGGGGTGATCAGTAAGGTCTGAATTGGTCTGTAATAAGGTAGGACACTGATAAAGGGTTGACAGCTGTGTAGTGTATAGTGTAGTATAATGTATAGGATGAACGTTGAGATTTATAAGGGGCACGGGGTGATCGACAAGGTCTGAATTGGTCTGTAATAAGGCAGAGCGCCGATAAGGGGTTGACAGCTGTGTAGTGTATAGTGTAGTATAATGTATAGGATGAACGTTGAGATTTATAAGGGCCACGGGGTGATCAGTAAGGTCTGAGTTGGTCTGTAATAAGGTAGGGCACTGATAAGTGGTTGAGAGTTATGCTACTGACACTAACGGTGTGACTATGCATATGTAGTCGTTCAGAGTGTTCAACGTCGGCCTGGGTGCTGCGGTCGTCCAGGCGGGCACCGTTCTGGCCCACGCAGCGGCCGCGTGTCGCGGGAAGGCCGGCGAGGCGACCACAGATGTCTCGTGGCCACGGTGAAGCGGAGGAGCGAGCCGGGCGAATCATGGATGGACGCGCTGCGTTGCAAGAATTCCGATTTTATCCGGCGAGCGGCGGGGCGAATTTTCAAAACATTTTCAGTCAGGGTAAATATGACACTTTGGCCGCACGTCCCTGATGGCAGCACCGCATTGACACGGGCAACGCCGCTTCCGTACGCCAGAATTCACACGGGCTCAGTCGTCAGGAGGAGGACCACGTTCGCCACTGCGGTCGACGAGGGGAGCTCACGTTGGTCCCGTTAAGAAACACGATGGGAGTCTGCGGCTTCGCGCGGATTTACGCCAATTGAACAAGGTCTCCGTGGCAGATGCACACCCGCTCCCACGGTTGGACAATTCATTGGATGCCCTGTCGGCCGTGTGGGTTTTCTACCACACTTGACTTGTCGTCGGGGTGTTGGCAGTTGCCTCTTGATGAGAGCTCTAAACCAAATCCTGTGTTCTGAACACCTCGGGCTCTAAATTTTGATTTAAAGCTTTCGTGACTGCAGTGATTCATATTCTTAGCTCTTTCGGTAAAGTCACGTTGAAGGGAAACAATAAAATAATAAAATATATATATAAATAAAAATTCTCACGGCGTTTCGACCATAACGCACACGGTCATCATCAATTTGTGTTATGGTCGAAACGTCGTGAGAATTTGTATTGTTTATATATATATTTTATTATTTTATTGTTTGCCTTCAACGTGGTGACTTTACCGAAAGAGCTAAGAACACCTCGGGCTCTGTTCCAGTTTAATTGTCTCCCGATGGGACTCCACTCGGCTCCTGTCATGTTCCAGCGACTCACGCAGCTGGTCCTAGCAGGCCTCCAATGGGACTCGCGCCTCGTTTATTTGGACGACGTGATCGTCTTCGGACGCACGTTCCAGGAGCAGCTGCAGCGGCCGCGATCGGTGTTTGTTCAAAGTTCGGGCGGCCAATCTTACGTTTAAACCACAGTCAAGTGTCACCTCCTGCAGACATCGGTTCGCTACTTGGGGCGCGTCGTCAGCGAGTCCGGGGATAGCCACGGACCCCAACAAAACTGCGTGCGTGCGCAACATGGCCAACCCCCACGTCGGTGGGTGACGTTTGCAGATTTGTCGTATTACCGCCGCTTTGTGCCCAAATTTTGCAAAAATTGCAAACCGCTCCACGCTCTCACGAAAAGGCCAAAGATTTCTGTGGGGGGGGGGGGGGGGGTGGAGGAGGAGGAAACCTCGTTTGTCGCGCCGGGGGACGGCCTCGTGACTGCTTTGTGATGTCATACACCAACGTGCATTGAGGCCCTTGTAAGGACTGCTTTGTGACGTCATACACCAACGTACATTGAGGCCCTTGTAAGGACTGCTTTGTGACGTCATACACCAACGTGCATTGAGGCCCTTGTAAGGACTGCTTTGTGACCTCATAAACCAACGTGCATTGAGGCCCTTATAAGGACTGCTTTGTGACGTCATACACCAACGTGCATTGAGGCCCTTGTAAGGACTGCTTTGTGACGTCATACACCAACGTGTATTGAGGCCCTTGTAAGGACTGCTTTGTGACGTCATACACCAACGTGCATTGAGGCCCTTGTAAGGACTGCTTTGTGACGTCATACACCAACGTGCATTGAGGCCCTTATAAGGACTGCTTTGTGACATCATACACAAACACACCACATCCGGGGGCTCGCTCTAATGAGTTGAAAAACATTCCAAGGGGCAATTCAGTGGCCCTGTATCTACACAAGTTTTTTGGGACGACCTCCGGAGGGAGAAATACAAGTGCGCATTAACTTATTGTCCAAGGGATAGGCTGACCGGGTGTTCAACTCCCCCCACTCGCCTCGGCACTCTCGCAGGCCAATGGCAATTTCTGGTTCGGACTGCAGAAGGTTGGAATCGCACCACCAGGAGCAGGCAACAAGCAGCAGTGGTAGTGGTGGATGGATGAATTTTTATTATGAACGGGTGTTGATTTACCTTGCATCAACACCATCATCAACATCACTAACAACATTCAAAACATCATCAACATCAAAATCATTAACACCATCTTCAACATCATCAACATCGTCTCTCTCTCTGTCTCTTTGTGTCTCTCTGTGTATATCTCCCCGTCTCTTTCCCCATGCCTCTCCCTATCCATCTCTCTGTGTGGCCATGTATCTCTCTGTCTCTCTGTGTCTCCGCTGTCTCTGTGTCTCTGTATTTCTCCCCGTCTCTTTCCCCATGCCTCTCCCTATCCGTCTCTCTGTGTGGCCATGTATCTCTCTGTCTCTCTGTGTCTCCGCTGTCACTGTGTCTCTCTCTCTATTTCTCCCCATCTCTTTCCCCATGTCTCTCCGTCTCCAACTCTCTCTCTCTCTGTCTCTCCATGTCTCTCTCTGTCTCCCTGTCTGTGTCTATCTCGCTTTCGGTTTGAGCGGTCGATGTCCCGCAGAGGGCGGTGGAAATGATAAAACATTTTTTTTTTTTACAATGAACATTAAGTAAATACAATTAAACATCCCGGCATCGAGTTGCAGTTTGTAAAATTAACTCTCAAATTACGATTCTCGCTACGCATCATCACACGGCGGATATACGCACAATCGTCGTGTTCGGCAAAGGAATGACAAATCCTCTTCAAGTCAAAATATTAAAATATGATCGCCCGTGAAGAACCAACGGTGAACGAGCAGTTAACAATGAACACCGGCAAAGTGGCTCAGTGGAAAAGGGGGCCAGATTCAATCCCTGGTTGACTCAGCCCATCATCATCACAACTAAAGTGAGCACCACTCTGCAGGGAAGTGAACCTGCAGTGTGCCACAGCTACCGCGCTCCTTTCCTCTCGCACATCCAGCCCTCTCACTATCTCCTTCATTTCTACCCCACACCTCTCCCTCCCTCCCCCCCGCTCACCCTCTCCTTACAGCACCCCGTGTCCCTCTCACTCTCTCCCTCCCTCCCTCTCCTGGCCTCCCTCAGGGCTCCTAATCGGAACGAATCTCCCCAACAATCTCAACAGACCCCTCTGCCTCTCTCCCTCTCCACCTCCTCTCCCGCCCTCCCTCTCTCCACCTCCTCTCCCACCCTCCCTCTCTCCACCTCCTCTCCCGCCCTCCCTCTCTCCACCTCCTCTCCCACCCTCCCTCTCTCCACCTCCTCTCCCGCCCTCCCTCTCTCCACCTCCTCTCCCGCCCTCCCTCCCGCTCTCTCCCTGTCGGTTCCTAATCGGCACGACCCTTCCCGGCAGCCCCACGGCGCCCACGGCCGCGGCGATCTGCCGCAGCGTCCGTCTCTGCTCCGCCGCCGCCCCCGTCTGCGGCCGCCCCCCCTCCACGTCCCGGCGGCCTCCCTCTCTCGCTCTCCCCACCTCTCGCCTCGTCGCCTCCACCGCCCTCTCCACCAGTCTGTCGACCGTCCTCTCGTTCGCCCTCGCGGCAATATCAAACCGAGCTTGCTGCGCCTCGGTCCTTGGCCGCGAGTCGCCGACCCTCTGATCCACTCGCCTCCTCGCGTCTGCCTGTCTGTCCCACGCAGCCCTCTCCGCCTCCAGCCTCTCTCTCCCCGCCTCCTCCCTGTTGAGCGTCCTCTCTTCGCCAATGGCTCGTCTCACCCACGCCGTCAGCAGCCTGGCTCTCTCCGCGTTGGGCATCGCCATCTCCACGTCCTCCCCGCGGGGCACCGACCGGTTCACCAGCCTCCTCACGGGCATCTCTCTCCGCCACTGGTCCCTGTCTGCGATGAGCCCCTGTCGGGCCCGCACGCCCGCAGCAGCCGGCTCTCTCCTCGGCTCCCTCTCGACCCCCCTCTCTCCCCCTCGCCTCGCTTCCTCCTCCCTGCCGCGTCCTCTCCTCGCTCCCCCTCCCCTCTCCATGGCGCTCCTCTGGATGCCGCTTCGGCCCACACACGCTTCCCGTACCGTCACAAACATCGCCATCATCGTCAAAACACACGTACACACACAGATACACACGCAGATACATACACACACACACAGACACACACACAGATACACACGCAGACAAACACATGTAACAATAACCGCCATTCACCACTAAGTGGCGGTGATGTCACCACGACGCTTGTGCCAGGCAATGTACACCCTGAGGCCACGTGAAGTGTCGAACGCCCGCTGGCAGGAGGTCACGGGGCAGACCCAGGTGCCACGGGTCGACTGACTGAGATGACTGGCTGATACACCACCTGTGCCCCCTACTGTGTCAACCCGCTGTGCTTTAGCCACCCGGCGCTCCGCTCGTTGTTGTGAGCGTCGCTCCTCCGCCCTCCGTTGTTGTTGGAGGGCGACTGCCTCCAACTGCCCAGTAGCGTCCTTCACGAGCCTCCTCCACAGAGGCCGATCTTGACACCGCTGGTACCGGTCATCGGCAAGTCCACTCAGCTCCACGTCCTCCTGTACCACATCACTCCATCTCTTCTCTAGCCCGTGCCGCGCCCGCTTAGCCCCCTCAATCCGGCCGAACAGAAGCTGTTTCGGCATGCAGTGGCTGGGCATGCGGGCTACATGACCCAGCCATCGCAGCCTTGCCCGCCGGAGAAGCTCACCGATGGGACCTTGCCCAGATCTTTCAAGGATTTGTGAGCTCCTCACACAATCCAGTCTGGTTAAACCCAGGATGGATCGCAGGCAGGCCAGCCTAAATGTTTCTAACCGGCGAAGGTGTTCCATTAGGGGGGTCCACGTTTCGCAAGCGTAGAGAAGGGAGGGAATGACCGTGGCCGAGAAGACCTGAAGCTTAGTGCGGAGCGACAGACCAGGTAGCTTCCACACAGTGTTACGCAACCGATGAAAAGATATTGCCGCGCGACTGATTCGGAGTGAGACCTCTGCTGTTAAACTGGAGCCAGTCATAAGCACACTGCCCAGGTATGGGAAACTCTCCACTCTCTCCACAACTGCCCCATCACCGATTGGGAGTTGTGGGGGTGATAGTGTCCGATGGTCCAAAATACCCAGGCAGGTGCTTAGTTTTGGTGGGGCTGATGGTAAGGCCCCACCTCTTAGTGGCACGCTCCAATCCCAGCAGCAGCGTCTCCAACTCCTCCTCTGACTGAGCAGCTATTACCAAATCATCAGCATACATAACGTGGTTGAGCAATAGGGAGCCATCCCTTGACCGCACCCGGGCATCGATCAGCCTTCCATTATATCTGTACCATATGGAGATTCCCCCGGTACAGCTATTGAAGGCTTCACGAACTACGTGGTCAAAATAGATGTTAAATAATGTGGGAGCCAGAGGACACCCCTGTCGCACCCCAAGGTGTACAAAGAATGGCTCTGACTCCCGGCCACGTAGTTTTACCCGGGCCCGCTCACCATCATGAAGGTCCTTAATGATCGTGAGCAGAGGGTCAGGTACTCCAAAAGCACGAAGCACAACCCAGAGCCCAGGCCTACTGATGGTATCATAGGCCTTGACCAGGTCAATAAAGCAGAGATGTAGGTCTTGTTGGAATTCTCTACACCTCTGCTGTAGCAGACGGACAGAAAATATGGCATCTGTGCAGGACCGCCCTATCCTGAAACCGCATTGGGGCTCCGCAAGCCTCTCCTCAGCATGCCTGGCAAGGCGATGCTGAATAATCCTTGCCAGGACCTTTCCCGGCACACAGACACACACACAGACACACACTCACAGACACACACACAGACACACACAGACACACACACAGACAACGCAAACCGCTACACTGCAATGAGTTACGCTTCCACGTGCAAGGACCACGTGACAAATTTGACGTCACAGCACCAACTTACCCGCTTGAGGCTGAGTCGACCTAGGGAAGGGCCCAGGAGTGCTGCTGCTGCTGGTGGCCGTGAGCGGGAGTCGAACTCGGCTCGCGCGCTCAACGACTGCGCGTGTTGGGGAAGGGGCGCACCTCTGGTTGGCTGTCCCGGTCACGTGACACACTTTTAACCAATCCGTGCAACCTACATTTGTGAGGGGCGCACCTCTGGTTGGCTGTCCCGGTCACGTGACGCGCTTTAACCAATCCGTGCAACGTACACGTTTGGTGAGGGGCGCACCCTCTGGGTTGGCTGTCCCGGTCACGTGGCACACTTTAACCAATCCGTGCAACGTACAATTTTGGTGAAAACGTACCTCTGGTTGGCTGCTTCGTTCCGGTCACGTGACGCACTTCAACCAATCCGTGCCGCGTTAGCAGCACTAACGACAGAGCTGGGTGATTGTATTTATTATGGCTGTTACACATTTCACTCTTGTAGAGTGGCAATGTCGTTAGTGCAAGGCAGAGTTGGTAGTTAATTGTAGTGTAATTATTTTTTACAATTTTGTACAAGTAACATGATAAAGCGTTATCTTTCAGCTAACCAGAGTTTTGATGAGCATTAAGAGATTCACATTTGTATGCAGCCTCTGGCAAAGAGGCATCTGTGGGGGGCTAATGCCCCCCTCCCCACTACGTGGGGGGGGCTGATCTCCCCCTCTCCCCTCCCCATTACTTGAGGGGGGGCTGATCTCCCCCTCCCCACTACGTGTGGGGGGGGGGCTGATCTCCCCCCTCCCCACTACGAGGAGGGGGGGGCTGATCTCCCCCTCCCCACTACGTGTGGGGGGGGGGCTGATCTCCCCCTCCCCGCGAGCGGGTGGGGTGTGACGTCAGTGCCCCCCACTCAACAAGGCTGTGCCACAACACGTATTGAGTACAATTCTTAAAGATTGTGTGTCTTGTGTGTGTGCGTTGTTCCTCAAGGCTGGGATTTAGAATGAAACCGTGCGAATTTTCACCGTGTTCATAGTGTCATCTTCATTGGAAGCTTCCTTCATTAACAGAATTTCCCAGCTTGTTGAGAGAAACATCAAATAGTCCACTCAACACAAATACAGCTGTGTAACTTTAATAACGCACGTTGATATTTAGCGCCTGCTAATGATGCCAGGGCTGGGCACACAGGAAGGAGTTTGTGCAACAGCGTTGTGTAACAGTCTGAATGTGTACATCATAGCCTGTCAAAGACTTGGTGGTGGTGATGGTGGTGAGGGTGGTGGTGGTGAGGGTGGTGAGGGTGGTGGTGGTGATGGTGGTGTAGGTGATGATGGTGGTGGTGATGATGATGGTGGTGAGGGTGGTGGTGGTGGTGAGGGTGGTGGTGATGGTGGTGAGGGTGGTGGTGATGGTGGTGAGGGTGGTGGTGGTGAGGGTGGTGGTGGTGGTGATGGTGGTGATGGTGGTGAGGGTGATGGTGAGGGTGGTGGTGATGGTGGTGGTGAGGGTGGTGGTGGTGAGGGTGGTGGTGGTGAGGGTGGTGGTGGTGGTGATGGTGGTGATGGTGGTGAGGGTGATGGTGATGGTGGTGGTGGTGAGGGTGGTGGTGATGGTGGTGAGGGTGGTGGTGATGGTGGTGATGGTGGTGGTGAGGGTGGTGGTGATGGTGGTGGTGATGGTGGTGGTGGTGAGGGTGGTGGTAGTGATGGTGGTGATGGTGGTGAGGGTGGTGAGGGTGGTGGTGATGGTGGTGGTGAGGGTGATGGTTGTGGTGAGGGTGGTGGTGATAGTGGTGGTGATGGTGGTGGTGGTGATGGTGGTGGTGAGGGTGGTAGTAGTGATGGTGGTGGTGATGGTGGTGGTGGTGATGGTGGTGATGATGGTGGTGGTGAGGGTGGTGGTGGTGATGGTGGTGAGGGTGGTGAGGATGGTGGTGATGGTGGTGGTGATGGTGATGATGATGGTGGTGAGGGTGGTGGTGATGGTGGTGATGGTGATGATGATGGTGGTGAGGGTGATGGTGATGGTGGTGGTGATGATGGTGGTGGTGATGATGATGGTGATGGTGGTGATGGTGGTGATGATGGTGATGATGATGGTGGTGATGGTGGTGATGGTGGTGCTGGCAAGGGGGTTGACAGGCCTCATCAACATCTGGGTCTATGCAGGAGGACCATAAACCCCTCACGCAGACTCTGGGTCATCCTCGCCGCGGCTACAGTCAAAACCACCCAACACAAAGGTGATCACTGCATCATCATCATAATTACAACAATAATAATAACAATAATAATAACAATAATAGGGGTGGGGGGGTTCCCCTTTTTTTCTGGCAACAAAACTGAAACCTTTTTACAAGGATTCATGTCGCTACATTAACCACAATACCTGCAGTCAAAATGTAAACAAAACACAAACACTATGATAATATGTACGTGGCATTGTCCTTCAAACTGATTGGTCCACACCTGATGATGATTGCTTCTTGTGTTGCAGTCGAAACGTCGTGAGAATTTTATTGTTTTATATTTTTATTATTTTATTGTTTCCCTTCTACGTGGTGTACACAAACAGTGTGATTAACATGGTGTACACACACAGTGTGATTAACATGGTGTACACACACAGTGTGATTAACATAGGTGTACACACACAGTGTGATTAACATGGTGTACACACAGTGTGATTAACATAGGTGTACACACACAGTGTGATTAACATAGGTGTACACACACAGTGTGATTAACATAGTGTATACACACAGTGTGATTAACATAGGTGTACACACACAGTGTGATTAACATAGGTGTACACAGACACACAGTGTTACTATTATGATAGGCTCATCTTGCCTTAGCAGTAGCGTGACATCAGACGCTGAGTTTGTATTGTATTTTTCTCAAGCAGCTTTGATTTAGCCCAGCTAATTGACCCCGCGGTGTGAAAGTGGTAACTCTACATGTGTGGCTTGCCAGAGGCAGTCTTCACTGCAGTGAGCATTGGTGATGATACCACACTGATGAGTCTGATCAATGACTAAATGGGCCTAGAGTTACCCATCTCTGTATTGGTGATGATACCACACTGATGAGTCTGATCAATGACTACATGGGCCTAGTTACCCATCTCTGTATTGGTGATGATACCACACTGATGAGTCTGATCAATCACTAAATGGGCTTAGAGTTAACCATCTCTGTATTGGTGATAATACCACACTGATGAGTCTGATCAATGACTACATGGGCCTAGAGTTACCCATCTCTGTATTGGTGATGATACCACACTGATGAGTCTGATCAATGACTAAATGGGCCTAGAGTTACCCATCTCTGTATTGGTGATGATACCACACTGATGAGTCTGATCAATAACTACATGGGCCTAGAGTTACCCATCTCTGTATTGGTGATGATACCACACTGATGAGTCTGATCAATGACTACATGGGCCTAGTTACCCATCTCTGTATTGGTGATGATACCACACTGATGAGTCTGATCAATCACTAAATGGGCTTAGAGTTACCCATCTCTGTATTGGTGATAATACCACACTGATGAGTCTGATCAATGACTAAATGGGCCTAGAGTTACCCATCTCTGTATTGGTGATGATACCACACTGATGAGTCTGATCAATGACTAAATGGACCTAGAGTTACCCATCTCTGTATTGGTGATGATACCACACTGATGAGTCTGATCAATGACTACATGGACCTAGAGTTACCCATCTCTGTATTGGTGATGATACCACACTGATGAGTCTGATCAATGACTAAATGGGCCTAGTTACCCATCTCTGTATTGGTGATGATACCACACTGATGAGTCTGATCAATCACTAAATGGGCTTAGAGTTACCCATCTCTGTATTGGTGATAATACCACACTGATGAGTCTGATCAATGACTACATGGGCCTAGAGTTACCCATCTCTGTATTGGTGATGATACCACACTGATGAATCTGATCAATCACTAAATGGGCTTAGAGTTACCCATCTCTGTATTGGTGATGATACCATACTGATGAGTCTGATCAATGACTACATGGGCCTAGAGTTACCCATCTCTGTATTGGTGATGATACCACACTGATGAGTCTGATCAATGACTACATGGGCCTAGTTACCCATCTCTGTATTGGTGATGATACCACACTGATGAGTCTGATCAATCACTAAATGGGCTTAGAGTTAACCATCTCTGTATTGGTGATAATACCACACTGATGAGTCTGATCAATGACTACATGGGCCTAGAGTTACCCATCTCTGTATTGGTGATGATACCACACTGATGAGTCTGATCAATGACTAAATGGGCCTAGAGTTACCCATCTCTGTATTGGTGATGATACCACACTGATGAGTCTGATCAATGACTACATGGGCCTAGAGTTACCCATCTCTGTATTGGTGATGATACCACACTGATGAGTCTGATCAATGACTACATGGGCCTAGTTACCCATCTCTGTATTGGTGATGATACCACACTGATGAGTCTGATCAATCACTAAATGGGCTTAGAGTTACCCATCTCTGTATTGGTGATAATACCACACTGATGAGTCTGATCAATGACTACATGGGCCTAGAGTTACCCATCTCTGTATTGGTGATGATACCACACTGATGAGTCTGATCAATGACTAAATGGGCCTAGAGTTACCCATCTCTGTATTGGTGATGATACCACACTGATGAGTCTGATCAATGACTAAATGGGCCTAGAGTTACCCATCTCTGTATTGGTGATGATACCACACTGATGAGTCTGATCAATGACTAAATGGGCCTAGAGTTACCCATCTCTGTATTGTGCTACCTGACAGTCGGTCAGATTTGCTCAGATTTATTTTGACAGTGACCAAAGGTAAGAGAACCACAATGCACTGCTTAAGAAGAAACCGTTGGTGTTTATTCGCAAGTAAAACATGATTTTACAACCTGTGCTGTTATGATCGGATTTTTTCGTCAATTGCAGGTTTAACTAGTCTTTGATGGTGATATTAAAGGAATTACCAACACTGGATCAGGACCACAAATACGAATATCATGCCATGATCGTTTGAGCAGGAAGACAGTTTTATCAGTAACACAATTTTCTCTAGATTAATAGTCTAAAACAATGAATGATTCCCTTGTCTCACATGCAAGAGATAATTCTGAATCTAAATGCTGTCACCCAGTCACACACAGGATTAAATGTGCCCATTTAAAGTGTACATAATTATCCACAATGAAATTACAGCATTACACCTGTCCGTAGCAGCATCTTTCACATGTCGATGCAGAAAACTGCGAACCTGACTTTGCCATCCCTACAATTTCACGTAATTTCATTAATACACATTCTTTCTGAGAGATGCATAAGTGACAAGGTCGCAATATATAAAAACAAGTAGCAGAGAGTTCGCACTGTTTAATGGAAGTGTCTGGGTGGCTTTGGGCTAACACTATGCCCCGCAACAGAGACATGAGATTGGTACAAATTCCACGCATGGTTATTTTTTTCTCCTCAATTCTTTTAACGGCTAAACAGATGGCACATTATGTTCAGTGTATTTGGTAATGTTGTTCAGTGTAGCGCAGTGATAAAAGTGTCCAACCTATAACCAGATAGTCGCCAGTTCAATTCGCACACAGAGGTGGATTCTACAATTATTCCAGTTTAACACGTAGGCTTTCGCGACCAATTATTCCTCCGGGATTGACGCAGTAAGTACCGCTTTGTGGAACGGCAACGATCGCTTCACAGACATGTCCTTAAAAAATACCTTCATTGGCTGAGAAACTCCCGTGAAAATAAGCATCAACCAATGCTCACTTAGGCTTGAAGACAATTCTTACTATGTCTCTTTGGCCATTTGAATTCATGGCCAAACATAAAATGGCCAGAGCGGAGCCGGGCCCCAACAGCGTGGCTTTTAACTGCAGGCCGACCCACTATTTGTCGGCGTTCGGCTGGCCTCTTGACCAGCGGAAGTCGGTTTGCGATATTCGCGGGATTGCGTGCGGCACGACACCTCATTAATTGAAATTTGCAACCGTCACGAAGATTCTGCGACGCTTTCGTTGCCGGTAATCTACAGCCCCCTTGAACACCCCCCACCCCCCCAGCTTGCCGACCAAAGCTCTGACGAGCTGAGCTTTGACCGACAACTCGCTCCGCGTTCTGCATTCCTGAAATCAGTGCCCTGCCGAAAACGCAACATCAAGCGCCGCACAGCCCGCCGATATATCTGTTGTGCGGCTCGATGGCCAGGTTCCTGCTGACACGCGGCTTGCGCGGCCAAATCGTGGTCATCCCAAATGTTGCCAAGGGTCTCTTTGCTGAACGGCGGCGGCAGCGGCGGCGACGACGACTCCATCTCCTGACCCACCTCCACAGGTGGCGTCTGCACCGACTTGGGCACCAGATGCTTGGCCGGCACGAGGCAGCGTGGGGGGGGGGGGGCACGGCGTGGGGGGCACGGCGTGGGGGGCACGGCGTGGGGGGCACGGCGTGGGGGGCACGGCGTGGGCACTCAGTGCTTCTGCTCCTCCTGCTGCTGCTGTGGCTGCTGCTGATGCTGCTGCATCATTTGTTGCTGCTGTTGCTGCTGCTGTGACTGCTGCTGCTGCTGTAGCTGCTGCTGCTGTTGCTGTTGTTGCTGTTGCTGGTGTTGCTGTTGCTGTTGTTGCTGTTGTTGCTACTGTTGCTGCTGCTGCTGTTGCTGCTGTTGCTGCTGCTGTGGCTGCTGCTGTTGCTGCTGCTGTTGCTGCTGTTGCTGTGGCTGCTGTAGTGGCTGTGGCTGCTGCTGCTGCTGCTGTTGAGTTGACTGGTGACGAGGCACACGTGGTATGGCTGAGGCTGAGTGGGAGGGCTGCTCAGAGTGGACAGCAGGATTTTCCTGAAGCTCCATGACCTGCTTCCTGTTGAAGTTGTATTTACTGAAGAGTTCGAACACAGGGGGAGGACGTAGAGTTAGAACAGACACACAGGTCCATGCCTGTGGGTCTCATCATGTTAGGTTCAAGCCCATCTTGACACACACAGGTCCATGCCTGTGTGTCTAATCATGTTAGGTTCAAGCCCATCTTGACACACACAGGTCCATGCCTGTGTGTTTAATCATGTTAGGTTCAAGCCCATCTTGACACACACAGGTCCATGCCTGTGGGTCTAATCATGTTAGGTTCAAGCCCATCTTGACACACACAGGTCCATGCCTGTGGGTCTAATCATGTTAGGTTCAAGCCCATCTTGACACACACAGGTCCATGCCTGTGTGTCTAATCATGTTAGGTTCAAGCCCATCTTGACACACACAGGTCCATGCCTGTGGGTCTAATCATTTTAGGTTCAAGCCCATCTTGACACACACAGGTCCATGCCTGTGTGTCTAATCATGTTAGGTTCAAGCCCATCTTGACACACACAGGTCCATGCCTGTGTGTCTAATCATGTTAGGTTCAAGCCCATCTTGACGCACACAGGTCCATGCCTGTGGGTCTAATCATGTTAGGTTCAAGCCCATCTTGACACACACAGGTCCATGCCTGTGTGTCTAATCATATTAGGTTCAAGCCCATCTTGACACACACAGGTCCATGCCTGTGTGTCTAATCATGTTAGGTTCAAGCCATCTTGTAATCCTTGAACCCAATATCACACCGTGCCCTTGACAGCAATATAATAATTTGACATCAATAAAAACACATGGGATGTACTGCAGTAATTAACACCACTGCATAGTACTGTCGTTTGTAGTAGTTTGTCCTCAATATAGCATAAGTGGAAAAAACCCCGGGGCAAAATCTGAAAAGCATACTTCCCAATCTCTAAAAATTAAGAGTGTGCAACTTAATGTTGTTAAGTTTAAATAACGGTCGCTAAGCACAGGCCCAAAATGCTAAGAAGCCAGCAACAGCACCGTAAGAATGTCTACTCGTTTAGCGTTCATCTGCTTATTTAATTCAGCAAGGTGATGAGAAACCTCAACCATAAGGGCCCATCTACCAATGAGTCACAAGGCACCATGGGTAATGCTGGGGCCCCTCACCGAGTCTCAGGGCATCCGTGATGGACTAGGACGTGAAATTCGCACGCACAGGAATCCACATATCAGCTTCATTTAGTCGTCATGGATATTGTTTAAAATATTTGCCATCTGTTGCACAATGGCATACTCGTTGGTTTTTTTAGTAGTCTCTCGTCATGCCAACTTGACAACAGTATTTGTCCTCTGGAGATACTGGCCTCCACCGTGTGAATGTTGAATCGACATGACTACCTTGGTCCCACCGACATTGCTCAGTTGATCTGGGAGACACTTTCACCTTCCTGTGACTAACAGTTAATCTTAAAGCAGTGACGGTTTGGACAGCAGTGATGGTTTGGGCAGCGATGCATAACCTGTATTCAATTTCCCTTGGATAAATTCGGCTTTAACGGGTAACCGGTATGGTTTGTAAACATAAATTGTGGAGAGAAAAGAGCACGTTGCTGCCTCGTGAGCCACAACTCAGCCTTAATAGGTCTCTTAAACGGTCACTTAGGAGAGCTTTGTGTTGTTTGTCGTGCAAATCACCAAATCAGCTGCTCCGCGCATGGCAGGATCATCTCCCAGGCAAGGCCAGTGAAGTGTTGCATGTACAGAGTCCACGCAGAGGGCAGCTTCACTTCTATACGGGCCAATGCTATGCTTGCAGCCGCCACCACGGATGGACGGAAACTCAGGAATACGTGGTCTGCATACACACAAACAAAGACAATAACCCTCCGTTTAGCCTTAACAGACTGTTGGGGCAAGTGCTGCTAGCGAGTAGCAGCACCTATGAAGGTCGGCACGACACACGAGGGGGTGGGCGGTCAGCACCACGCCCGGCCGCCTTTGTCTCCCCAGTGCTGGCGATGTTTACACACCGCATTGAGTTACTCATTTGAGGCCGAGTCGACCTAGGGGAGGCCCAGGACCGGTTCAGATAATCGTCACCGGTGATAGCCGTGAGCGGGCGTTGGACCAGGGTGTCCAGGGTCGTAGCTGCAGCGTAGCGCTAACCGCTACGCCACCTCTACCCTGCACACAGGAATGACAGGCAGGCACACAGACGCTTAAACGCACAAGCACCCAGTGAATGAGGAACGTTGGGCCAACGGCACCCTGAACATTTGAACAAACATTCCGACGTTGGACAAAAATATATATATTCGGTGACGTTTCAGGCACTGCCCCTTCTGTCGCCGGTCACCTTAGCGCTGCAAGGCCGGTGCCTACGAAGCGCTCCTCTACAGCTCTGCGAGCACCTTGCAGGGCGAGCTGAAGGAAGTGGGCCGTGTACTTGATGGTGTACGCGTGCCGGTAGGACGAGCCTCCAGCCGGGGCGTCCTCACGCCGCGACAGCCACAGGAAGTGGTCCACGAAGTGCGCCGCTGTGGGCGTGCACAGGTTCCAGTCGATTGTACGCAGCAGCAGGAACTGTGCAGGGGGGAGGCAGACGGGAGAGTGGGCTGGCACGGCACAGCTGCCACCACTCCGTGAAGCATTCAGTCCGCCACGCTGCTGCGTGTTGCCTGGAGGGTTTATTTGGTGCATGGCTCGCAAAACAGTTCAAATGTCTGGTCAAGGAGTCAACTCGGCCCTTCGTCTGCACGGGTAAATGCAATGACCATCATATTAAATTTCGATTTGAAGCTTTCGTGACTTGCAAGGATTCATCTTCTTTGGTTCTTTTGGTAAAGTCACGTAGAATGAGAATAAAATAATAAATTGATAAAATAACACAATAATATTCTCATTATTGTGTTATTTTATTTTATCAAGTTATTATTTTATTCTCATTCTACGTGACTTTACCGAAAGAACCAAAGAAGACCATCATATTCTTTTGGGTCTGTCGGTAAAGCCACGTAGATTTGAAAAATTAATAAAAAATATCACGACGTTTCCATCGCATCGCAAGCAAATCGTCACGGGGTGATTGTTTTATGGAGAGACTGAGCCCCACCATAGGATGGGAGAATTTCCTGCACTTGTTCCAGTGCCATACAAATAAATGAGCACCACTCCACGTTCATTCGTCAGGTCTGCTGTGGTAATGTTATTCTGCAGCTTTTGCCTTCCTGTTATCTAGTAAGAAGACACGCTTCTATATTCAAATTCGGGCTGTACATTCAAATTGTCTACAGAATAATTAGTTGGCATGAAACAGAGATGATGTGTTCATATTCTTTGGGTCTTTGACGTTTCGATCGCAACAAAAGCAATCACATGAGGACGACTGCTTGTGTTGCCATCGAAACGTCGAGATTTTTAAAATTATTTTTCTATCTACGTGACTTTACCGACAGACCCAAAGAGTAAGATTGTAAAGTAACAAGACAAAACAATTGGTTTCTTGAATCAAATCGCGACCTTGAATCATGACAATGCACGGAACGGTTCTGGGGTGAAACATTGCATGCCAAATTAATATGGGCATGCAGCTACCTCCGTCTGCTGCAATTCCTCCTTGGACAGACTCAGCCCTTGCTTGGTCATCACCTCCAGCCGGTTCACCCAGTCCAGTCGCGGCACCTGCTCACCCATCTCCTCGAACTTGGCTGCGCAGGGTGTCAGGGACACGCATGCCGACGGTGAACAAGCGACCAAGCGTGCGAGCGAGAGATGAGCGAGTGATCGGGTGGGTGGGTGGGTCACGTGAGCGATTGACCGACCTGCTATAATGAGGTAGCAGATTGAGCAGGTGTAGAGGCAGCGGACGGTGATGTTGTGGCGGTCCATGAACACGTCTAACATCGGGATGGCCAGGTGGTGCGTGGCCACACCCAGCTGCAGCTGCTCGCTCAGAGTTGCCAGGAGGTCGACGAAGTGGCGACGGAGGTGCAGCTGGGGCGAGCGTGCGCAAAACCGAGGCAGCGACAGCTCCTGCGAGGGGGAAAAAACAGAGGACACGGGGTTGGGAGAGCAGTTGGGACGCTGTAGAGTTGGGTCAAGAGGTCAAGAGGTGTTTTTAAACGATAATAGATTATTCTGGGGGTCTAAGGAGGCGACGTGCCCGGTTACGGTGGGCCACAGCAGTTAATTTTCGCCGTCACGCAAACCAAGAGTGACAAAAGCCACGGGCCAAATTGTCTCCCTGTTCAAGCGAGTGAAAGATGGCGAAGAACTCATTCGGTAGTCCTCAGCCTATGATGAAAAAAAACCATAAGGTGTGGAGATCCGTACCTCCAAAGCACAGCCACTTTTATTCTTCCACAAGGTACCATATCGCTCGTGTTATAGTCCCCGGAGAGATAGGGGGCCGGGTCGACCCGCTGGCCAGGATTGAACTTGCAACTTTCCCACTGCGAGTCGAGCACTCAAACGTACGTGCCATGTAAATCAGTTCGTGGGATTTGCGTCTGCGTGTAGGAGGCCTATTAATGAGAGAGGCGGATACCTTCTCTCGAAGGACGCGGTAGACGTCGTCTGCCAACTCGCCTTGCCACCACTCGCTTCTGTCCATGTCTTGGTTAGTCGCTCGCGCCTCGTGCTCAGGAGTTTATTACTTGGGCAGGCACGTGCTGGGTACACACAAGTGTTCACGTGTGGAGTTTATTACTTGGACAGGCACGTGCTGGGTACACACAAGTGGAGTTTATTACTCGGACAGGCACGTGCTGGGTACACACAAGTGTTCACGAGTGGAGTGTATTACTTGGACAGGCACGTGCTGGGTACACACAAGTGGAGTTTATTACTCGGACAGGCACGTGCTGGGTACACACAAGTGTTCACGAGTGGAGTTTATTACTCGGACAGGCACGTGCTGGGTACACACAAGTGTTCACGAGTGGAGTTTATTACTCAGACAGGCACGTGCTGGGTTCACACAAGTGTTCACGAGTGGAGTTTATTACTCGGACAGGCACGTGCTGGGTACACACAAGTGTTAACGAGTGGAGTTTATTACTCGGACAGGCACGTGCTGGGTTCACACAAGTGTTCACGAGTGGAGTTTATTACTTGGACAGGCACGTGCTGGGCGCACACAAGTGTTAACGAGTGGAGTTTATTACTTGGACAGGCACGTGCTGGGTACACACAAGTGTTAACGAGTGGAGTTTATTACTTGGACAGGCACGTGCTGGGTACACACACAAGTGTTAACGAGTGGAGTTTATTACTCGGACAGGCACGTGCTGGGTTCACACAAGTGTTCACGAGTGGAGTTTATTACTCGGACAGGCACGTGCTGGGTTCACACAAGTGTTCACGAGTGGAGTTTATTACTCGGACAGGCACGTGCTGGGTACACACACAAGTGTTCACGTGTGGAGTTTATTACTTGGGCAGGCACGTGCTGGGTACACACAAGTGTTCACGTGTGGAGTTTATTACTCGGGCAGGCACGTGCTGGGTACACACAAGTGGAGTTTATTACTTGGGCAGGCACGTGCTGGGTACACACAAGTGTTCACAAGTGGAGTTTATTACTCGGACAGGCACGTGCTGGGTGCACACAAGTGGTCACGTGACAGATTTGACGTCACAGCTCACTTGCCATGCAAAAAATAAATACATTGAGCCCCCCCCCCAAAAAAAATATACAAAAGTGTATTTTCATAATTTGTGCATGGTGTACAGTCTGGAAAGTACCCACATGGCAAATTTCCAGTTTGTTGCATGTGGAGAAGTACAGACAACACACACAATCACAACTTTGCCTTTCATATATATGGAGATTACCACAGGTTACGCCACGGGCACTTCGTGCTCAACAGAGCATTAAGAATAAAGGCAGAATTTTCACAACACTTGGAAAAGAAACTACATTTGCAATTTTCTGCAAAAAAAAAATGAACACATTTTCCCATGTGTAAAAAATAAATGCAATTTGTTATTGACACGTGTGCAAACTTCATAATGCATTTGCTTGAGCAACACCGATTACATTATTGACGAAATCTTAAAAGTGCTCATGCTAAACCGGCTTCCAAACGTCTCAAGCTCACACCCTACCCCCCGCTATGCATGTGGAATAATGTAAAAAATGTGTCCCGTTATGATGAAAAACAAAACAAAGTCTTACCAAATACTGTCCATTATTACACGGCGGGAAGGGAAATCGTTCAAGTAACAAACCGTGATTGTTTAAACGCCTCAATATGTCACGATATAGTCTAAATACAGCAAGTCTCAAGTCTTTCACGGTAACTACGGACGGAGCGGGCAGCACGCAGCCACGTGGGAGTCGTCACGTGACGCAGCCGCCGACTCCCAGGACTCTCCACGCCCCCGGAAGTGCTGCTGAGCGCCGGAAGCCGGAGGTGACGCGTCATCCGTGAGCCAGAGACTCCTGATTGGATGAGGTGTGGGCGTGGCCGCACCCGAGGGGGAGGCGACGGCCAGGGGATAAAGGGGGGGGGAGGGAAAGACCCACACAGACCCATAGAGACTCATAGAGACCCACAGAGACCCACACAGACTCACAGACTCATAGAGACCCATACTCACAGAGACCCACAGAGACTCATAGAGACCCATACTCATAGAGACCCATACTCATAGAGACCCACACATACTCACAGAGACCCACACAGACCAACAGAGACACCCACAGAGACTCATAGAGACCCACAGAGACACCCACAGAGACTCATAGAGACCCACAGAGACACCCACAGAGACTCATAGAGACGCACAGACACCCAAAGAGACTCATAGAGACCCACATAGACTCACAGAGACCCACAGACACCCACACTCACATAGACCCACAGACCCATACTCATAGAGACCCACACAGACCCACAGAGACACCCACAGAGACCCATACTCATAGAGACCCACACAGACACCCACAGAGACCCATACTCATAGAGACCCACATAGACCCACAGAGACCCATAGAGACCCACACACACTCACAGAGACCCATACTCATAGAGACCCACACAGACTCACAGAGACCCACATAGACTCACAGAGACCCACACTCATAGAGACCCACACAGGCCCACAGAGACCCATACTCATAGAGACCCACACAGACCCACAGAGACCCATACCCACAGAGACCCACAGAGACCCATACTCATAGAGACCCACAGAGACCCACAGAGACCCATAGAGACCCACACAGATACCCACAGAGACCCACACTAACAGAGACCCTAAGTAAAACTAAACTAAGTGTATTGCCACCAGGGTGTAGGGGGGCCCCCCACTGAGCTGCTGTGCCAATCTTGGTCCACGCGAGCGGCCTGCCCTGCACCAAGTGAAAGCAGCTCCGTCCGGTCGCTCGTCACGTGGGAACGGCGTTAGAGCGGCCAGGAGAATAATCCTCGCACTCTTAAGACGCACCGCTCGGATCGCTAGGGATGGGTTAGCGCGTCTCCCACGTGCGTGTGAATATTCACAGAGGGTGGACGTGGATGTAAGATAATTTTGTCGTGACGGTGGTCGCAGCTGCTGCGAGCTGCTAAGAGACACTTGCCCCTACAGTCTGTTAGATGCCACACGGGGGGCCTTCACTGGAGGGGTTTGCTTTGCCGCACCAACGCTCCCCACACACACAGTGCACACACGGTGAACTCGTAAAGTGATGACAGGAAACGATGAGGTAAAATGTGCAAAAGTTTAATATATTAAACGGCAATAAACGCATTCAAGAGTGCGAGTGAGGTAAAAAAATAGAATTTCTACATTGAGGTAAACATTTTTTTTATATTCTGAGGTAAAAGCAAATCTTTTTTACATTGAGGTAAAAAATAACATTCTGAGGTTAATTTTTTTATAAACATTCTGAGGTAGACAAAAAAATATTTTGAACATTACGAGGAACATTTTTTTTACATTCTGAGGTAAAAACATGAACATTAAATTGTCCTTAAGGAGACATAAATTAACAAACGCTCTCTGTGTATCTATCTGTCTCTCTCTGTCTCTCTCTGTCTCTCTGTGTATCTGTGTCTGTGTGTGTCTGTGTGTATCTGTGTCTGTGTATCTGTCTCTCTGTGTCTCTTTGTGTGTATCTCATCTCAGTCAGTCGACCCGTGGCACCTGGGTCTGCCCCGTGACCTCCTGCCAGCGGTCGTTCGACACTTCACGTGGCCTCAAGGTGCACATGTCCTGGCACAAGCGTCGTGGTGACGCGATTCGCCACTTAGTGGCGAATGGCAGTTGTTGTTATTGTTGTGCATGTCTGTGTGTGTGCGTGTCTGTGTGTGTATGTCTGTGTATTTTGTACCATCGGACACTCCACCCCCACAACTCCCAATCGGTGATGGGGCAGTTGTGGAGAGAGTGGAGAGTTTCCCATACCTGGGCAGTGTGCTTATGATTGGCACCAGTTTAACAGCAGAGGTCTCACTCCGAATCAGTCGAGCGGCAATATCTTTTCATCGGTTGCGTAACGCTGTGTGGAAGCTACCTGGTCTGTCGCTCCGCACTAAGCTTCAGGTCCTCTCGGCCACGGTCATTCCCTCCCTTCTCTACGCTTGCGAAACGTGGACCCCCCTAATGGAACATCTTCGCCGGTTAGAAACATTTAAGCTGGCCTGCCTACGATCCATCCTGGGTTTAACCAGACTGGATTGTGTGAGGAGCTCACAAATCCTTCAAAGATCTGGGCAAGGTCCCATCGGTGAGCTCCTCCAGCGGGCAAGGCTGCAATGGCTGGGTCATGTAGCTCGCATGCCCTGCCACCGCATGCCGAAACAGCTTTTGTTCGGCCGGATTGAGGGGGCTAAGCGGGTGCGGCACGGGTTAGAGAAGAAATGGAGTGATGTGGTACAGGAGGACGTGGAGCTGAGTGGACTTGCCGATGACCGGTACCAGCGGTGTCAAGATCGGCCTCTGTGGAGGAGGCTCGTGAAGGATGCTACTGGGCAGTTGGAGGTAGTCGCACTCCAACAACAATGGAGGGCGGAGGAGCGACGCTCAGAACGAGCGGAGCGCCGGGTGGCTAAAGCACAGCAGGTTGGCACAGTAGGAGGCACAGGTGGTGCATCAGCCAGTCATCTCAGTCAGTCGACCCGTGGCACCTGGGTTTGCCCTGTGACCTGCCAGCGGACGTTCTGCACTTCACGTTGCCTCAGGGTACACATAGCCTGGCACAAGCGTCGTGGTGATGTCACCGCCACTTAGTGGCGAATGGCGGTTGTTGTTGTTGTGTCTGTGTGTGTGTCTGTGTGTGTCTGTTGTGTGTCGTGTCAGGACAGGAACGTGTGCACCACAGAGTGGATCTCCCTGCGGCAGAGTGGGCAGGCCATGCCACGCCGCTGCAGCTCCAAGGCGCAGCGGCGGCACGTGGCAAGGTAACCGCTGTCGCCGTGAACTAACGTGCAGCTACGCGGCTCACTCCGGCACACCACGCACTCACCCACGATAACACCACCAGCACCACCCACACCACCAGCACCACCCACACAACCAACCACACCAACAACACCAACACTACCACCCACACCAACACCACCACCCACACCACCACCATCACCCACACCAACACCACCACCCACACCACCGCCACCACCACTGCCACCACCACCCACACCAACACCACCACCCACACCAACACCACCAACCACACCAACACCACCACCACCCACACCACCACCATCACAACCACCACCTACACCACCGCCACCACCACCCACACCACTACCACCACCACAACCACCCACACCACCACCCACACCACCACCACCACCACCCACCCCAACAGCACCGCCACCGGTCGGAGCGCAAGATGGAGAGGAAGTGGTGGAGGTGGTGGTGACGTTGGCACCGGCTGAAGGGGAAGAAAAAGAAGAGAGTGAGTGAGTGAATGTGTGAGTGTGTGACTGTATATGGGTAGCGGTAGTGTAGTAGTAGTTAGTGCTACGTCGCGCTATGAACCCGGGGAGGGAGTGAGAAGGAGGGAGGGAGTGAGGAGGAGGGAGGGGAACTTCACCTCGCCTGCTGTCGGCCGTCACTATGGAGAATGACTTCACGAACAGCGCTGCCACCGAGTGTCTGGAAGAGAGAGACAGGGAGATCCAGGCTGCGTTTGGATGCAGGCTCTATCTCCCGCCCCTCTCTCTCTCTCCACCCCTCTCTCTCTTGTGCTTGTTTATTTTTATTTCACTTTTTTAATATAATTTTTCTATCTACGTGACTTTAGTGAAAGAACCAAAGAATATTCACCCACTCAATCACTCGCCCACTCACTAAACAGCTCACCCATCCACTCAATAATTCACTCCCCCACTCGCCTTCCCACTCACTCACTAAATAACTCATCCGCTCACCCACACTCACTCACCCACCCACTCTCTCTCCACCCTCTTTGTATCTCCCTCACCTGGGATCTCTGAGTGAGAATCCCTCCACACCAAACACCTCCCCCAGGGGGTCCCCGCCACACCTCACCAGGTACGGCCTCTCTACATCGTAAAGTTGTCTCCGCTTGATGTATTGTCCCACGTAGTGGTGCGCCTACGTGGGACGCACACACACACACACGCACACACACACGCATGCATGCACACACACGAGTGGGTGACTGAGTGGGTGAGTAGGTGGGTGGGTGAGTGGGTGAGTGAGTGGATGAGTTAGTGAGTGGGTGGTTGAGTGATTGAGTGGGTGAGTGGGTGGGTAGGTGAGTGGGTGGTTGAGTGATTGAGTGGGTGAGTAGGTGGGTAGGTGAGTGAGTAGGTGAGTGAGTGGGTGTGTGGATCAGTGAGAGAATCAGTGAGTGGGTGGGTGGATCAGTGATTTAGTGGCATGGGCGGAAGAGATGGACTAGTCAGTGAGTGGATGGGTTAGAGGGTGAGTGGATGGGTTAGAGGGTGAGTCGAGTGAGTGGTTGGGTGAGTGAGTGGATGAGTGAGTGGTTGGATGAGTGAGTGTTAGTGTGTGGGTAAATGGAGTGGGTGAGTGGTTGGGTGAGTGGGTGGCTGAGTGAGTAGGTCAGTGAATGAGTGGGTGGACGAGTGGTTGGGTGAGTGGGTGGGTGAGTGTAACGTCTGTACTATGTTGAACTTCTTTCGCACCACACGTAGCCATGTGTGATAATCCTGCAAATCCAAATTATACAGCAGGTGTCAGGGTCGCGATGGAATCCACGACCTCCTGTACACCAGGCGAGGTAGTCAACATCTCCTAGCCACCCTGATAATGATGATGGTGGGTACCACGACCTCCTGTACACCAGGCGAGGTAGTCAACATCTCCTAGCCACGCAGATGATGATGGTGTTGGTGGTCGTGATGGGACCCACCTGCTCCCACGTGAATGTGTCGCCCTCGACACCGACCGACTGCAGCAGACGAAGCATCGCAGGCACCGGCTTCAGCTGCATCCCAGCGGACAGAGGCATCACGGAGCCACATGTCATCACTCACACAGACACAAAGGTCCCCCGTGTAGCCACGGCAGGCTATAGGGGCAAGTGCTGTTAGCGAAGAGAAGCACCTATCAAGGCTGCCGGCACTGTGGCACATGAGAGGGTGGGTGGCCAGCACCACGCCGAACCGCCTTTGTCTCCCCAGTGGCTTTGTTTACTACGACACACCGCTACACCAGCTACTCTTTTGAGTCAACCTAGGGGAGGCCCAGGACCGATTGTAGTGTATAGTAGTGTATATTACATTGTAGTGTATAGTAGTGCATAGTGTATAGTAGCGTATAGTACTGTAGTTTATAGTAGTGTAGGGTATAGTGTAGTGTATAGTAGTGTAGTGTATAGTAATGTAGTGCATAGTAGTGTAGTGTATAGTAATTGTAGTGTATAGTTGTGTATAGTGTACAGTGTATAGTTGTGTAGTGTATAGTAATGTAGTGTATAGTTGTGTATAGTGTACAGTGTATAGTTGTGTAGTGTATAGTAATGTAGTGTATAGTTGTGTATAGTATAGTGTACAGTGTATAGTATAGCGTACAGTGTATAGTGTGCAGTGTATAGTGTACAGTGTATAGTATAGCGTACAGTGTATAGTGTACAGTGTATAGTATAGCGTACAGTGTATAGTATAGCGTACAGTGTATAGTAGTGTACAGTGTATAGTAGTACACAGAGCACCGGTGAGCCCCCCTAAAAGCGACTCACCAGAATGTTCCTGTGAGCTCCAGCAGCGGCCAGAGACAACCTGGAGTCACCGGCACTCATCACGGCATGCGTGTTTGATTTTCGCGAATGTGTATTGCGTGCACATATTTGGAATACGGTTCGTTTTTCGAGAGAGAGAGAGGAAAATATAAAATGACGTATTTAATTTGTTGTTGATAGCTGAGGATATATTTGACGCGGTTTGTTGGCGGAAATTAAAAACTCTAACTGATGAGGCACAGCAACACTGAGTGTACGGCGTTTCACTGCACGTGGTCCGTGCCCGCCAGACCAGAGACACGTGACTAGTGTAGCTAGCCAGGTGGTGACCACCAGGCTAGCTACACTAGTTATCATGTGACTGGTGTATCTAGCCAGGTGGTGACCACCAGGCTAGCTACACTAGTTACCACGTGACTGGTGTATCTAGCCAGGTGGTGACCACCAGGCTAGCTACACTAGTTATCACGTGACTGGTGTAGCTAGCCAGGTGGTGACCACCACGCTAGCTACACTAGTTATCACGTGACTAGTGTAGCTAGCCAGGTGGTCACCACTGAGTGTACGGCGTTTCGCTGCACGTGGTCTGTGCCCGCCAGACCAGAGACATCAATCGCACACCCGACCCGACCCACGATTAGACTGGCAAAATAGCTGCGTGCATTATATCATTGTGGATTCAAATGTCACAAGCAGTAAACAATTGAAACGGCGCATATGTTTGATAGTTCAACACATTTATAACATTTCACATGTTAATGTTATTTGAGGATATTGCCACGAATTTAACCTACCATGTATAAAATCAAACGTAGCAACGCAACATTTTGATTGGCCATCGAACAAGGATGGCCACTGCATCGCACACTCTCAGATGCGCTGCCGCGGCCGTCTGGAACGCTCTTCCTTCCGATATTAGGAAGCCACTGGAGCTATGCGATTTTAAATCATCTGGATTTAAAATTGTATTTCTTTAGAACTAAACTTGGTTCGAAGCTTTTGTGACTGCAGGAATTAATCTTTGTTTTTTTCGGTAAAGTCACGTATAAAGAAGAAATAATAAAATAACATAATAGTGTACGACGTTTCGGTTGCAACACAAGCAGCCATCATCAGGTACAGAAGAGATAAATTTAAGAGAGAGGGGAAACACATAACCCCAGATGTATACACAGACACCCAAGTAGGGGGAACTAACACATACAATAGGGGACACAGAGAGAGAAGCATACCAAACAGAGTTTATGTGTGTCTATGTCTGTGTGTGCCGTCTGTATCTTAAATTTCATACTTAACTTGCAATTTAGCAATCTTTGAAATAACGTCATCAACCAGGCTATGCGTTAATTGTGTTTTGACCGACCGTCTGTGTTGCTTTATTTGGTTTCCAAATTCTGCTAAACTCTGTTTGGTATGCTTCTCTCTCTGTGTCCCCTATTGTGTCGGTGTTAGTTCCCCCTACTTGGGTGTCTGTGTATACATCTAGGGTTATGTGTTTCCCCTCTCTCTTAAATGTAGCTCTTCTGTACCTGATGATGGCTGCTTGTGTTGCAACCGAAACGTCGTACGCTATAATGTTATTTTATTATTTCTTATTTATACGTGACTTTACCGATAAAAAACAACAATTATTTAGAACTGTTTTTTTTCCCTGTGATTACTGACGCGTGATTAATGTGATGCTTCGTACGTAACGAACGTGATGATTCAATGGCATCGCCTTCTAAGTTTGACGATGAGATGACGTCACACGACATCATGCTTTCTGACGTCATCACCTTGGCCAGAAAACGTTTTGGGAAACCCTTTGGTCAATTTGTCTCGTTTTCTTTTTGGGCAAGTCTCTAGTAACGCAAGTTAAAACTAAAGTTGTACGCGTATTGGATCATATTGACGAGAGCAATTGTGAGCCCAAGTTACAGACAGACAGAGCTTAAGTATTAACACCCCCAACCTTAGCCGCAACATATATTTGTTTAATTCTCTACTTGACCTCCGCCCTTCCTCTCTTGCCAATGTTTGGTTCTTCTAATCCCATTTGCAGGTGTATGGAACCAGAACGCTTTTGGAACTCACAGGAATACCTCTGACGTATGAACAAATCAGCTCCAGAGCAGATTTGTACTCCCAAAAGGAAATAATGAAAATGAGATGTGTGTGTGTGCTTGTCCAATCAAATTCCCAGGAGTTTAAAAGCGAGAACTTTAAGTCATAGATCGATAGTCATTACAAGTGCAGTAGTAAATACAAGTTTAGAACACGGTGGCAGCCAATCATCCCAGTGCTAATGTACCAAAGACAGGTTATATCACACACATATATATAAGCATGCCAACCTTGGATGGTACATTACAATTAAACTATTACAACTATTTATTATTTTACCAGGTAAGGCCCAGTGAGCTATATAGCTCTATTTCAGAAGCGACCTTGCTATCTCAAATGAAAGCTCAACGAATTAAGATTGTACGTGCAAATTTGTAGCAGCCAAAAACTAAACATTAATCTTGCCTTTTTAAAGCTTTCGTGACTGCAGGAATTCATCTTCTTGGTTCTTTCGGTAAAGTCACCACGTAGAATGGAAGTAAAATAATAAAGTAATAAAAATAAAACATAATAAAATTCTCACGACGTTTCGGCCACAACACAAGTAGCCTTCCTCAGGTGAAGAAACAACTGTCGGGAAGACAGCGCTTTAGTTATTATGTTTAATTTTTATTATTTGATTCCCATTCTACGTGACTTTACCGACAGAACCAAGAAGATTAATCTCGCCATCCCGATTGCTTGGGTTGCCGATTGAAAGCATCCCAAACATTATGAATATCGCCTGGCCTACGTAACATCAGCGCCAACGTCACGTGGCAATATGCCTGCAGGAGCTCATCGCTCAAACAGGCGTCTGGCTTTAACGAAAGACTCCTTGAAAACAAAGCTCCATGAGCGTCCCAGTCTCATGACGGTTCCCATTGCGCACACGGACAGCTGCTCTTCCACTCCGCTGCTGGACGAAGGCCTCCCCACGCCGCACGATGCGCGAGGTTTCAGCGAGTATCCTGCACCGCGCGGGACGCCGGTTTGTGTCGCCGTGTTGAAGGCCAGGAGCGTAGACACGGGTTAAGTTCAGTTCATTACGAGACCTCCTTTGCCAGGAGCAAGATACGCCTTTTGGTGTCGTCTGGTCCAACGCTAGTGGAGACTGGGCTCTAAGAAATGCCGTCTCGGGTGTGGACCAATCAACTTCAAGGACAGTGCCAATGTCATTATCAGAGTTGTCTGTTTTGTTTGCATTTTGACTGCTTGTGTTGTGGTTATTGCAAACATGATCCCCTTGTATAAAGGTGTCAGTTTTGGTGCCAGATAAAAGGGTAAAAACCTATTACTAAGTTCAGTTCAGTTTATTTGGTGTAGCCCTGTGAGCCATCAACAAACACAAAAACAAAAATAAGAACCCAAAAAACCATCTTATTACAATGGGGGAATTGTAATAAAAAATAATTGACATTAATAATGCGCAATTCGTCCAGGGATCACGCTACAACAATGGATTCTACGACATGTAATTGCTCGTTATTTGGTGACGCTGCATCGGCAGTGTGGCAGTGACACAATCGTGTGACGTGTTGCTTTCTTGTTAATGGCACGACACGGGGCTGCAACGTGACTGTGCTGGACGTGTCACGTGACGGCAACACAATCGTGTATCCGTGACGGCCCGTGTGTTCCAATGACACGCGGGCCTTGTTAGACTGATGGCCTTAATCTTAGTTTTCTTGTTGTTGTTGTTGTTTGACTTGCATCCCATTAGGATTTTTGCACGCAGCGTTGGTGGTGTACGGTGCTATTTCAGGAATATTTAGATGTTTTTTTTCCTGGATTTTCTGTTTGCACAGTCACACAAAGTCACTTTAAGATGTTTTCTTGTTCGTGTTTTTGTTTGTTGTGGTTGCACCCGATTCAAGAGCCGAATGGCTCACAGGGCTATACCAAAATAAATGAAACTAAAACTAACCAAGAGAGAATGTCACTTGATTATGTCTTTGACAACCCAACGGGGGCGGTGACGCGACCACTTGCACCCTGTCATCCCCCACAGCCACCCCACCCTCCCGTCATGCTACACAATCTGCCCTTCCTGACAGGGCCTCCAGCCAATTCCTTCTTGACCTTTAAGCTCGGCGGGTAGCGATCGTGGCAGGGGCGGAGCCAGGATTTTCAGGCTGGGGTGACATTCAACAAATGTTAATTTCAAGAATGATTTAGAGTCGGGCTGTTGAACCGGACGCCATCGGTTGGCGACACGCTCTGACATTGCAGTTGGCACAGAGTTCGCCAGACAAGAGTGGCGTGCACTTACACGCAGAATGTCACCCCCCCTGTCACCCCCCCCCCCCGGCTCCGCCTCTGGATCGTGGTATATGCAAATCCTGGCCATGCGCACAAGACACCGGGGTCAGCCCTTACCACAGCCACCGCGTCTCCCCCGCCTGCAGGCCCCAGACTCGATTGGCCGGTGGGATGTGCTGCTGGGTGGGCGGCGATTCTCAAGGCCCGCGCGGCGCACGGTAGGGTGGCGTGGCCAACTCCGTTCCCGGTTGCCGCCTTTGTCTCCCCATGCCGAGTAGACCCAGGGGAGACCCAGGACCGGGACGAACAGAATCCCTCACTCGTGTTAGCCGTGGCCGGGAATGTAACTGGGGTAGCTGGGGTACATCGTGCAGTTGTCTCGCTACTGCAACCACCACTCCCCCCATAATAGATACACACAAGTATCCCTTGTACAGCATTAACAGACTTTAGGGGGAGGTGCCGTTATCGAGTGGCGCCGATGAAGGCCGGCACATCACACGAGGGGGTGGGCGGCCAGCACCACGGCCGGCCGCCTTTGTCTCCCGAGTGGTAATACACCCCTGCATACACACACACACACGACAACAACCTCGTTGGACATGTGTGTTTTGTTGTAGTACTAATGGCCTTAATCTAAGTTTTTGTGGTCATTGTTGTTGTTGTTTGACTTGCATCCCGCTGGGATTTTTTTGCACACAGCGTTGGTGGTGTACGGTGATTTTTTGTCAGGAATATTTTTGCTGGTTTTTTTTTCTCCATGGATTTTCTGTTTTGCACAGTCAACACAAAGTAGTCACTGTAAGATGTTTTTCTTGTTCGTGTTTTTGTTTTTTTGTTTGATGTGGTTGCACTCCGATTCACGAGCCGGATGGCTCACAGGGCTATACTCTTTGGTTCTATTCGGTAAAGTCACGTAGGTAAAAAATAAAACAACAAAAATCACGACGTTTCGGCCACAACACAAGCGGCCTTCATCAGGTGTGGCCAAAACGTCGTGATTTTTGTTGTTTTATTTTTTACCTACGTGACTTTACCGAAAGAACCAAAGAAGATGAATCCTTGCAGTCACGAAAGCTTGAAATCGAAAAATCGAGCTCAGTTAATTGCATTGTCGCACCGCAAATCGACGGCGTGCTGTAGTGTCTCCATCGTTTAAATTTGCCGTGCGCCTGCGACTGTAATGATTTGCTATTATGGACCCGTATCCCATGGGTGGGTGAATTAATCGCATCCTTTAAAATACTCTCCCCTTAGTTGAATTCTGTTATGGAATGTTGGCTGATGGTTGGTTGAGGATAGTGATGGAATGACAGCCAAGGAATGGAATGCGGCCAATAGAATGCCCATCGAGACGACGGGATGTTATCAGCTGATGAGTATCACCTGCAGGTACTGGGTGGATTAATACTTTTCGGGATCTCGGGAGATGGTGAGAGCGTTTTGAGAACCTCATCCAGCAGTGGATTGACCGTGGATTCTGATGGTGATGGCACTGGACTACTCAGCAACTGTTGGTACAAAGGCACAATCAATGTTGAAGGCCTCTTTTTATCTGTGTTTCACAAAGACAAGATAATATAACACATCTGTTCCATTTTTCGATTTAAAGCTTTCGTGACTGCAGGGATTCATATTCTTGGTTCTTTCGGTAAAGTCACCACGTAGAAGGGAAACAATAAAATAATAAAAATATAAAACAATAAAATTCTCACGTTTCGACTGCAACACAAGAAGCAATCATCATCAGGTGTGAAAACCACAGCAATATTTTTTTTCAAATTTTCTGGTGTGAAAACCACAGCAATAATTTTTTTGAAATTTTCTTGCTGTGGTTTTCACACCTGATGATTGCTTCTTGTGTTTCAGTCGAAACGTCGTGAGAATTTTATTGTTTTATATTTTTATTATTTTATTGTTTCCCTTCTACGAGGTGACTTTACCGAAAAAACCAAGAATACTCTTCTGTTCCAGTTATTGACGTCACTGATGATTTGAGATTAGAATGTATATGCTCTGAACCCTCAGCCCTGTTCACAAAAATGTAATGCTGCTTTGGTTAGTTCATGAGAACCAGACAGGAGTTAATTAAGGGTAGACACTCGGATAGTAATACAAGAATGGTTATGACAAGAATGTTTATTAACTCAATTATAATTGCCCAAGCTTCGTAGCATTGAAATGGTTGTGGTGGCTTTTGAATAGTGAAACACTCCTTTTAAAACGGTTTTATTTTAAAGTGCACTAAAAAGTAAAGAACTCGATTGGACAACGGGAAGTGGACGACATCTTGAGTACAAGATTTGACCACGACATCAAACAGAGGAATGAAGTTTAATAACTTTTTTGTCACAACTTCGTTCAACTCACCGTCGAGAAGTACGTCAATGATGCGGCGCCTGCTCACACATCAACGCTTACTTGAATTAATTGGTTATTTTATAAATCAATCTTCAATGTACAACTTTTGTTTGTGTGGAGTGAGGGTGCCCGTAACTCATTCACACGGAGCAGGCGAGGCGATTCCACAGTTTAGGGACCGCGGCGTTTTTGACCTACACACAAATATACATGAATAATAAGGCGTCCATACAAAATGTTAATCGCTTTAAGGGAGCCAATTAATTGATTAATTGATGCCGATTTTTATACAGACATGCATTGTCACCGGATCTGAGTACCGTGTGCAAAATGTGGAATTGATTGGACGACGGGAAGTGGACGAAATTTTTATCACGACATTTGACCACGACAGAGGAATCAAGTTAAGTAAAACCATTTTGAACGCGAATGAGAAATCCCCCCCCACCCTCCACCGATGACGCACGAGCGTTGCTAGGGGCAACCCCCGGGCAGCTTTAGCGGCACAAGGAAATACTTAAATAATGCGAAATAGCACTAAATTGTTAATTTAACAACTTTTAAAGTTTACGGATGGGAAAACGGAATGGTGCTGGCTCACCACGGGGCTTACTGCGTGGTACCCGGCTACTTTTTTTAAAAGTAAACTCCACGGTTCGCGAGCAAGTGTGCGTCCACACAGAGACAGACGGATGGATACACAGAAAAAAATACCTTTTATAGGTAAGAAAAGAAAAACGATGACAAGACTCAGTGTGTGAAGAACACAGGATTTATTCGGTTCACAAGTCAACGGATATAACTTCAAAACACTTTTATCGGTCATCTTTTTATCGAGACACCTTTTTTTTACTCATCCTGGCAGACACACACACAGACACACGCCTCTGTCTGTGTGTGTGTCTGTGTCTCTGTGTGTGTGACTGTGTCTGTATGTGTCTGTGTGTGTGTCTATGTGTGTGTGTGTTTCTATGTGTGTGTGTATCTGTGTGTGTCTATGTGTCTGTCTATGTCTGTGTGTCTATGTGTCTCTGCGTGTGTGTGTCTATGTGTCTGTGTGTCTATGTGTCTGTGTGTGTGTCTATGTGTGTCTGTGTGTCGATGTGTCTCTACGTGTGTGTCCATGTGTCTGTCTATGTGTCTGTCTGTGTGTGTCTGTGTGTCTGTGTGTCTATGTGTCTGTGTGTCTATGTGTCTGTGTGTGTGTCTATGTGTGTGTGTCTATGTGTGTGTGTCTGCGTGTGTGTCTATGTCTCTGTGTGTGTCCATGTCTTTGTGTGTGTCTATGTGTCTTTGCGTGTGTGTCTGTGTCTTTTCGTGTCTATGTGTCTCTGCGTGTGTGTCTATTTGTCTGTGTGTCTATGTGTCTGTGTGTCTATGTGTCTGTGTGTGTCTATGTGTGTGTGTCTGCGTGTGTGTCTATGTCTCTGTGTGTGTCCATGTCTTTGTGTGTGTCTATGCATCTTTGTGTGTGTCTATGCGTGTGTCTATGTGTGTCTATGTGTCTCTGTGTGTGTGTCTATGTGTGTGTGTCTATGTCTCTGTGTGTGTCCATGTCTTTTTGTGTGTCTATGCGTCTTTGTGTGTGTCTATGCGTGTGTCTATGTGTGTCTGTGTGTGTCTATGTGTCTGTGTGTGTGTGTCTATGTGTCTCTACGTGTGTGTTCATGTGTCTATGTGTCTGTATCTATGTGTCTGCGTGTGTGTCCATGTGTCTATGTGTCTGTGTGTGTATCTATGTGTCTGCGTGTGTGTGCCTATGTGTCTGCGTGTGTGTGTCTATGTGTCTGTGTGTGTATCTATGTGTCTGCGTGTGTGTCTATGTTTCTCTGTGTGTGTCTGTGTCTCTGCGTTTGTGTCTATGTGTGTGTCTATGTGTCTCTGTGTGTGTGTCTGTGTCTCTGTGTGTGCCTATGTGTCTGTGTGTGTCTCTGAGTGTGTGTCTATGTGTTTCTGTGTGTGTCTATGTGTCTCTGTGTGTGTCTATGTGTCTATGTGTCTATGAGTGTCTGTGTGTGTATCTATGGGTCTGCGTGTGTGTGTCTATGTTTCTCTGTGTGTGTCTGTCTCTGCGTTTGTGTCTATGTGTCTCTGTGTGTGTCTATGTGTCTCTGTGTGTGTCTGTGTCTCTGTGTGTGTGTCTATGTGTCTGTGTGTGTCTCTGTGTGTGTCTATGTGTCTCTGTGTGTGTCTGTGTCTCTGTGTGTGTCTGTGTCTCTGCGTTTGTGTGTCACTGAGTCTGTGTGCTTGGAAAGTCGTCATCGGTTTCGTTGTCTTCGTAGAACGTTTTCCAGACGTACGATTCCAGAGACAATCTCTGCACACACACACACACGTACACACACACATACACACGTACACATACAAACGTACACACACACATACACACGTACACACACCTACACACACACATGGTCACACAAAGACAAAGATTCCCTATTATAGCCTTAATAGAATGTAGGGGCAAGTGCTGTTAGCGAGCACCTATGAAGGCCGGAACGGTACACGAGGGGGTGGGTGGCCAGCACCACGCCCGACCGCCTTTGTATCCCGAGTGGCGATGTTTACTACACTGCACCAGGTACTCATTTGAGGCTGAGTATACCTAGGCGAGGCCCAGGACCGGTTCAGATAAGTGAATCCAGTTCGCCGGGTTCATAGTGCAGTGTGGCACTAAACGCTACACTACTGCTCCCTACACACGTACACACACGTACACACACACGTATACACACACACACACACGTACACACACACACGTACACACACGTACACACACACACACAGACCTTAGAGCCGGACAGTAGCCCCCAAGTGCGTCTTTGTTTCTTCAACCACATTCCTCGGCCGAAGACGGGGCTGTGGGTAACCACATTGACAACATTCACCCACAGTGGCACTCACCACACAGAGACCCATAGACATCACCACACAGAGACATATGTATGTTTATGTGTGTGTATGTGTGTATGTATATGTGTGTATGTGTGTGTAATGACAGGGTGACGCCTGGTCTCAGCGAGCTGATGAAAGTTGCAAGCGAGAATTTCATCATCACTTGCAGCTGGGGTTGGCATCGACCCCCACTCCTCCTGATGTTGAGGGTAAATGGGCGAGGTTTAGGACTGTGGGTCATGCAGCTGCAATGGCTGCTTTGGGTACGCGGTCCAGACCTCCCCAGAGACCCTGGCTGACAGAGGAGGTGTTCAGGCTGGCTGAGAAAAAGCGACAGGCCCACTCTCATCGGCTACAGCATCCCACATCGGAGAATGAGGAGGCTTACCGCAGCTTTCACTCGGAGGTTCGGAGAGCCTTGAGGCAATGATGGGTGGTGGTCGCGCATTGCTGAGGAAATGGAGTCTGCGTAAGTGGCCCGCGATCACAAATTGCTCTTTAATTCCATCATTAGGGGAAAGAACGGTGATCCAATCTCTGACCCCCAGGAACAGATTTGCAGAGCATTTCTGTGAGGTCCTGGGGGAGGGGAAATCCCTCAGCCAGGAAAACAACGTGGCACAAAATGGGGATGACCCTGCTGAGTATGCGGTGCCTCAAATATTGGAGGAAGTCACCCCCTGGGAGTGGCTGGCTGAAGTGACATTTGTTGAGGAAGTACTGAGGGCGATCCAGAGTCTGAGACCAGGAAAGGCAGCAGGCAGAGATGATCTCCCAAGCGAAATTCTGAGGGAGGGTGGCGTTTGTGCACAGACTGCCCTATATGACATCATAACAACAGTCTGGACCACTGGACGGGTTCCGCAGTATTGGAAGGATGCCCTGGTGGTCCCCCTCTTTAAGAAGGGGGACTGCACAGACTGTAACAACTACAGGGGCATCTAACTCCCCAGTGTGCCGGGAAAGGTCCTGGCAAGGATTATTCAACATTAACTTGCTAGGCACGCTGAGGAGAGGCTTGCGGAGCCCCAATGCAGTTTCAGCAGAAGGCGGTCCTGCACAGATGCCATATTTTGTCCGTCTGCTACAGCAGATGTATAGGGAAATCCTACAAGACTTACATCTCTGCTTTATTGACCTGGTCAAGGCCTATGATACCATCAGTAGGCCTGGGCTCTGGGTTGTTCTTCGTGTTTTTGGAGTCCCTGACCCTCTGCTCACGATCATTAAGGACCTTCATGATGGTGGGCAGGCCCGGGTAAAACTACGTGGCCGGGAGTCAGAGCCATTCCCTGTCCACCTTGGGGTGCGACAGGGATGTCCTCTGGCTCCCACATTATTTAACATCTATTTTGACCACGTAGTTCTTGAAGCCCTTCAATAGCTGTACCGGAGGAATTTCCACTTGGTACAGATACAATAGGAGGCAGATCGATGCCCGGGTGCGGTCAAGGGATTGCTCCCTATTGCTCAACCACGTTATGTATGTCGATGATCTGGTAATTGCTCCTCACTCAGAGGAGGAGTTGGAGACGCTGCTGCTGAACCTGGAGTGTGCCACTAAGAGGTGGGGCCTTACCATCAGCCCCACCAAAACTAAGCACCTGCCTGGGTATTTTGTACCATCGGACACTCCACCCCCATAGCTCCCAATGGGTGATAGGGCAGTTGTGGAGAGAGTGGAGAGTTTCCCATACTTTGGCAGTGTGCTCATGCCCGGTTCTGGTTTAACAGCAGAGGTCTCACTCCGAATCAGTCGAACGGCAATATCTTTTCATCGGTTACGTAACGCTGTGTGGAAGCTACCTGGTCTGTCGCTCCGCACTAAGCTTCAGGTTTTCTCGGCCACGGTCATTCCCTCCCTTCTCTACGCTTGCGAAACGTGGATCCCCCTAATGGAACATCTTCGCCGGTTAGAAACATTTAGGCTGGCCTGCCTACGATCCATCCTGGGTTTAACCAGACTGGATTGTGTGAGGAGCTCACAAATCCTTGAAAGATCTGGGCAAGGTCCCATCGGTGAGCTCCTCCGGCGGGCAAGGCTGCGATGGCTGGGTCATGTAGCCCGCATGCCCAGCCAACGCATGCCGAAACAGCTTTTGTTCAGCCGGATTGAGGGGGCTAAGCGGGCGCGGCACGGGCTAGAGAAGAGATGGAGTGATGCAGTACAGGAGGACGTGGAGCTGAGTGGACTTGCCAATGACTGGTACCAGCGGTGTCAAGATCGGCCTCTGTGGAGGAGGCTCGTGAAGGACGCTACTGGGCAGTTGGAGGTAGTCGCTCTCCAACAACAACGGAGGGCGGAGGAACGACGCTCACAACAACGAGCGGAGCGCCGGGTGGCTAAAGCACAGCAAGTTGCCACAGTAGGGGGCATAGGTGGTGCATCAGCCAGTCATCTCAGTCGACCCGTGGCACCTGGGTCTGCCCCGTGACCTGCCAGAGGGCGTTCGACACTTCACGTGGCCTCAGGGTGCACATAGCCTGGCACAAGCGTTGTGGTGACGTCACCGCCACTTAGTGGCGAATGGCGGTTGTTGTTGTGTATATATGTATGTGTGTATGTATGTGTGTATGTATGTGTATATATGTGTGTATGTATGTGTGTATGTATGTACCTTTTTCTCTGCAGCTCCAAGTGTGGGAAGGAAACATGGCTGCCCCTCCCCGTGTAGCTCCGCTGACACTTGATGACGGTGTAGGAGGAGGAAGCCACCACCTCCTCACTCTTCTCCTCCACCTCCTCGCTCTTCTCATCCACCTCCTCACCCTTCTCATCCACCTCCTCGCCCTTCTCCATCACCACCTCCTCACTTTTCTCTTCCACCTCCTCACCCTTCTCCTCCATCACCACCTCCTCACCCTTCTCATCCACCTCCTCGCCCTTCTCCTCCATCACCACCACCAACCCCTCGCCCTTCCTGGTGCCGCCAGCGGCCACGGCACCGCCCTGCCGGTCACCGGACGGCAGCGGCCGTGGGGCGGCGACGACGCCGCCGCCAGCGCCACCGGTGCCACCGGTGCCGCCGGTGCCGACGACACCACCGACGCTGTCGCCGACGCCGCCCAACGTTGCCTGGTCGCCGCGGCACGGCCCGGCACTGCCTCGGCCTAAGAAAAGCTGTCTCGGGTGTGGACCAATCAAATTCAAGGACAGTGCATATTATTATCAGAGTTGTCTTTTTTGTTTGCATTTTGACTGCTTGTGTTGTGGTTATTGCAAACATGATGCCTTGAATAAAGGTGTCGGTTTTTGTGCCAGTTAAAAGGGTAAAACCTATTCTTATATCTTGCTTCTGGCAAAGGAGGTCTCATAATGTTAATGCTCACCCCGAGCCCTCAATGCTCTGAGAGTGGGCTGTTTTTGAGTTGTACGCCTTTTGGCGTCTTCTGGTCCAACACCAATAGAGACTAGGCTCTAAGAAAAGCTGTCTCGGGTGTGGACCAATCAAATTCAAGGACAGTGCATATTATTATCAGAGTTGTCTTTTTTGTTTGCATTTTGACTGCTTGTGTTGTGGTTATTGCAAACATGATGCCTTGAATAAAGGTGTCAGTTTTTGTGCCAGTTAAAAGGGTAAAACCTATTCTTATATCTTGTTTCTGGCAAAGGAGGTCTCATAATGTTAATGCTCACCCCGAGCCCTCAATGCTCTGAGAGTGCGCTGTTTTTGAGTTGTACGCCTTTTGGCGTCTTCTGGTCCAACACCAATGGAGACTAGGCTCTTAGAAAAGCTGTCTCGGGTGTGGACCAATCAAATTCAAGGACAGTGCATATTATTATCAGAGTTGTCTTTTTTGTTTGCATTTTGACTGCTTGTGTTGTGGTTATTGCAAACATGATGCCTTGAATAAAGGTGTCAGTTTTTGTGCCAGTTAAAAGGGTAAAACCTATTCTTATATCTTGTTTCTGGCAAAGGAGGTCTCATAATGTTAATGCTCACCCCGAGCCCTCAATGCTCTTAGAGTGCGCTGTTTTTGAGTTGTACGCCTTTTGGCGTCTTCTGGTCCAACACCAATGGAGACTAGGCTCTAAGAAAAGCTGTCTTGGGTGTGGACCAATCAAATTCAAGGACAGTGCATATTATTATCAGAGTTGTCTTTTTTGTTTGCATTTTGACTGCTTGTGTTGTGGTTATTGCAAACATGATGCCTTGAATAAAGGTGTCAGTTTTTGTGCCAGTTAAAAGGGTAAAACCTATTCTTATATCTTGTTTCTGGCAAAGGAGGTCTCATAATGTTAATGCTCACCCCGAGCCCTCAATGCTCTGAGAGTGCGCTGTTTTTGAGTTGTACGCCTTTTGGCGTCTTCTGGTCCAACACCAATGGAGACTAGGCTCTAAGAAAAGCTGTCTCGGGTGTGGACCAATCAAATTCAAGGACAGTGCATATTATTATCAGAGTTGTCTTTTTTGTTTGCATTTTGACTGCTTGTGTTGTGGTTATTGCAAACATGATGCCTTGAATAAAGGTGTCAGTTTTTGTGCCAGTTAAAAGGGTAAAACCTATTCTTATATCTTGTTTCTGGCAAAGGAGGTCTCATAATGTTAATGCTCACCCCGAGCCCTCAATGCTCTGAGAGTGCGCTGTTTGTGAGTTGTACGCCTTTTGGCGTCTTCTGGTCCAACACCAATGGAGACTAGGCTCTAAGAAAAGCTGTCTCGGGTGTGGACCAATCAAATTCAAGGACAGTGCATATTATTATCAGAGTTGTCTTTTTTGTTTGCATTTTGACTGCTTGTGTTGTGGTTATTGCAAACATGATGCCTTGAATAAAGGTGTCAGTTTTTGTGCCAGTTAAAAGGGTAAAACCTATTCTTATATCTTGTTTCTGGCAAAGGAGGTCTCATAATGTTAATGCTCACCCCGAGCCCTCAATGCTCTGAGAGTGCGCTGTTTTTGAGTTGTACGCCTTTTGGCGTCTTCTGGTCCAACACCAATGGAGACTAGGCTCTAAGAAAAGCTGTCTCGGGTGTGGACCAATCAAATTCAAGGACAGTACATATTATTATCAGAGTTGTCTTTTTTGTTTGCATTTTGACTGCTTGTGTTGTGGTTATTGCAAACATGATGCCTTGAATAAAGGTGTCAGTTTTTGTGCCAGTTAAAAGGGTAAAACCTATTCTTATATCTTGTTTCTGGCAAAGGAGGTATCATAATGTTCATGCTCACCCCGAGCCCTCAATGCTCTGAGAGTGCGCTGTTTTTGAGTTGTACGCCTTTTGGCGTCTTCTGGTCCAACACCAATGGAGACTAGGCTCTAAGAAAAGCTGTCTCGGGTGTGGACCAATCAAATTCAAGGACAGTGCATATTATTATCAGAGTTGTCTTTTTTGTTTGCATTTTGACTGCTTGTGTTGTGGTTATTGCAAACATGATGCCTTGAATAAAGGTGTCAGTTTTTGTGCCAGTTAAAAGGGTAAAACCTATTCTTATATCTTGTTTCTGGCAAAGGAGGTCTCATAATGTTAATGCTCACCCCGAGCCCTCAATGCTCTGAGAGTGCGCTGTTTTTGAGTTGTACGCCTTTTGGTGTCTTCTGGTCCAACACCAATGGAGACTAGGCTCTAAGAAAAGCTGTCTCGGGTGTGGACCAATCAAATTCAAGGACAGTGCATATTATTATCAGAGTTGTCTTTTTTGTTTGCATTTTGACTGCTTGTGTTGTGGTTATTGCAAACATGATGCCTTGAATAAAGGTGTCAGTTTTTGTGCCAGTTAAAAGGGTAAAACCTATTCTTATATCTTGTTTCTGGCAAAGGAGGTCTCATAATGTTAATGCTCACCCCGAGCCCTCAATGCTCTGAGAGTGCGCTGTTTTTGAGTTGTACGCCTTTTGGCGTCTTCTGGTCCAACACCAATGGAGACTAGGCTCTAAGAAAAGCTGTCTCGGGTGTGGACCAATCAAATTCAAGGACAGTGCATATTATTATCAGAGTTGTCTTTTTTGTTTGCATTTTGACTGCTTGTGTTGTGGTTATTGCAAACATGATGCCTTGAATAAAGGTGTCAGTTTTTGTGCCAGTTAAAAGGGTAAAACCTATTCTTATATCTTGTTTCTGGCAAAGGAGGTCTCATAATGTTAATGCTCACCCCGAGCCCTCAATGCTCTGAGAGTGCGCTGTTTTTGAGTTGTACGCCTTTTGGCGTCTTCTGGTCCAACACCAATGGAGACTAGGCTCTAAGAAAAGCTGTCTCGGGTGTGGACCAATCAAATTCAAGGACAGTACATATTATTATCAGAGTTGTCTTTTTTGTTTGCATTTTGACTGCTTGTGTTGTGGTTATTGCAAACATGATGCCTTGAATAAAGGTGTCAGTTTTTGTGCCAGTTAAAAGGGTAAAACCTATTCTTATATCTTGTTTCTGGCAAAGGAGGTATCATAATGTTCATGCTCACCCCGAGCCCTCAATGCTCTGAGAGTGCGCTGTTTTTGAGTTGTACGCCTTTTGGCGTCTTCTGGTCCAACACCAATGGAGACTAGGCTCTAAGAAAAGCTGTCTCGGGTGTGGACCAATCAAATTCAAGGACAGTGCATATTATTATCAGAGTTGTCTTTTTTGTTTGCATTTTGACTGCTTGTGTTGTGGTTATTGCAAACATGATGCCTTGAATAAAGGTGTCAGTTTTTGTGCCAGTTAAAAGGGTAAAACCTATTCTTATATCTTGTTTCTGGCAAAGGAGGTCTCATAATGTTAATGCTCACCCCGAGCCCTCAATGCTCTGAGAGTGCGCTGTTTTTGAGTTGTACGCCTTTTGGTGTCTTCTGGTCCAACACCAATGGAGACTAGGCTCTAAGAAAAGCTGTCTCGGGTGTGGACCAATCAAATTCAAGGACAGTGCATATTATTATCAGAGTTGTCTTTTTTGTTTGCATTTTGACTGCTTGTGTTGTGGTTATTGCAAACATGATGCCTTGAATAAAGGTGTCAGTTTTTGTGCCAGTTAAAAGGGTAAAACCTATTCTTATATCTTGTTTCTGGCAAAGGAGGTCTCATAATGTTAATGCTCACCCCGAGCCCTCAATGCTCTGAGAGTGCGCTGTTTTTGAGTTGTACGCCTTTTGGCGTCTTCTGGTCCAACACCAATGGAGACTAGGCTCTAAGAAAAGCTGTCTCGGGTGTGGACCAATCAAATTCAAGGACAGTGCATATTATTATCAGAGTTGTCTTTTTTGTTTGCATTTTGACTGCTTGTGTTGTGGTTATTGCAAACATGATGCCTTGAATAAAGGTGTCAGTTTTTGTGCCAGTTAAAAGGGTAAAACCTATTCTTATATCTTGTTTCTGGCAAAGGAGGTCTCATAATGTTAATGCTCACCCCGAGCCCTCAATGCTCTGAGAGTGCGCTGTTTTTGAGTTGTACGCCATTTGGCGTCTTCTGGTCCAACACCAATGGAGACTAGGCTCTAAGAAAAGCTGTCTCGGGTGTGGACCAATCAAATTCAAGGACAGTGCATATTATTATCAGAGTTGTCTTTTTTGTTTGCATTTTGACTGCTTGTGTTGTGGTTATTGCAAACATGATGCCTTGAATAAAGGTGTCAGTTTTTGTGCCAGTTAAAAGGGTAAAACCTATTCTTATATCTTGTTTCTGGCAAAGGAGGTCTCATAATGTTAATGCTCACCCCGAGCCCTCAATGCTCTGAGAGTGCGCTGTTTTTGAGTTGTACGCCTTTTGGCGTCTTCTGGTCCAACACCAATGGAGACTAGGCTCTAAGAAAAGCTGTCTCGGGTGTGGACCAATCAAATTCAAGGACAGTGCATATTATTATCAGAGTTGTCTTTTTTGTTTGCATTTTGACTGCTTGTGTTGTGGTTATTGCAAACATGATGCCTTGAATAAAGGTGTCAGTTTTTGTGCCAGTTAAAAGGGTAAAACCTATTCTTATATCTTGTTTCTGGCAAAGGAGGTCTCATAATGTTAATGCTCACCCCGAGCCCTCAATGCTCTGAGAGTGCGCTGTTTTTGAGTTGTACGCCTTTTGGCGTCTTCTGGTCCAACACCAATGGAGACTAGGCTCTAAGAAAAGCTGTCTCGGGTGTGGACCAATCAAATTCAAGGACAGTGCATATTATTATCAGAGTTGTCTTTTTTGTTTGCATTTTGACTGCTTGTGTTGTGGTTATTGCAAACATGATGCCTTGAATAAAGGTGTCAGTTTTTGTGCCAGTTAAAAGGGTAAAACCTATTCTTATATCTTGTTTCTGGCAAAGGAGGTCTCATAATGTTAATGCTCACCCCGAGCCCTCAATGCTCTGAGAGTGCGCTGTTTTTGAGTTGTACGCCTTTTGGCGTCTTCTGGTCCAACACCAATGGAGACTAGGCTCTAAGAAAAGCTGTCTCGGGTGTGGACCAATCAAATTCAAGGACAGTGCATATTATTATCAGAGTTGTCTTTTTTGTTTGCATTTTGACTGCTTGTGTTGTGGTTATTGCAAACATGATGCCTTGAATAAAGGTGTCAGTTTTTGTGCCAGTTAAAAGGGTAAAACCTATTCTTATATCTTGTTTCTGGCAAAGGAGGTCTCATAATGTTAATGCTCACCCCGAGCCCTCAATGCTCTGAGAGTGCGCTGTTTTTGAGTTGTACGCCTTTTGGCGTCTTCTGGTCCAACACCAATGGAGACTAGGCTCTAAGAAAAGCTGTCTCGGGTGTGGACCAATCAAATTCAAGGACAGTGCATATTATCATCAGAGTTGTCTTTTTTGTTTGCATTTTGACTGCTTGTGTTGTGGTTATTGCAAACATGATGCCTTGAATAAAGGTGTCAGTTTTTGTGCCAGTTAAAAGGGTAAAACCTATTCTTATATCTTGTTTCTGGCAAAGGAGGTCTCATAATGTTAATGCTCACCCCGAGCCCTCAATGCTCTGAGAGTGCGCTGTTTTTGAGTTGTACGCCTTTTGGCGTCTTCTGGTCCAACACCAATGGAGACTAGGCTCTAAGAAAAGCTGTCTCGGGTGTGGACCAATCAAACTCAAGGACAGTGCATATTATTATCAGAGTTGTCTTTTTTGTTTGCATTTTGACTGCTTGTGTTGTGGTTATTGCAAACATGATGCCTTGAATAAAGGTGTCAGTTTTTGTGCCAGTTAAAAGGGTAAAACCTATTCTTATATCTTGTTTCTGGCAAAGGAGGTCTCATAATGTTATTGCTCACCCCGAGCCCTCAATGCTCTGAGAGTGTGCTGTTTTTGAGTTGTACGCCTTTTGGCATCTTCTGGTCCAACACCAATGGAGACTAGGCTCTAAGAAAAGCTGTCTCGGGTGTGGACCAATCAAATTCAAGGACAGTGCATATTATTATCAGAGTTGTCTTTTTTGTTTGCATTTTGACTGCTTGTGTTGTGGTTATTGCAAACATGATGCCTTGAATAAAGGTGTCAGTTTTTGTGCCAGTTAAAAGGGTAAAACCTATTCTTATATCTTGTTTCAGGCAAAGGAGGTCTCATAATGTTAATGCTCACCCCGAGCCCTCAATGCTCTGAGAGTGCGCTGTTTTTGAGTTGTACGCCTTTTGGCGTCTTCTGGTCCAACACCAATGGAGACTAGGCTCTAAGAAAAGCTGTCTCGGGTGTGGACCAATCAAATTCAAGGACAGTGCATATTATTATCAGAGTTGTCTTTTTTGTTTGCATTTTGACTGCTTGTGTTGTGGTTATTGCAAACATGATGCCTTGAATAAAGGTGTCAGTTTTTGTGCCAGTTAAAAGGGTAAAACCTATTCTTATATCTTGTTTCTGGCAAAGGAGGTCTCATAATGTTAATGCTCACCCCGAGCCCTCAATGCTCTGAGAGTGCGCTGTTTTTGAGTTGTACGCCTTTTGGCGTCTTCTGGTCCAACACCAATGGAGACTAGGCTCTAAGAAAAGCTGTCTCGGGTGTGGACCAATCAAATTCAAGGACAGTGCATATTATTATCAGAGTTGTCTTTTTTGTTTGCATTTTGACTGCTTGTGTTGTGGTTATTGCAAACATGATGCCTTGAATAAAGGTGTCAGTTTTTGTGCCAGTTAAAAGGGTAAAACCTATTCTTATATCTTGTTTCTGGCAAAGGAGGTCTCATAATGTTAATGCTCACCCCGAGCCCTCAATGCTCTGAGAGTGCGCTGTTTTTGAGTTGTACGCCTTTTGGCGTCTTCTGGTCCAACACCAATGGAGACTAGGCTCTAAGAAAAGCTGTCTCGGGTGTGGACCAATCAAATTCAAGGACAGTGCATATTATTATCAGAGTTGTCTTTTTTGTTTGCATTTTGACTGCTTGTGTTGTGGTTATTGCAAACATGATGCCTTGAATAAAGGTGTCAGTTTTTGTGCCAGTTAAAAGGGTAAAACCTATTCTTATATCTTGTTTCTGGCAAAGGAGGTCTCATAATGTTAATGCTCACCCCGAGCCCTCAATGCTCTGAGAGTGCGCTGTTTTTGAGTTGTACGCCTTTTGGCGTCTTCTGGTCCAACACCAATGGAGACTAGGCTCTAAGAAAAGCTGTCTCGGGTGTGGACCAATCAAATTCAAGGACAGTGCATATTATTATCAGAGTTGTCTTTTTTGTTTGCATTTTGACTGCTTGTGTTGTGGTTATTGCAAACATGATGCCTTGAATAAAGGTGTCAGTTTTTGTGCCAGTTAAAAGGGTAAAACCTATTCTTATATCTTGTTTCTGGCAAAGGAGGTCTCATAATGTTAATGCTCACCCCGAGCCCTCAATGCTCTGAGAGTGCGCTGTTTTTGAGTTGTACGCCTTTTGGCGTCTTCTGGTCCAACACCAATGGAGACTAGGCTCTAAGAAAAGCTGTCTCGGGTGTGGACCAATCAAATTCAAGGACAGTGCATATTATTATCAGAGTTGTCTTTTTTGTTTGCATTTTGACTGCTTGTGTTGTGGTTATTGCAAACATGATGCCTTGAATAAAGGTGTCAGTTTTTGTGCCAGTTAAAAGGGTAAAACCTATTCTTATATCTTGTTTCTGGCAAAGGAGGTCTCATAATGTTAATGCTCACCCCGAGCCCTCAATGCTCTGAGAGTGCGCTGTTTTTGAGTTGTACGCCTTTTGGCGTCTTCTGGTCCAACACCAATGGAGACTAGGCTCTAAGAAAAGCTGTCTCGGGTGTGGACCAATCAAACTCAAGGACAGTGCATATTATTATCAGAGTTGTCTTTTTTGTTTGCATTTTGACTGCTTGTGTTGTGGTTATTGCAAACATGATGCCTTGAATAAAGGTGTCAGTTTTTGTGCCAGTTAAAAGGGTAAAACCTATTCTTATATCTTGTTTCTGGCAAAGGAGGTCTCATAATGTTAATGCTCACCCCGAGCCCTCAATGCTCTGAGAGTGCGCTGTTTTTGAGTTGTACGCCTTTTGGCGTCTTCTGGTCCAACACCAATGGAGACTAGGCTCTAAGAAAAGCTGTCTCGGGTGTGGACCAATCAAATTCAAGGACAGTGCATATTATTATCAGAGTTGTCTTTTTTGTTTGCATTTTGACTGCTTGTGTTGTGGTTATTGCAAACATGATGCCTTGAATAAAGGTGTCAGTTTTTGTGCCAGTTAAAAGGGTAAAACCTATTCTTATATCTTGTTTCTGGCAAAGGAGGTCTCATAATGTTAATGCTCACCCCGAGCCCTCAATGCTCTGAGAGTGCGCTGTTTTTGAGTTGTACGCCTTTTGGCGTCTTCTGGTCCAACACCAATGGAGACTAGGCTCTAAGAAAAGCTGTCTCGGGTGTGGACCAATCAAATTCAAGGACAGTGCATATTATTATCAGAGTTGTCTTTTTTGTTTGCATTTTGACTGCTTGTGTTGTGGTTATTGCAAACATGATGCCTTGAATAAAGGTGTCAGTTTTTGTGCCAGTTAAAAGGGTAAAACCTATTCTTATATCTTGTTTCTGGCAAAGGAGGTCTCATAATGTTAATGCTCACCCCGAGCCCTCAATGCTCTGAGAGTGCGCTGTTTTTGAGTTGTACGCCTTTTGGCGTCTTCTGGTCCAACACCAATGGAGACTAGGCTCTAAGAAAAGCTGTCTCGGGTGTGGACCAATCAAATTCAAGGACAGTGCATATTATTATCAGAGTTGTCTTTTTTGTTTGCATTTTGACTGCTTGTGTTGTGGTTATTGCAAACATGATGCCTTGAATAAAGGTGTCAGTTTTTGTGCCAGTTAAAAGGGTAAAACCTATTCTTATATCTTGTTTCTGGCAAAGGAGGTCTCATAATGTTATTGCTCACCCCGAGCCCTCAATGCTCTGAGAGTGTGCTGTTTTTGAGTTGTACGCCTTTTGGCATCTTCTGGTCCAACACCAATGGAGACTAGGCTCTAAGAAAAGCTGTCTCGGGTGTGGACCAATCAAATTCAAGGACAGTGCATATTATTATCAGAGTTGTCTTTTTTGTTTGCATTTTGACTGCTTGTGTTGTGGTTATTGCAAACATGATGCCTTGAATAAAGGTGTCAGTTTTTGTGCCAGTTAAAAGGGTAAAACCTATTCTTATATCTTGTTTCAGGCAAAGGAGGTCTCATAATGTTAATGCTCACCCCGAGCCCTCAATGCTCTGAGAGTGCGCTGTTTTTGAGTTGTACGCCTTTTGGCGTCTTCTGGTCCAACACCAATGGAGACTAGGCTCTAAGAAAAGCTGTCTCGGGTGTGGACCAATCAAATTCAAGGACAGTGCATATTATTATCAGAGTTGTCTTTTTTGTTTGCATTTTGACTGCTTGTGTTGTGGTTATTGCAAACATGATGCCTTGAATAAAGGTGTCAGTTTTTGTGCCAGTTAAAAGGGTAAAACCTATTCTTATATCTTGTTTCTGGCAAAGGAGGTCTCATAATGTTAATGCTCACCCCGAGCCCTCAATGCTCTGAGAGTGCGCTGTTTTTGAGTTGTACGCCTTTTGGCGTCTTCTGGTCCAACACCAATGGAGACTAGGCTCTAAGAAAAGCTGTCTCGGGTGTGGACCAATCAAATTCAAGGACAGTGCATATTATTATCAGAGTTGTCTTTTTTGTTTGCATTTTGACTGCTTGTGTTGTGGTTATTGCAAACATGATGCCTTGAATAAAGGTGTCAGTTTTTGTGCCAGTTAAAAGGGTAAAACCTATTCTTATATCTTGTTTCTGGCAAAGGAGGTCTCATAATGTTAATGCTCACCCCGAGCCCTCAATGCTCTGAGAGTGCGCTGTTTTTGAGTTGTACGCCTTTTGGCGTCTTCTGGTCCAACACCAATGGAGACTAGGCTCTAAGAAAAGCTGTCTCGGGTGTGGACCAATCAAATTCAAGGACAGTGCATATTATTATCAGAGTTGTCTTTTTTGTTTGCATTTTGACTGCTTGTGTTGTGGTTATTGCAAACATGATGCCTAGAATAAAGGTGTCAGTTTTTGTGCCAGTTAAAAGGGTAAAACCTATTCTTATATCTTGTTTCTGGCAAAGGAGGTCTCATAATGTTAATGCTCACCCCGAGCCCTCAATGCTCTGAGAGTGCGCTGTTTTTGAGTTGTACGCCTTTTGGCGTCTTCTGGTCCAACACCAATGGAGACTAGGCTCTAAGAAAAGCTGTCTCGGGTGTGGACCAATCAAATTCAAGGACAGTGCATATTATTATCAGAGTTGTCTTTTTTGTTTGCATTTTGACTGCTTGTGTTGTGGTTATTGCAAACATGATGCCTTGAATAAAGGTGTCAGTTTTTGTGCCAGTTAAAAGGGTAAAACCTATTCTTATATCTTGTTTCTGGCAAAGGAGGTCTCATAATGTTAATGCTCACCCCGAGCCCTCAATGCTCTGAGAGTGCGCTGTTTTTGAGTTGTACGCCTTTTGGCGTCTTCTGGTCCAACACCAATGGAGACTAGGCTCTAAGAAAAGCTGTCTCGGGTGTGGACCAATCAAATTCAAGGACAGTGCATATTATTATCAGAGTTGTCTTTTTTGTTTGCATTTTGACTGCTTGTGTTGTGGTTATTGCAAACATGATGCCTTGAATAAAGGTGTCAGTTTTTGTGCCAGTTAAAAGGGTAAAACCTATTCTTATATCTTGTTTCTGGCAAAGGAGGTCTCATAATGTTAATGCTCGCCCCGAGCCCTCAATGCTCTGAGAGTGCGCTGTTTTTGAGTTGTACGCCTTTTGGCGTCTTCTGGTCCAACACCAATGGAGACTAGGCTCTAAGAAAAGGTGTCTCGGGTGTGGACCAATCAAATTCAAGGACAGTGCATATTATTATCAGAGTTGTCTTTTTTGTTTGCATTTTGACTGCTTGTGTTGTGGTTATTGCAAACATGATGCCTTGAATAAAGGTGTCAGTTTTTGTGCCAATTAAAAGGGTAAAACCTATTCTTATATCTTGTTTCTGGCAAAGGAGGTCTCATAATGTTAATGCTCACCCGAGCCCTCAATGCTCTGAGAGTGCGCTGTTTTTGAGTTGTACGCCTTTTGGCGTCTTCTGGTCCAACACCAATGGAGACTAGGCTCTAAGAAAAGCTGTCTCGGGTGTGGACCAATCAAATTCAAGGACAGTGCATATTATTATCAGAGTTGTCTTTTTTGTTTGCATTTTGACTGCTTGTGTTGTGGTTATTGCAAACATGATGCCTTGAATAAAGGTGTCAGTTTTTGTGCCAGTTAAAAGGGTAAAACCTATTCTTATATCTTGTTTCTGGCAAAGGAGGTCTCATAATGTTAATGCTCACCCCGAGCCCTCAATGCTCTGAGAGTGCGCTGTTTTTGAGTTGTACGCCTTTTGGCGTCTTCTGGTCCAACACCAATGGAGACTAGGCTCTAAGAAAAGCTGTCTCGGGTGTGGACCAATCAAATTCAAGGACAGTGCATATTATTATCAGAGTTGTCTTTTTTGTTTGCATTTTGACTGCTTGTGTTGTGGTTATTGCAAACATGATGCCTTGAATGAAGGTGTCAGTTTTTGTGCCAGTTAAAAGGGTAAAACCTATTCTTATATCTTGTTTCTGGCAAAGGAGGTCTCATAATGTTAATGCTCACCCCGAGCCCTCAATGCTCTGAGTGTGCGCTGTTTTTGAGTTGTACGCCTTTTGGCGTCTTCTGGTCCAACACCAATGGAGACTAGGCTCTAAGAAAAGCTGTCTCGGGTGTGGACCAATCAAATTCAAGGACAGTGCATATTATTATCAGAGTTGTCTTTTTTGTTTGCATTTTGACTGCTTGTGTTGTGGTTATTGCAAACATGATGCCTTGAATAAAGGTGTCAGTTTTTTTGCCAGTTAAAAGGGTAAAACCTATTCTTATATCTTGTTTCTGGCAAAGGAGGTCTCATAATGTTAATGCTCACCCCGAGCCCTCAATGCTCTGAGAGTGCGCTGTTTTTGAGTTGTACGCCTTTTGGCGTCTTCTGGTCCAACACCAATGGAGACTAGGCTCTAAGAAAAGCTGTCTCGGGTGTGGACCAATCAAACTCAAGGACAGTGCATATTATTATCAGAGTTGTCTTTTTTGTTTGCATTTTGACTGCTTGTGTTGTGGTTATTGCAAACATGATGCCTTGAATAAAGGTGTCAGTTTTTGTGCCAGTTAAAAGGGTAAAACCTATTCTTATATCTTGTTTCTGGCAAAGGAGGTCTCATAATGTTATTGCTCACCCCGAGCCCTCAATGCTCTGAGAGTGTGCTGTTTTTGAGTTGTACGCCTTTTGGCATCTTCTGGTCCAACACCAATGGAGACTAGGCTCTAAGAAAAGCTGTCTCGGGTGTGGACCAATCAAATTCAAGGACAGTGCATATTATTATCAGAGTTGTCTTTTTTGTTTGCATTTTGACTGCTTGTGTTGTGGTTATTGCAAACATGATGCCTTGAATAAAGGTGTCAGTTTTTGTGCCAGTTAAAAGGGTAAAACCTATTCTTATATCTTGTTTCAGGCAAAGGAGGTCTCATAATGTTAATGCTCACCCCGAGCCCTCAATGCTCTGAGAGTGCGCTGTTTTTGAGTTGTACGCCTTTTGGCGTCTTCTGGTCCAACACCAATGGAGACTAGGCTCTAAGAAAAGCTGTCTCGGGTGTGGACCAATCAAATTCAAGGACAGTGCATATTATTATCAGAGTTGTCTTTTTTGTTTGCATTTTGACTGCTTGTGTTGTGGTTATTGCAAACATGATGCCTTGAATAAAGGTGTCAGTTTTTGTGCCAGTTAAAAGGGTAAAACCTATTCTTATATCTTGTTTCTGGCAAAGGAGGTCTCATAATGTTAATGCTCACCCCGAGCCCTCAATGCTCTGAGAGTGCGCTGTTTTTGAGTTGTACGCCTTTTGGCGTCTTCTGGTCCAACACCAATGGAGACTAGGCTCTAAGAAAAGCTGTCTCGGGTGTGGACCAATCAAATTCAAGGACAGTGCATATTATTATCAGAGTTGTCTTTTTTGTTTGCATTTTGACTGCTTGTGTTGTGGTTATTGCAAACATGATGCCTTGAATAAAGGTGTCAGTTTTTGTGCCAGTTAAAAGGGTAAAACCTATTCTTATATCTTGTTTCTGGCAAAGGAGGTCTCATAATGTTAATGCTCACCCCGAGCCCTCAATGCTCTGAGAGTGCGCTGTTTTTGAGTTGTACGCCTTTTGGCGTCTTCTGGTCCAACACCAATGGAGACTAGGCTCTAAGAAAAGCTGTCTCGGGTGTGGACCAATCAAATTCAAGGACAGTGCATATTATTATCAGAGTTGTCTTTTTTGTTTGCATTTTGACTGCTTGTGTTGTGGTTATTGCAAACATGATGCCTTGAATAAAGGTGTCAGTTTTTGTGCCAGTTAAAAGGGTAAAACCTATTCTTATATCTTGTTTCTGGCAAAGGAGGTCTCATAATGTTAATGCTCACCCCGAGCCCTCAATGCTCTGAGAGTGCGCTGTTTTTGAGTTGTACGCCTTTTGGCGTCTTCTGGTCCAACACCAATGGAGACTAGGCTCTAAGAAAAGCTGTCTCGGGTGTGGACCAATCAAATTCAAGGACAGTGCATATTATTATCAGAGTTGTCTTTTTTGTTTGCATTTTGACTGCTTGTGTTGTGGTTATTGCAAACATGATGCCTTGAATAAAGGTGTCAGTTTTTGTGCCAGTTAAAAGGGTAAAACCTATTCTTATATCTTGTTTCTGGCAAAGGAGGTCTCATAATGTTAATGCTCACCCCGAGCCCTCAATGCTCTGAGAGTGCGCTGTTTTTGAGTTGTACGCCTTTTGGCGTCTTCTGGTCCAACACCAATGGAGACTAGGCTCTAAGAAAAGCTGTCTCGGGTGTGGACCAATCAAATTCAAGGACAGTGCATATTATTATCAGAGTTGTCTTTTTTGTTTGCATTTTGACTGCTTGTGTTGTGGTTATTGCAAACATGATGCCTTGAATAAAGGTGTCAGTTTTTGTGCCAGTTAAAAGGGTAAAACCTATTCTTATATCTTGTTTCTGGCAAAGGAGGTCTCATAATGTTAATGCTCGCCCCGAGCCCTCAATGCTCTGAGAGTGCGCTGTTTTTGAGTTGTACGCCTTTTGGCGTCTTCTGGTCCAACACCAATGGAGACTAGGCTCTAAGAAAAGGTGTCTCGGGTGTGGACCAATCAAATTCAAGGACAGTGCATATTATTATCAGAGTTGTCTTTTTTGTTTGCATTTTGACTGCTTGTGTTGTGGTTATTGCAAACATGATGCCTTGAATAAAGGTGTCAGTTTTTGTGCCAATTAAAAGGGTAAAACCTATTCTTATATCTTGTTTCTGGCAAAGGAGGTCTCATAATGTTAATGCTCACCCCGAGCCCTCAATGCTCTGAGAGTGCGCTGTTTTTGAGTTGTACGCCTTTTGGCGTCTTCTGGTCCAACACCAATGGAGACTAGGCTCTAAGAAAAGCTGTCTCGGGTGTGGACCAATCAAATTCAAGGACAGTGCATATTATTATCAGAGTTGTCTTTTTTGTTTGCATTTTGACTGCTTGTGTTGTGGTTATTGCAAACATGATGCCTTGAATAAAGGTGTCAGTTTTTGTGCCAGTTAAAAGGGTAAAACCTATTCTTATATCTTGTTTCTGGCAAAGGAGGTCTCATAATGTTAATGCTCACCCCGAGCCCTCAATGCTCTGAGAGTGCGCTGTTTTTGAGTTGTACGCCTTTTGGCGTCTTCTGGTCCAACACCAATGGAGACTAGGCTCTAAGAAAAGCTGTCTCGGGTGTGGACCAATCAAATTCAAGGACAGTGCATATTATTATCAGAGTTGTCTTTTTTGTTTGCATTTTGACTGCTTGTGTTGTGGTTATTGCAAACATGATGCCTTGAATGAAGGTGTCAGTTTTTGTGCCAGTTAAAAGGGTAAAACCTATTCTTATATCTTGTTTCTGGCAAAGGAGGTCTCATAATGTTAATGCTCACCCCGAGCCCTCAATGCTCTGAGTGTGCGCTGTTTTTGAGTTGTACGCCTTTTGGCGTCTTCTGGTCCAACACCAATGGAGACTAGGCTCTAAGAAAAGCTGTCTCGGGTGTGGACCAATCAAATTCAAGGACAGTGCATATTATTATCAGAGTTGTCTTTTTTGTTTGCATTTTGACTGCTTGTGTTGTGGTTATTGCAAACATGATGCCTTGAATAAAGGTGTCAGTTTTTGTGCCAGTTAAAAGGGTAAAACCTATTCTTATATCTTGTTTCTGGCAAAGGAGGTCTCATAATGTTAATGCTCACCCCAAGCCCTCAATGCTCTGAGAGTGTGCTGTTTTTGAGTTGTATGCCTTTTGGCGTCTTCTGGTCCAACACCAATGGAGACTAGGCTCTAAGAAAAGCTGTCTCGGGTGTGGACCAATCAAATTCAAGGACAGTGCATATTATTATCAGAGTTGTCTTTTTTGTTTGCATTTTGACTGCTTGTGTTGTGGTTATTGCAAACATGATGCCTTGAATAAAGGTGTCAGTTTTTGTGCCAGTTAAAAGGGTAAAACCTATTCTTATATCTTGTTTCTGGCAAAGGAGGTCTCATAATGTTAATGCTCACCCCGAGCCCTCAATGCTCTGAGAGGTCTCATTATATATATATTTTTTTTAATGAATCAAACCCGTAAGCCAGAAACACGAAAAACCAGATGTCGGTCATAAACAGGCCATATATATAAAGAAATAATAAAACTCTCAAGGCGAGGATGTAACAGCTATCGGCGAAAATCCCCAGATGAACAAGAGTTTGATGGGCCCCTTAGGAAAGGTCCCTCCGAGGTCAGAACACCAAGAGAGCAGACACGGAGACGCCAACAGGGTAAATCGTATACATATTATTTTCCTTATTTGCCAGTAAAACAACAAAAAAAATTAAAAGGCAACAACAAGAATAAGATAAAATTAGCGATCCTAACGCATAAAAAGGAGCCGTTTCAGCATTGAAATCAGCTCATCAGCCCTCGGGGCCAGCTCAACAGAAGAAGACTCATCTCAACTCATCTCAGCAGAAGACCCGCTCAACTCATCTCAGCAGAAGACCAGCCATCACCGACGCCGGAGACGCCTCTACAACTCGCCGAATTGGCGAGTGTCGCCGATTGGCGTCCCGCTGCCGCTGTTAGCGGCCAGCGCCACCACGAGCGAATCGTGAGCCTGCAATCTACAACCGCCGACGACGGAGCACCAGCGTGCCAGCTGCTCGCAGACGCACTGCGCGCATTACCTACCGTCCGCGTACAACCGCGCCGCTGCGGGCGTGCTTCTAACGCCGTCTACCAGACGGTCATCGCAGCTACAACAACGTATCTACTCATTCACGAACGTCCGTCGAGTCCGAACCAACTACTGAAAGAAGAATCAACTGATACGTATGATACACTGCCCCCCACTACACGACAAACCAGACGTCTGCTTGACGCAAAGAATCGATTCCGAACATTGGCCTACTCTTTCACCACTCATACCATTCAACACACACACACACACACGGGTCATTAACAAAGCCTAAAACCTCAAGCCATTGAACCATCCGTGATTGTGGAAACATCGCAACGACCGAGTGAATAATCCATCGTTTTTAAGAGTGTTCATAATTTTCCTCTGTAATATTGTGCTGGGGCTGTAACCGCATAAATTACCAACTGACCCATTAACAAGGATTAATTCTTGGCACCTCACCACGGAGCACCGCTCGCGGGGGTGAAGAGCATGCTCAACCGGTTCCCTGTCAGGGATCTGGCCACAATTAATTAAAAGATTGGCCCGAGATAAGGATCTAAAAAGGAAACATCGCCACCCATTGAGTCGCGTTGAGAAGTCGATTAGAAATACTTGAGTCGTTCGTTAATATTTTTCTTTCTACATAATCTTGCTGGTATCCACGAATGAAATAACGAATTCAAAAGCATATTTGTGCCTCCAAGAATAATACTGGTTGGAGTGCCCTTTCAACGAGTAGCGTTGCATAATAATCAGTCATCCTATTGTTAAAAGCGTGACAATAATTGCATTAAGGGCCGCGCATGATCAATGACCGAATGCTGTGTTGTGTGACAATTCAAGTAACGGAGCATTGCGGCCATCGAGTGGTGTTGATAAGGTAATTAGAAGTATTTCAGTCGAACGCTTTAAATTCATAATCGTTATGAATCAATGAACGAACATCAACGTGGTACTGTGCTGACGATTTAAAGCATAATAACTTCGCATATCAGAATGTATTAAGGATTGGATACGAATCAAAGACCAAGTGCCGTGTTGTGTAACAATTCAAGTATACGAGTTTGCATATTATAAAGTTAAGGTTTGATAGAATAGTTCGCATGTTTTTAATCTCTCTTTCAACAACCGATCGATTGCGTTACGCGTCGGGAATTAACCACAGGTGCCGCTATCGAGGTGAAACAACGCAATCGTGATGTTATCATGTTAACGCTGTGTTGAAATTCCAAATGCCGAGATTGAGTTTTCATATTATCCAAAAATTAAAGTTAGCTAGAAATAAAATTGATTAAAGCAGAAGGTTTGTGTGTGATTCTTCCTGAAATCCTGCATAATATTGTTCTGCGTATGAGATCTGAATCCTGGGGACCTATCATAAGCACACTATCACCACACATAATCCATAACACACATAATTCATAATGTTCAATCGAGAGTAATCGTATCCTTATCGATAATACGGAATTAAAGAGCAGAGTCGAATCGACTCTCTCTCATTCACGCTCACAACGTCTGCGTCACTGCATACGATTAATTGCATTATTCCAATTCATAACACAATCCTTGTCACCGAGGCTCGACCTTATAATCCATAACGACCTGCATTATCATAACCACGCCCACTCGCATAAATTAATACGATTATCTCTCGAATCAGTAGAATTTATGTGCATAATTACACCAATTAACATAATTTCGGATAAATTATGCAAATTTCAAATTTCATTTAATTTTCATTATTTTCATCAATTTTCATAACACCTATATATACAACAATGCCCGGCCAGAAAAATTGCAACCGCAACAACCCAATGGTCTTATGAACACCCAGGTGCAATAAACGCTCATGCGCCGCCCATACGGCCTTGCATCGCAAGGCGGATGGCACGACGATTTTATGTTGACACGAGTCAGCATCCCAATGCATCAACAAGCCGTGCTTCATGACGAATGAATTAAATTTGCCCTGTCTTGGAGTTGCATTATTCGCGTGGCGACGCAACCTCAATAACGACATGTCCTCGCTCTGGTGCCGACCCCATTCGGCCAAAGTTAGCCCCAGCAAATCGTCACTGGCCATTGGATCTGCATGATCCAACATCGGCGCTGAGGCGGCGGGAAGTGCGGCTGACACCGTTGTGAGAGGCGCGACCTGCGCAGGCAGTGGCGGCTTACAACGGCCCGAGCCCAAAAAACACGCACATTTTTGAGCCAGCGGGAGGCAAGACAACGCATCGGCATTCGTGTGTTGTGCACCCCTACGGTAAGTGATATTGAAATCGTAGTCCTGAAGGACTTCGAGCCACCGAGAAAGCTGCCTGGACGGTTGTTCAGCCCGCAGAGCGTACTGTAAAGCCGAATGACACCGTTGTGAGAGGCGCGACCTGCGCAGGCAGTGGCGGCTTACAACGGCCCGAGCCCAAAAAACACGCACATTTTTGAGCCAGCGGGAGGCAAGACAACGCATCGGCATTCGTGTGTTGTGCACCCCTACGGTAAGTGATATTGAAATCGTAGTCCTGAAGGACTTCGAGCCACCGAGAAAGCTGCCCGGACGGTTGTTCAACCCGCAGAGCGTACTGTAAAGCCGAATGATCAGATCGCACGGTAAAATGCTGACCATACAGGTACGGCCTGTATTGCTGAATAAAAAAAACAATGGCCAGCAGCTCACGTCTGGTCACACAGTATCTTTGTTCAGCAAGAGACAAGACTCTGCTACCATAGGCAACAACCCTTTCAATGCCATCAACTTTTTGGGACAGAACACCCCACTTCTGACACCAGTTGTAGTGTTGTAAGGACGAGCAGACTTCTTTAGGAGGCACACTCTGTTTATTGTATTATTTCCTTATACAACGCTTAACACACACAGAGGGATATTCGGTCCCCTCACCCGATACCCTAGGGAGGTACAGCCTCCGGACCTGGCGGGACTCACACGTCTACCGCTAACCTCCTTGATACCTAAGGAGGTACAACCTCCTGACTTGGCGGGACTCACACGTCTACCGCTATCCTAGTCCTCCGGCTAGGACCTAGGGGAGGCTATCTGACCCACCGCTGGCCCGGTGGGTCCTGACCACTGGGTATGCCGAGCCTTAGCCCTTAGAAGGGCTGAAAGGCTGGTCCAGGGTCCTAGCTAGGCTTCAGCCCAGTCTTCTATCTTCGTGCAGGGAGAGAACTCCCCGAGGTCCGTTGGGTCACCTGTCTTATACTCCTTCGTGGCCAGGTAGAACCAATCATACATTCACACGTGGAACCGTCTGATTGGCTCGTACCAAACCCTGGCCACGATCCGTTTCACCTCGACTGACCCCAACCGTTGTACCCAGGGGTAATGCTGCACTGCCCTGGTGGCAATGCAGGTTACACAACAGAGCGTAGTTAACACCTCTACACATACATGGAAGCCATCTAGCACTGCTAAAGTGAGAACAATTAAATGTAATCTTTGGGGCCATCCCTTGACATGATGAGGCTGTCTCTTACAAGTGCTGTTAACTTGTGTCCTAACAGACGAGGATGATGATGACAATGATGACGATGATTTTGATGAGTACGAGTGGGAAGATTGAGCTGGCGAGGCTGCTACCTACCCATGTCTCTCCGGACCCCTCCGCCTCTCCACGTTCCAGGATAACGTTAAATGTTATCCGTGCCCCTCTCACCTTCAAACCAAGATTCATCTCTCACCGGCTTAGCCTGTCTTTACCCTCATGCCTCCACCTGAGTGACACCAGCATGGGCATCGTGTGTCCACCATTGATGTGAGCACCACCAGGGCCTCTAGACCTGCATCAGAAACTTGCCCACGACAGGCCCCCTTAATCCTAGAGAAAGAAAAATAGAGATCAACGTTTTTCAAAAGTAAAGCGTTTTAGCGCAACGTGTGGTTGAGCCTTTCAGCTGCACACACTACATGAGCATTTAACACTTTTTTTCGTTGGGGGTTCTTATCAGTATCGATTTCTCATGTAATTAAGCATTCATTGAATCTAATATGAAATAATATATTTATTTGAATGTGTATGAAATGGGCTCAAGACCACTGCAACATTCACTGCAATGTTATAATTGTTGTTTTAAATTGCGGCAATTCATCTAATCACGAGGTGTAACTAGTGACATCATTGTTACACCTATATCAGAGAGCCACCTTGCATTTTTCGTTTCACTTAATTTGGATTCGACCAACTCTGAGAGTGAAATATAAGTAGCACATGTCAGATGACTGACACGCATTGAACTGCTCTAATGGAGCACAGGAATGTGCTGGTTAAGTGTGACCTCTTGAAGAGATGCCAGAAGATATTCTCGTGGTGTTTCTCGTGGCATCTTTCCTAATTAAGACATCGATCTGCTGCCAGTAGGAATTTCCCTGCCTTGTGTATTGGCTTCGATATTCCAATTCGGAGCATTAGTTATGCATGCAGAAAAATAGTAAAATAAAAAATACAACTGCACATTAAACATGTGCTCAGACACATTTGGCTAATCAGGGTGGAGTCTAAGGTGAAACTGGCTGTTTCCTACTGGAAAATTGATTAAGCAACTGCACTCTTTGCTTGACTGTAACCATTTCTGCGTAAAAAAATTGCATTGTCTAAGCGTATCAGCTTTCCCTGTTCCTTGGCTGTTTCCTCTGAGTCTGGCTTTTTTGTGCCTTTGCCCAAGGCCTTGCCATCTGCATGTCTCCATCACACCCGCGTTTTGAATGAGAGCTACACTTTCCTTGCTATTGAAAAGGTCACCTGCATTATAACTTAATTTTGGTCTTGCTCTGGATCTAAATAATATAATTCCTAAGTTCTGTAACCAAGTAGGTTTGGTAAACAGGACTTATTGGGTACACAACTTCTGATGTGTTCTCTTTACATTTTGTATCTTGCTGATTGAGTATTCTGAGCCAAATTTGACGGGTCACCAAATGCTCAAATGTGGGTTTGGTGGTCCTTATCTCTGTTAGCACCTCCGAGCTAGTTGTGGAAACTCCATATGCCATTGTTGGGGCCATTCCTGTCTATAGCACCATCACAATTGAGCTTCTAGTAAGTGGAACTTGGTCAACTATGTATTTGGAGTCAAGCACTCTTATCCCCTGGCCAGTTAATGTTAAACATGATGGCATTCTGTGACACAAGATGTGTTCTTTTGATGATCAAAGCAGCCCCTTAATGCTTAGAGTTATTTGGTTTTAAAACTTTTGACTGTGACATTTTAAGCAAAGGTGTCCGACAAATAGCTAAAGTATGCCACACAATGAGTGTGGAAATTAACTGAAACATTCACAAATAAGATTGTTGTTTTGATTTAAAGCTGTCGTGACTGCAGGGATTCATATTCTTGTTTCCCTTCTGCGAGACTTTACCGGAAGAACCAAGAATATGAATCCCTGCGTTCACGAAAGCTTTAAATCAAAATGTATAAATAGTGTTATTCTTCTTGATTTGAAGCTTTCGTGACTGCAGGAATCCATACTCTTTGGTTCTTTTGGTAAAGTCATCAAGTAGTAGTTACAAAATAAAATAAATCACGACGTTTCGGGTGCAACACAACAAGCGACCGTCATTTTATTTTATACCTACGTGACTTTACCGAAATAACCAAAGAGTACGGTGTTATGTTGATTGCGTGCACAGTATAATAATAATACGCGAGTCTAGTGTCCTGTTTGTCAGTTAAGTTTATTTACATTTGAGCCGTGACATTGCCCCAGCCATACAATCTACTGTCTTGTTTAAACAGAGTTGGCGTCGTCCCTAGTTCCCATTGCATCACGTGGCTGTTATGGTTAAATTAAGGACATTTGTTTGATCCCATGTATACGGAATTTAAGTTGTTGCATCTTCACTGGTGAGATGGAGTTGTCTTCTAATCTGAAAGTTAAAGATGTATGCTGGACTTGTTATTCTTGAAATGTTGGTATTTTTTTTCATTTGAACGCTCAATTTTTATGAGAGGTTTATTTTTTTTCTCAATTAAGCCAACTTGCAGATGATATCCAGAATGTGAAAACTGCATGGCAATAAATTACACTTCTAATGCTGCTGTGTGTAAATAGTTATTTGTGAAGCTAGTTCATTTTAACCACAGCTTGCAATATTCACAAGCAACAAGTGATTGTGCACCACTGCCAATGCAGTATCACCAAATATTTGCTTTAGGATTTTTTATCGACCACTTCAGCCCAATTTTAAAAGTGTAGTGACGCAGTTCGGAGACAGCAGTAATTGGAGGCACCTTTATTCCACACACAATGGGGACCACACGCACCCTACGTGGGTGTACACTGTGTATATATCTCAAACAGAACCGTCTATCGTCAGCGCCACTGTCTAGCTAGAAAAGTTGGCAGGCTGTCTTAGCTAGTGGCGTCCGGCGACGGCGAAGACGGCTGCGACGATGGTGGCGAGACGACAGCACGGCGAGGGAAGCCGCTTCCGGCGACAGCCCCGAGCTCTCGCCCGGGGCTCCCTCTTATCCCCCCGCCGTGGCCTGGCTCCGTCCTGGCCACGCCCCCCCTTCTGGAAGCTAAGAGCAGTTCCCAGGGCTTCCAGATGGACCCCTCCATGAACTCTGTCCTAGTGGTCTTCCCCCCATGTGTACTGTCGCCTGCTGACGTGTGTACTGCCGTACACTGTATTTATCACTTTCAGTCAGCAGACTGCGCTATTACGCTACATTTGGAATGTGCTAACCCAGCGGCCCCCAACCTTTTTGGCACCAGGGACCGGTTTCGTGGAAGACAATTTTTTTCACGGACCGGGGGAGGGGGGGGGTCATCATTGGGTCTTTTCAAAGAAGCTCTCCAGCGACGTTTGTTTATTACACATTGTGGCTACTCGGGGTTAGAGCTTGTGGGCTTACTCCTTGTGGCTACTAGGGGTTAGAGCTTGTGGGCTTACTCATTGTGGCTACTAGGGGGTTAGAGCTTGTGGGCTTACTCATTGTGGCTACTAGGGGTTAGAGCTTATGGGCTTACTCATTGTGACTACTAGGGGTTAGAGCTTGTGGGCTTACTCATTGTGACTACTAGGGGGTTAGAGCTTGTGGGCTTACTCCTTGTGGCTACTAGGGGGTTAGAGCTTGTGGGCTTACTCATTGTGGCTACGATGGGTTAGAGCTTGTGGGCTTACTCCATGTGGTTACTAGGGGTTAGAGCTTGTGGGCTTACTCATTGTGGCTACTAGGGGTTAGAGCTTGTGGGCTTTATACCAACACTGTGACTGAGACAAGTGCGCAGTGCGGGAAAGAGGCGCGGATGGAAGTGGTAAATAAAATAATGGGGGCGGGCCACACGCGGACTCACCGCTCACCTCCTGCTGCTGTGCGGCCCGGTTCCTAACAGGGGGTTGGGGACCCCTGTGCTAACCTACCAAGCAGGGTAGGTAAGCATTCTCATTCGTGAGATTCGATATTTCAAAGTCCGTATTTGTGGCGTCCATTGCATTAAGACGGGCAAAGTGCGTGTAATTTGGAGACGGACAAAGGCATCTCGGGGATCACAGATAGCTTGGTGGTGATGGCTATGCTGTACGTAGCCTCTAATCCAGCACCGCAAAGGCAGTGAGGGTGGCTGGACCGCACACGTTTTGCGAAAATCCCTTCCCATGGACGTCGAGGAGGTGCCACTCCCCGGCACGCCGGAAGAAGGCAGTACAGCAAAGTGCAGACTAAATATTGTAGGTCCCTTCTGTATGCGTGTATGTTGAACTTCTTTTGCACGGTACGGAGCCAATTGTACGAATTGGAGGTATCAACACTCATTAACTTAATTTGCAGAGGACTGCAGAGCTTGGCTAATTGTTGGTGTTGGCTCACAGCCTGTATGCCTGAGGTTGCTCAGCGATGGTGAGATGCAATTTGCATTGAATGATGACGCGATATGAAACTAAACATGAGTATTATCAATAGGTGATGTTTTAGTGCGTTAAACGGTGGCTGGATCACACGCACTCAGAGGTTCTGATTTGTAATCATGTTGAAAAGCGTGTCACTAAATTTCTGCCAGTAGATGAAGGCGCTATTTTAGTCAGTATTGGCGATGTAATGTGGGTTAAAGCTTGCACACCAATTGGAGGCTTTGGAAGATAAGCCTATAGAGGTGTTTCACGATAACATGCCACGTCACTTTCATGCAGTACAGAAGCAGCAGCTCGCCTGCGTTTAAGTGACTCGGTACAATGGTGAGCACAATGCTTGATAAGTAGGGACGTGCTCACCCAGCCATGGATAGAACTAAATAATGAAGCAATTCTGCTGGAGCTTTTCTTTTGTTGGCGGCAGGCTACCTATCTGTAATACCCAATTCTGACGTGGCATTGTGCTTGCCACTCACCCCTTCATGTGCCATGCCGGCCTGTTAAGGCTATATGGGGGATCTTTGTATTTGTGGAAAGAGTGAAGAGTTTTCCATACCTGGGCAGTGTGCTCATGACCAGCTCCGGTTTGACAACAGAGGTCTCATTCCGAGTCAGTCAAGCGGTATTAACTTTCCATCAGTTGCGTAAAGCTACCTGGTCTGTCACTCCCTATGAAGCTTCGATCTTCTCGGCCAGTCATGCCCTCCCTTCTCTACGCTTGCAAAATGTAAACCGCCCTAAAGGAAAATCTTCCCTGGTTAGAAACATTTAGGCTGGCCTGCCTACGATCCATCCTAGGTTTAACCAGGCTGGATTGTGTGAGGAGCTCACAGATCTTTGAAAGATCTGGACAAAATCCCATCGGTGAGCTCCTCTGGCAGGCAAGGTTGCATTAGTTGGATCATGTAGCCCACATGCCTAAACAGCTTTTGTTCGGCCAGATAGAGGGGGCTAAACGAGCACGGCACGAGCTAGAGAAGAGATGGAGTGATGTGGTACAAGAGGATGTGGAGCTGAGTGGACTGGTACCAGTGGTGTCTAGATCGGCCTAATTGGAGGAGGCTCGTGAATGCTGCTGATGGGCAGTTGGAGGCAGCTGCCCTCCAGCAACAACGTGCAGAGCGCCGGGTGGCTGAAGCACAGCAGATTGGCACAGTACAGGGCACAGGTGGTGCATCGGCCATTCATTTCAGTCAGTGGACCCCTGGCACCTGGGTCTGCCCCATAACCTCCTACCAGCGGGCCTTCGACACTTCACGTGGCCTCAACATGCACATAGCCTGGCACAAGCGACGTGGTGAGGTCACCGCCACTTAGTGGCGAATGGCGGTTGTTGTGTCGACCTGCATGGGTGGTCTGTGTAATGTAAAGGAAGGGTTGTTGGCGGCCGCAAAGTCCTAAACTTTTTAATGAAAAACAAATGGAACAGGTTCCCTCCTGTGAACAGCACTTACTCCAACACAGCATCGAGAAACAACGCGCACCACGGTAACTCCCGGGTCGGCCGCAGCGAGATTCTAAACGGCACCACCTCTCTGTGCCGTCACGAGCGCCGCCACCACCGGCCTGTCCCCCATCCCCCGAACGCCAACGACGACACCCGGCAACCTACCCGCCGGAAAAAAATTCACGGTGCTCAAGCGGTAAATGTCGTGGGTTTACTCTCCAGCACGCAAAGCGGCGGGATCGAAAGCGGTCGCTCATCGGCCACGGTTTATAGCAGCAGCTGTCAGAGTCGGGATCGAACCCACGACCTCCTGTAGACCGGGCGAGGTAACATCTCATAGCCACTGTGGTGATGATGATGATGAGAGAGTGAGAGAGACGCAAGCTCCAAATATACGGCAGCAGCTGTCAGAATTGGGATCGCACCTACAACCTCCTGTAGGGCTGCACGGATTCCTCCAGTATAAACAAAAGTTTCTGATGGATGTGAAAGTGACGTAACCCTGTGAGCCCCACCCGGCACGGCCAATGGGAGACGTTTGTCACTTGAACGGAGTGCGGTCGTTTAGTTACTGCCGCTGGTGGTGATCACCAAGCGGGACGTCAAACTCCACTGTCAACGTTGTGGGTTTGCTCTCCCAGAACACAATTGGTGTGCGCTAAAGTAGTAACGAATTGAAACTAAACTCAACAAAAATTTTTTCATTTTACCAGGCGAGGACCCACCGACCTACGCAGCTATTTTCATAAGCGACCCGGCCATCACAAACGATAGCTCAATGACGCGGCGTTATCGTCGTCGTGCGTGAAAATCTCCAGCGAGCGGCTCTCTGAACACAACTGACGGGGGCGACGAGCCACGCGCTCGCACACGTGGACCCCGTGACGCTTGTGCACGACGTGGGGTTTTTTGTATTTGTTTGTCGCTGTAACGTTTTTACCCCGGTGCCCCCGACCACAAGTCTGTGGGAAAAGAGCTTCACAGCTTGTCGGATTCCTACCTCCAGCGTAAATAAATATTTCCGATTCGAATTCCGTTTGCACTCAGGAGGCAATCGACTGGCGGTAACGACGAGAGGCTCCTGCCAAGCGCCGCAGGGAGTAGGCAGATGACCTGCGGGCAGCGTTAAGACCACAGGAATCTGATGCGCGGTGAGGCCAGTGGGCGAGGTCCTTTCTGCGTCGTTTTTTTTCCCCACGAGTTTTTTTTTTGGGGAACCCCTTGCGACCGCATTGGAGGGCAGGGAGGCGGGCGCGAAGGGAAGGACTCTCGCGTTGTTACCGGGGCGAGGTCACTTCCTGGCTCCGGTCACCGCGGCTTTGGCGGGGAAGGGGAAGCGAAGGAAGCCGTCGGATTGCGGCGACCTGCCCGGGGGGCTGCCGTTGAAAAACAACGGCCTCGGCGCAAACTCCGTCTCCCCGGGGCGGCAGCGCGGAGGCGTCGTCATCATCCAGCTCCACGCGTTTCCCTCCGCGCCTTGCGACGTTCGCGGGGTCGACGTCGCTGCTACCAGGGGGGGGGGGGGGGTGGGGGAAAAAATGACATTACGTACAAAACGTCACCGTATGAACCTATCCCCATTTTCCCTGCTTGGTCGGTTCCTAACAAAGTTCAAACATATCATTATCAGAGTTGTTTCTTTTCGTTTGCATTTTTGACTGCTTGTGTTGTGGTTATTGCAAACATGATCCCTTGTATAAAGGTGTCAGTTTTTGTTGTGCCAGCCAAAAGGGTAAAAACCTATTCCTATATCTTGTTACTGGCAGAGGAGGTCTCATAATGTAAAGGCTTACCCCGAGCCCTCAATACTCCCTGATGGTGCGCTGTTTTTGAGTTGTACGCCTTTTGGCGTCTTCTGGTCCAACACCAGTGGAGACTAGGCTCTAAGAAAAGCCGTCTCGGGTGTGGACCAATCAAATTCAAGGACACTGCCAATATTATTATCAGAGTTGTCTCTTTTTTGTTTGCATTTTGACTGCTTGTGTTGTGGTTATTGCAAACATGATGCCTTGAATAAAGGTATCAGTTTTTGTGCCAGCTAAAAGGGTAAAAACCTATTACTAAAGTTCAAACGGCCCTACCGAATCTCACTATGAACGGCGAGGACGCCGCGCCGTTCGGAGCCTCCTCCTCCTCCGCGCGTCTCCCCTCATCGATAGCGTAGGATCGCAGGCGGAGGCGATCGTACGAGACCTGCAGTTTCTTCTGCTCCCGGTCCCTCTCCAGCAGTTTCTCGGCAGCCTCGTTGTACCTCTTCTTGAACTTGGCCAGCTCGCTCTTGGCAAGCGAGAACTGCCGCTTCAGAGTGGCGACCTCCGTGACCTTGTTCTGGATCTCCTGCTTGAAGCGGTCCTCAGACTGCACCCTGAGCCTCTTTGATTTCGCGGCCAAGTGTTCCTGATACAGTCTCTCCTGGTGCATCTGCGAGATGGAAAATTTGATGGAATGTATTTTTAATCGGTTAAAGAGCCGTACGCGCAAGGGGACTTACGTGTAGAAGAATAACTCGGTTAATCATGCCTCTGGGAACGACGAAGCTCCAAAAAAATATCGAAAGAATGAAAAAAATATTCATAATTTTCGATTTAAAGCTTTCGTGACTGCAGGGATTCATCTTCTGGGTTATTTCGGTAAGGTCACGTAGAATGGAGATAAAATAATAACAGAATTTATTCTGTAATAATAAAAAAATAAAAATAATAACAGAATAAATTCTGTTATTATTTTTATTATTTTATCTCCATTCTACGTGACTTTGCTGAAAGAACCCAGAAGAAAAATATTCATAAATCACGCAAATTAATTCAAGAGTGACATCTTAAACGCTGTACATGTTCTAAGTAGTGCCACCGATAATAGACGGACTAAATATTAACTGCGTCATTCCAATGGTGCTCGCTAAATAAAGAAGTGCCTCCAAGTCTTTTTGTCTCCGAGTTAGTCACTACTTATGTTTGGAGTTTGCACGTTCTCCCAGTGGCCGTGTGGATTTTCTCCAGGTCCTCTGGTTTTTCCCTCCCAATGTTTAGAAACAACATCTAACGCGTTTTAGAGTATTTGACTGCTGTAAATTTCCACGTGATGATAACAGCCGCTTGGGTTGGGCTATCATTCGTGATGGCCAGGTCGCTTCTGCAAAAAAAAGAGGTTACGTAGCTCAGTGGGACTTTATCCGCTAAAATATAAAACATTTCAGTTTGTTACTTTTTAAAAATAATTTTTATTTTTAAAAAGTCACCGATCCGTCGCCGATACCTGAAAGATCCAGAATGAAAGCGCCCGCGAACATATCTCCTGGATGACGTCCGGCCCTAGGCCCGCCAGCACCATGGACTTGTGCTCCTCGGGGGGGTTCAAGCAGACCCGCACCACGTCCAGGCTGCCGCGCGGCAAGGCGCCGCACGCCGGGCAGGCGACCGCCCCCATCTTGAACTCGCGTTTGCCGTCCTCGTCGCAAAAGAGGTGCGAGCAGGAGGTGACCCAGGCGAAGTCGCCAACAATGCGCCGGCACTTCCTCAAGTTGCACACCAGAATTTCTTCGTGCGCCGACATTTCCTCCCCGCCTGACCACTGGCCCCGGGGGGCCGCCAGTTCTTCTGTTCCAGTCGCCGCCGTTCTGGTTGAGGGAAACGAATCGCGGGTGAAACACGTTTAGCATGGAGTGCGCGAAATGCGTTCGCGTTTTTTTTTTGCGAGCTCCTGCCGTTTATTGACCGGCTGAGAGCTCCAGAGAGAGCACCGGGGTGCGGTCTCGTTCGTTAAGGGCGGCGAGAGATCTTGGTCAGCGTAATGACGGAAGCAAGTGAGGTAAAGTACGATGGCGAAGCAAACAGAATTCAGTTGGGAGAGCGACGGTTTTAGAGGATAAATTGCTGAGCAGGGGGAGTGTTCTGACCTGCGGTTTGGTGAGTGGGTGGATGAGTTTGTGGGTGAGTGAGCGAACTTGTAAGTGGCTGATGGGCTGGGTGTATGCACGTTGAACTTATTTCACACCGTACAGAGCGAACCGTGCTAATCGGAGGTATGGGTAGAGGACAAGAAACTAAACACAAAGACCAGTGCAAAAGAAATTAGTTTTCAATCAAGATGATTTTAAAATGCACAGTTTCAGTGGATTCCTAATAGCAGAAGGAAAATGGTTCCAGACGGACGCAGAAGCGCATCTGAACGTGCGCAACGCTTGCCCAAAAACCTCTGCGAGGGTGAGTGTGTTGTGACCTGCAGGGTGGTGGGGTGAGTGGATGGGTTTCTGGGTGAGTGAACTTGTCAGTGGCTGACTGGTTCAGTGAGTGTCTTGTTGTGCCTGCAGTTTGGTGAGTGGGTGGGTGAGTTAGTGGGTGAGTGAGCCTGTGAGTGGCCGACTGGCTTTAGTGTGCTGTCGTGACCTGCAATGTGGTGAGTGGGTAGGTGGATGCGTTCGTGGGTGAGTGAACTAGTCAGTGGCTGGTTGGCTCAGTGAGTGTCTTGTTGTGCTTGCAGTTTGGTGAGTGGGTGCAAGTGAATTAGTGGGTGAGTGAGCCTGTCAGTGGCTGGCTGGCTTAGCGTGCTGTCGTAACCTTCAATGTGATGAGTGGGTGGTTGGATGAGTGAGTTAGTGGGTGAGGGAGCTTGTCAGTGGCTGACTAGCTGCGCGAATGTGCTGCTGTGACCTGCAGTGTGGTGGGTGAGTGAGTTAATGGGTGAGTGAGCTTGTCAGTGGCTGACTGGCTGTGTTGAGTCCTCACCACTTGAGATTGGGACGAATTGGGGAGGCTTTCGTTCCAGAAGTCGATTGACAATGGCAGAGGATAATGACTGCATGCCACACTCAATGTGCCGTCTGTATTCATCCGTATTGTTAATGTATGAATACGCCTGTTGCTCAGGAAAGCACCACTGAGTCTCAACTCTTCTTCAGGAGGGGTCCTGCCAAGTTTGCACAAGAGGGGGCGATGTTGCTGTGATCCCCCCACTGAGCCATTTCCAGGTAATCTGTTAGCTTTGGGATGTGGTTCTGGCAAGTACCAGTTCCACTGTGTTTGTGGGTTTAGCTATGGGAGGGAAACTCGGAGGAAACCAATGGAGATCACACACATGCCACTCTGTAGTACAGAGAGTGATCACACAAACCATTGCCGGACAGCTGGGATCACTCCGTGTACAGTGCTGTACAGTATCTATATGTGTAGGGGCCATCCCTTTCGTGCGTACGCAAAAATCCGTCAAAACCTGACCCCGTACGCACGCGGGCTTTTTACACACCCCCCCCCCCCCCCACCTGCCTACGTACGTTCGCCTGACGCATCACCCCCCCACCCCCTAGAATCCTGTAGAACGGCCGATATGTAATCCACGCAGAAACGATCAATTATTAATATTAACGTGTTTAAGCAAACAGATAGTCCACCGCCGGCTGCATTATCGAGGCTTCAACCCCCCCCCCCCTGTTTTCTATGCGTACATTGTGAGTAGACCCCCCCATACGCAAGCGTACGCATTTTAGGTAACCCCCTCCATGACAACGAACTAAATGGATGGCCCCGTATCGGGAAAAATCGGAGGACCCTGAGACAAATCCACGCAATCAACATGGGGAGAGAGACGCAGACTCCAAATATACAGCAGCAGGAGCAAGCGTGCTCAGGGCCTGGGCGCAAACCGACGATCTCCTGTAAGCCAGGCGAGGTAATTAACATCTCCTAGTCACCTTGATGACAACAGGCGAGGTAGTTAACATCTCCTAGTCACCTTGATGACAACAGGCGAGGTAGTTAACATCTCCTAGTCACCTTGATGACAACAGGCGAGGTAGTTAACATCTCCTAGTCACCTTGATGACAACAGGCGAGGTAGTTAACATCTCCTAGTCACCTTGATGACAACAGGCAAGGTAGTTAACATCTCCTAGTCACCGTGATGATGACAGGCGAGGTAGTTAACATCTCCTAGTCACCATGATGATAACAGGCGAGGTAGTTAACATCTCCTAGTCACCATGATGATAACAGGCGAGGTAGTTAACATCTCCTAGTCACCGTGATGATAACAGGCGAGGTAGTTAACATCTCCTAGTCACCGTGATTATGACAGGTGAGGTAGTTAACATCTCCTAGTCACCGTGATGATAACAGGCGAAGTAGCTAACATCTCCTAGTCACCGTGATGATAACAGGCGAGGTAGTTAACATCTCTTAGTCACCGTGATTGACAGGCGAGGTAGTTTACATCTCCTAGTCACCTTGATGACAACAGGCGAGGTAGTTAACATCTCCTAGTCACGGTGATGATGACAGGCGAGGTAGTTAACATCTCCTAGTCACCGTGATGATAACAGGCGAGGTAGTTAACATCTCCTAGTCACCGTGATGATAACAGGCGAGGTAGTTAACATCTCCTAGTCACCGTGATGACGACAGGCAAGGTAGTTAACATCTCCTAGTCACCGTGATGATAACAGGCGAGGTAGTTAACATCTCCTAGTCACTGTGATGATAACAGGCGAGGCAGTTAACATCTCCTAGTCACCGTGATGATGACAGGCGAGGTAGTTAACATCTCCTAGTCACCGTGATTATAACAGGCGAGGTAGTTAACATCTCCTAGTCACCGTGATGATAACAGGCGAGGTAGTTAACATCTCCTAGTCACCGTGATGATGACAGGCGAGGTAGTTAACATCTCCTAGTCACCATGATGACAACAGGCGAGGTAGCTAACATCTCCTAGTCACCGTGATGATAACAGGCGAGGTAGTTAACATCTCCTAGTCACCGTGATGACAGGCGAGGTAGTTAACATCTCCTAGTCACCTTGATGACAACAGGTGAGGTAGTTAACATCTCCTAGTTACCGTGATGATAACAGGCGAGGTAGTTAACATCTCCTAGTCACCGTGATGATGACAGGGAAGGTAGTTAACATCTCTTAGTCACCGTGATTATGACAGGCAAGGTAGTTAACATCTCCTAGTCACCGTGATGATAACAGGCGAGGTAGTTAACATCTACTAGTCACCGTGATGACAACAGGCGAGGTAGTTAACATCTCCTAGTCACCGTGATTATGACAGGTGAGGTAGTTAACATCTCCTAGTCACCGTGATGATGACAGGCGAGGTAGTTAACATCTCCTAGTCACCGTGATGATAACAGGAGAGGTAGTTAACATCTCCTAGTCACCGTGATGATAACAGGCGAGGTAGTTAACATCTCCTAGCACATTCCAAACACTGCACAGCAATCGAATCGCTGGGGATGGGAGGGGGGGTGTAAAACGTCGTATTTCCAAGCAAAGTAAAATGTTGTGGACCCCATGAGGCTGATGAAAGTTTCGCCCTCACGAAAACGACGCTGGGTCGTGGCTCACAGGACGATACCAAATAAAAAATAAAATAAATGAATTAAATCCATCGCCTTGAATAAAGGTGTCAGTTTTTGTGCCAGTTAAAAGGGTAAAACCTATTCTTATATCTTGTTTCAGGCAAAGGAGGTCTCATAATGTTAATGCTCACCCCGAGCCCTCAATGCTCTGAGAGTGCGCTGTTTTTGAGTTGTACGCCTTTTGGCGTCTTCTGGTCCAACACCAATGGAGACTAGGCTCTAAGAAAAGCTGTCTCGGGTGTGGACCAATCAAATTCAAGGACAGTGCATATTATTATCAGAGTTGTCTTTTTTGTTTGCATTTTGACTGCTTGTGTTGTGGTTATTGCAAACATGATGCCTTGAATAAAGGTGTCAGTTTTTGTGCCAGTTAAAAGGGTAAAACCTATTCTTATATCTTGTTTCTGGCAAAGGAGGTCTCATAATGTTAATGCTCACCCCGAGCCCTCAATGCTCTGAGAGTGCGCTGTTTTTGAGTTGTACGCCTTTTGGCGTCTTCTGGTCCAACACCAATGGAGACTAGGCTCTAAGAAAAGCTGTCTCGGGTGTGGACCAATCAAATTCAAGGACAGTGCATATTATTATCAGAGTTGTCTTTTTTGTTTGCATTTTGACTGCTTGTGTTGTGGTTATTGCAAACATGATGCCTTGAATAAAGGTGTCAGTTTTTGTGCCAGTTAAAAGGGTAAAACCTATTCTTATATCTTGTTTCTGGCAAAGGAGGTCTCATAATGTTAATGCTCACCCCGAGCCCTCAATGCTCTGAGAGTGCGCTGTTTTTGAGTTGTACGCCTTTTGGCGTCTTCTGGTCCAACACCAATGGAGACTAGGCTCTAAGAAAAGCTGTCTCGGGTGTGGACCAATCAAATTCAAGGACAGTGCATATTATTATCAGAGTTGTCTTTTTTGTTTGCATTTTGACTGCTTGTGTTGTGGTTATTGCAAACATGATGCCTTGAATAAAGGTGTCAGTTTTTGTGCCAGTTAAAAGGGTAAAACCTATTCTTATATCTTGTTTCTGGCAAAGGAGGTCTCATAATGTTATTGCTCACCCCGAGCCCTCAATGCTCTGAGAGTGTGCTGTTTTTGAGTTGTACGCCTTTTGGCATCTTCTGGTCCAACACCAATGGAGACTAGGCTCTAAGAAAAGCTGTCTCGGGTGTGGACCAATCAAATTCAAGGACAGTGCATATTATTATCAGAGTTGTCTTTTTTGTTTGCATTTTGACTGCTTGTGTTGTGGTTATTGCAAACATGATGCCTTGAATAAAGGTGTCAGTTTTTGTGCCAGTTAAAAGGGTAAAACCTATTCTTATATCTTGTTTCAGGCAAAGGAGGTCTCATAATGTTAATGCTCACCCCGAGCCCTCAATGCTCTGAGAGTGCGCTGTTTTTGAGTTGTACGCCTTTTGGCGTCTTCTGGTCCAACACCAATGGAGACTAGGCTCTAAGAAAAGCTGTCTCGGGTGTGGACCAATCAAATTCAAGGACAGTGCATATTATTATCAGAGTTGTCTTTTTTGTTTGCATTTTGACTGCTTGTGTTGTGGTTATTGCAAACATGATGCCTTGAATAAAGGTGTCAGTTTTTGTGCCAGTTAAAAGGGTAAAACCTATTCTTATATCTTGTTTCTGGCAAAGGAGGTCTCATAATGTTAATGCTCACCCCGAGCCCTCAATGCTCTGAGAGTGCGCTGTTTTTGAGTTGTACGCCTTTTGGCGTCTTCTGGTCCAACACCAATGGAGACTAGGCTCTAAGAAAAGCTGTCTCGGGTGTGGACCAATCAAATTCAAGGACAGTGCATATTATTATCAGAGTTGTCTTTTTTGTTTGCATTTTGACTGCTTGTGTTGTGGTTATTGCAAACATGATGCCTTGAATAAAGGTGTCAGTTTTTGTGCCAGTTAAAAGGGTAAAACCTATTCTTATATCTTGTTTCTGGCAAAGGAGGTCTCATAATGTTAATGCTCACCCCGAGCCCTCAATGCTCTGAGAGTGCGCTGTTTTTGAGTTGTACGCCTTTTGGCGTCTTCTGGTCCAACACCAATGGAGACTAGGCTCTAAGAAAAGCTGTCTCGGGTGTGGACCAATCAAATTCAAGGACAGTGCATATTATTATCAGAGTTGTCTTTTTTGTTTGCATTTTGACTGCTTGTGTTGTGGTTATTGCAAACATGATGCCTAGAATAAAGGTGTCAGTTTTTGTGCCAGTTAAAAGGGTAAAACCTATTCTTATATCTTGTTTCTGGCAAAGGAGGTCTCATAATGTTAATGCTCACCCCGAGCCCTCAATGCTCTGAGAGTGCGCTGTTTTTGAGTTGTACGCCTTTTGGCGTCTTCTGGTCCAACACCAATGGAGACTAGGCTCTAAGAAAAGCTGTCTCGGGTGTGGACCAATCAAATTCAAGGACAGTGCATATTATTATCAGAGTTGTCTTTTTTGTTTGCATTTTGACTGCTTGTGTTGTGGTTATTGCAAACATGATGCCTTGAATAAAGGTGTCAGTTTTTGTGCCAGTTAAAAGGGTAAAACCTATTCTTATATCTTGTTTCTGGCAAAGGAGGTCTCATAATGTTAATGCTCACCCCGAGCCCTCAATGCTCTGAGAGTGCGCTGTTTTTGAGTTGTACGCCTTTTGGCGTCTTCTGGTCCAACACCAATGGAGACTAGGCTCTAAGAAAAGCTGTCTCGGGTGTGGACCAATCAAATTCAAGGACAGTGCATATTATTATCAGAGTTGTCTTTTTTGTTTGCATTTTGACTGCTTGTGTTGTGGTTATTGCAAACATGATGCCTTGAATAAAGGTGTCAGTTTTTGTGCCAGTTAAAAGGGTAAAACCTATTCTTATATCTTGTTTCTGGCAAAGGAGGTCTCATAATGTTAATGCTCGCCCCGAGCCCTCAATGCTCTGAGAGTGCGCTGTTTTTGAGTTGTACGCCTTTTGGCGTCTTCTGGTCCAACACCAATGGAGACTAGGCTCTAAGAAAAGGTGTCTCGGGTGTGGACCAATCAAATTCAAGGACAGTGCATATTATTATCAGAGTTGTCTTTTTTGTTTGCATTTTGACTGCTTGTGTTGTGGTTATTGCAAACATGATGCCTTGAATAAAGGTGTCAGTTTTTGTGCCAATTAAAAGGGTAAAACCTATTCTTATATCTTGTTTCTGGCAAAGGAGGTCTCATAATGTTAATGCTCACCCGAGCCCTCAATGCTCTGAGAGTGCGCTGTTTTTGAGTTGTACGCCTTTTGGCGTCTTCTGGTCCAACACCAATGGAGACTAGGCTCTAAGAAAAGCTGTCTCGGGTGTGGACCAATCAAATTCAAGGACAGTGCATATTATTATCAGAGTTGTCTTTTTTGTTTGCATTTTGACTGCTTGTGTTGTGGTTATTGCAAACATGATGCCTTGAATAAAGGTGTCAGTTTTTGTGCCAGTTAAAAGGGTAAAACCTATTCTTATATCTTGTTTCTGGCAAAGGAGGTCTCATAATGTTAATGCTCACCCCGAGCCCTCAATGCTCTGAGAGTGCGCTGTTTTTGAGTTGTACGCCTTTTGGCGTCTTCTGGTCCAACACCAATGGAGACTAGGCTCTAAGAAAAGCTGTCTCGGGTGTGGACCAATCAAATTCAAGGACAGTGCATATTATTATCAGAGTTGTCTTTTTTGTTTGCATTTTGACTGCTTGTGTTGTGGTTATTGCAAACATGATGCCTTGAATGAAGGTGTCAGTTTTTGTGCCAGTTAAAAGGGTAAAACCTATTCTTATATCTTGTTTCTGGCAAAGGAGGTCTCATAATGTTAATGCTCACCCCGAGCCCTCAATGCTCTGAGTGTGCGCTGTTTTTGAGTTGTACGCCTTTTGGCGTCTTCTGGTCCAACACCAATGGAGACTAGGCTCTAAGAAAAGCTGTCTCGGGTGTGGACCAATCAAATTCAAGGACAGTGCATATTATTATCAGAGTTGTCTTTTTTGTTTGCATTTTGACTGCTTGTGTTGTGGTTATTGCAAACATGATGCCTTGAATAAAGGTGTCAGTTTTTTTGCCAGTTAAAAGGGTAAAACCTATTCTTATATCTTGTTTCTGGCAAAGGAGGTCTCATAATGTTAATGCTCACCCCGAGCCCTCAATGCTCTGAGAGTGCGCTGTTTTTGAGTTGTACGCCTTTTGGCGTCTTCTGGTCCAACACCAATGGAGACTAGGCTCTAAGAAAAGCTGTCTCGGGTGTGGACCAATCAAACTCAAGGACAGTGCATATTATTATCAGAGTTGTCTTTTTTGTTTGCATTTTGACTGCTTGTGTTGTGGTTATTGCAAACATGATGCCTTGAATAAAGGTGTCAGTTTTTGTGCCAGTTAAAAGGGTAAAACCTATTCTTATATCTTGTTTCTGGCAAAGGAGGTCTCATAATGTTATTGCTCACCCCGAGCCCTCAATGCTCTGAGAGTGTGCTGTTTTTGAGTTGTACGCCTTTTGGCATCTTCTGGTCCAACACCAATGGAGACTAGGCTCTAAGAAAAGCTGTCTCGGGTGTGGACCAATCAAATTCAAGGACAGTGCATATTATTATCAGAGTTGTCTTTTTTGTTTGCATTTTGACTGCTTGTGTTGTGGTTATTGCAAACATGATGCCTTGAATAAAGGTGTCAGTTTTTGTGCCAGTTAAAAGGGTAAAACCTATTCTTATATCTTGTTTCAGGCAAAGGAGGTCTCATAATGTTAATGCTCACCCCGAGCCCTCAATGCTCTGAGAGTGCGCTGTTTTTGAGTTGTACGCCTTTTGGCGTCTTCTGGTCCAACACCAATGGAGACTAGGCTCTAAGAAAAGCTGTCTCGGGTGTGGACCAATCAAATTCAAGGACAGTGCATATTATTATCAGAGTTGTCTTTTTTGTTTGCATTTTGACTGCTTGTGTTGTGGTTATTGCAAACATGATGCCTTGAATAAAGGTGTCAGTTTTTGTGCCAGTTAAAAGGGTAAAACCTATTCTTATATCTTGTTTCTGGCAAAGGAGGTCTCATAATGTTAATGCTCACCCCGAGCCCTCAATGCTCTGAGAGTGCGCTGTTTTTGAGTTGTACGCCTTTTGGCGTCTTCTGGTCCAACACCAATGGAGACTAGGCTCTAAGAAAAGCTGTCTCGGGTGTGGACCAATCAAATTCAAGGACAGTGCATATTATTATCAGAGTTGTCTTTTTTGTTTGCATTTTGACTGCTTGTGTTGTGGTTATTGCAAACATGATGCCTTGAATAAAGGTGTCAGTTTTTGTGCCAGTTAAAAGGGTAAAACCTATTCTTATATCTTGTTTCTGGCAAAGGAGGTCTCATAATGTTAATGCTCACCCCGAGCCCTCAATGCTCTGAGAGTGCGCTGTTTTTGAGTTGTACGCCTTTTGGCGTCTTCTGGTCCAACACCAATGGAGACTAGGCTCTAAGAAAAGCTGTCTCGGGTGTGGACCAATCAAATTCAAGGACAGTGCATATTATTATCAGAGTTGTCTTTTTTGTTTGCATTTTGACTGCTTGTGTTGTGGTTATTGCAAACATGATGCCTTGAATAAAGGTGTCAGTTTTTGTGCCAGTTAAAAGGGTAAAACCTATTCTTATATCTTGTTTCTGGCAAAGGAGGTCTCATAATGTTAATGCTCACCCCGAGCCCTCAATGCTCTGAGAGTGCGCTGTTTTTGAGTTGTACGCCTTTTGGCGTCTTCTGGTCCAACACCAATGGAGACTAGGCTCTAAGAAAAGCTGTCTCGGGTGTGGACCAATCAAATTCAAGGACAGTGCATATTATTATCAGAGTTGTCTTTTTTGTTTGCATTTTGACTGCTTGTGTTGTGGTTATTGCAAACATGATGCCTTGAATAAAGGTGTCAGTTTTTGTGCCAGTTAAAAGGGTAAAACCTATTCTTATATCTTGTTTCTGGCAAAGGAGGTCTCATAATGTTAATGCTCACCCCGAGCCCTCAATGCTCTGAGAGTGCGCTGTTTTTGAGTTGTACGCCTTTTGGCGTCTTCTGGTCCAACACCAATGGAGACTAGGCTCTAAGAAAAGCTGTCTCGGGTGTGGACCAATCAAATTCAAGGACAGTGCATATTATTATCAGAGTTGTCTTTTTTGTTTGCATTTTGACTGCTTGTGTTGTGGTTATTGCAAACATGATGCCTTGAATAAAGGTGTCAGTTTTTGTGCCAGTTAAAAGGGTAAAACCTATTCTTATATCTTGTTTCTGGCAAAGGAGGTCTCATAATGTTAATGCTCGCCCCGAGCCCTCAATGCTCTGAGAGTGCGCTGTTTTTGAGTTGTACGCCTTTTGGCGTCTTCTGGTCCAACACCAATGGAGACTAGGCTCTAAGAAAAGGTGTCTCGGGTGTGGACCAATCAAATTCAAGGACAGTGCATATTATTATCAGAGTTGTCTTTTTTGTTTGCATTTTGACTGCTTGTGTTGTGGTTATTGCAAACATGATGCCTTGAATAAAGGTGTCAGTTTTTGTGCCAATTAAAAGGGTAAAACCTATTCTTATATCTTGTTTCTGGCAAAGGAGGTCTCATAATGTTAATGCTCACCCCGAGCCCTCAATGCTCTGAGAGTGCGCTGTTTTTGAGTTGTACGCCTTTTGGCGTCTTCTGGTCCAACACCAATGGAGACTAGGCTCTAAGAAAAGCTGTCTCGGGTGTGGACCAATCAAATTCAAGGACAGTGCATATTATTATCAGAGTTGTCTTTTTTGTTTGCATTTTGACTGCTTGTGTTGTGGTTATTGCAAACATGATGCCTTGAATAAAGGTGTCAGTTTTTGTGCCAGTTAAAAGGGTAAAACCTATTCTTATATCTTGTTTCTGGCAAAGGAGGTCTCATAATGTTAATGCTCACCCCGAGCCCTCAATGCTCTGAGAGTGCGCTGTTTTTGAGTTGTACGCCTTTTGGCGTCTTCTGGTCCAACACCAATGGAGACTAGGCTCTAAGAAAAGCTGTCTCGGGTGTGGACCAATCAAATTCAAGGACAGTGCATATTATTATCAGAGTTGTCTTTTTTGTTTGCATTTTGACTGCTTGTGTTGTGGTTATTGCAAACATGATGCCTTGAATGAAGGTGTCAGTTTTTGTGCCAGTTAAAAGGGTAAAACCTATTCTTATATCTTGTTTCTGGCAAAGGAGGTCTCATAATGTTAATGCTCACCCCGAGCCCTCAATGCTCTGAGTGTGCGCTGTTTTTGAGTTGTACGCCTTTTGGCGTCTTCTGGTCCAACACCAATGGAGACTAGGCTCTAAGAAAAGCTGTCTCGGGTGTGGACCAATCAAATTCAAGGACAGTGCATATTATTATCAGAGTTGTCTTTTTTGTTTGCATTTTGACTGCTTGTGTTGTGGTTATTGCAAACATGATGCCTTGAATAAAGGTGTCAGTTTTTGTGCCAGTTAAAAGGGTAAAACCTATTCTTATATCTTGTTTCTGGCAAAGGAGGTCTCATAATGTTAATGCTCACCCCAAGCCCTCAATGCTCTGAGAGTGTGCTGTTTTTGAGTTGTATGCCTTTTGGCGTCTTCTGGTCCAACACCAATGGAGACTAGGCTCTAAGAAAAGCTGTCTCGGGTGTGGACCAATCAAATTCAAGGACAGTGCATATTATTATCAGAGTTGTCTTTTTTGTTTGCATTTTGACTGCTTGTGTTGTGGTTATTGCAAACATGATGCCTTGAATAAAGGTGTCAGTTTTTGTGCCAGTTAAAAGGGTAAAACCTATTCTTATATCTTGTTTCTGGCAAAGGAGGTCTCATAATGTTAATGCTCACCCCGAGCCCTCAATGCTCTGAGAGGTCTCATTATATATATATTTTTTTTAATGAATCAAACCCGTAAGCCAGAAACACGAAAAACCAGATGTCGGTCATAAACAGGCCATATATATAAAGAAATAATAAAACTCTCAAGGCGAGGATGTAACAGCTATCGGCGAAAATCCCCAGATGAACAAGAGTTTGATGGGCCCCTTAGGAAAGGTCCCTCCGAGGTCAGAACACCAAGAGAGCAGACACGGAGACGCCAACAGGGTAAATCGTATACATATTATTTTCCTTATTTGCCAGTAAAACAACAAAAAAAATTAAAAGGCAACAACAAGAATAAGATAAAATTAGCGATCCTAACGCATAAAAAGGAGCCGTTTCAGCATTGAAATCAGCTCATCAGCCCTCGGGGCCAGCTCAACAGAAGAAGACTCATCTCAACTCATCTCAGCAGAAGACCCGCTCAACTCATCTCAGCAGAAGACCAGCCATCACCGACGCCGGAGACGCCTCTACAACTCGCCGAATTGGCGAGTGTCGCCGATTGGCGTCCCGCTGCCGCTGTTAGCGGCCAGCGCCACCACGAGCGAATCGTGAGCCTGCAATCTACAACCGCCGACGACGGAGCACCAGCGTGCCAGCTGCTCGCAGACGCACTGCGCGCATTACCTACCGTCCGCGTACAACCGCGCCGCTGCGGGCGTGCTTCTAACGCCGTCTACCAGACGGTCATCGCAGCTACAACAACGTATCTACTCATTCACGAACGTCCGTCGAGTCCGAACCAACTACTGAAAGAAGAATCAACTGATACGTATGATACACTGCCCCCCACTACACGACAAACCAGACGTCTGCTTGACGCAAAGAATCGATTCCGAACATTGGCCTACTCTTTCACCACTCATACCATTCAACACACACACACACACACGGGTCATTAACAAAGCCTAAAACCTCAAGCCATTGAACCATCCGTGATTGTGGAAACATCGCAACGACCGAGTGAATAATCCATCGTTTTTAAGAGTGTTCATAATTTTCCTCTGTAATATTGTGCTGGGGCTGTAACCGCATAAATTACCAACTGACCCATTAACAAGGATTAATTCTTGGCACCTCACCACGGAGCACCGCTCGCGGGGGTGAAGAGCATGCTCAACCGGTTCCCTGTCAGGGATCTGGCCACAATTAATTAAAAGATTGGCCCGAGATAAGGATCTAAAAAGGAAACATCGCCACCCATTGAGTCGCGTTGAGAAGTCGATTAGAAATACTTGAGTCGTTCGTTAATATTTTTCTTTCTACATAATCTTGCTGGTATCCACGAATGAAATAACGAATTCAAAAGCATATTTGTGCCTCCAAGAATAATACTGGTTGGAGTGCCCTTTCAACGAGTAGCGTTGCATAATAATCAGTCATCCTATTGTTAAAAGCGTGACAATAATTGCATTAAGGGCCGCGCATGATCAATGACCGAATGCTGTGTTGTGTGACAATTCAAGTAACGGAGCATTGCGGCCATCGAGTGGTGTTGATAAGGTAATTAGAAGTATTTCAGTCGAACGCTTTAAATTCATAATCGTTATGAATCAATGAACGAACATCAACGTGGTACTGTGCTGACGATTTAAAGCATAATAACTTCGCATATCAGAATGTATTAAGGATTGGATACGAATCAAAGACCAAGTGCCGTGTTGTGTAACAATTCAAGTATACGAGTTTGCATATTATAAAGTTAAGGTTTGATAGAATAGTTCGCATGTTTTTAATCTCTCTTTCAACAACCGATCGATTGCGTTACGCGTCGGGAATTAACCACAGGTGCCGCTATCGAGGTGAAACAACGCAATCGTGATGTTATCATGTTAACGCTGTGTTGAAATTCCAAATGCCGAGATTGAGTTTTCATATTATCCAAAAATTAAAGTTAGCTAGAAATAAAATTGATTAAAGCAGAAGGTTTGTGTGTGATTCTTCCTGAAATCCTGCATAATATTGTTCTGCGTATGAGATCTGAATCCTGGGGACCTATCATAAGCACACTATCACCACACATAATCCATAACACACATAATTCATAATGTTCAATCGAGAGTAATCGTATCCTTATCGATAATACGGAATTAAAGAGCAGAGTCGAATCGACTCTCTCTCATTCACGCTCACAACGTCTGCGTCACTGCATACGATTAATTGCATTATTCCAATTCATAACACAATCCTTGTCACCGAGGCTCGACCTTATAATCCATAACGACCTGCATTATCATAACCACGCCCACTCGCATAAATTAATACGATTATCTCTCGAATCAGTAGAATTTATGTGCATAATTACACCAATTAACATAATTTCGGATAAATTATGCAAATTTCAAATTTCATTTAATTTTCATTATTTTCATCAATTTTCATAACACCTATATATACAACAATGCCCGGCCAGAAAAATTGCAACCGCAACAACCCAATGGTCTTATGAACACCCAGGTGCAATAAACGCTCATGCGCCGCCCATACGGCCTTGCATCGCAAGGCGGATGGCACGACGATTTTATGTTGACACGAGTCAGCATCCCAATGCATCAACAAGCCGTGCTTCATGACGAATGAATTAAATTTGCCCTGTCTTGGAGTTGCATTATTCGCGTGGCGACGCAACCTCAATAACGACATGTCCTCGCTCTGGTGCCGACCCCATTCGGCCAAAGTTAGCCCCAGCAAATCGTCACTGGCCATTGGATCTGCATGATCCAACATCGGCGCTGAGGCGGCGGGAAGTGCGGCTGACACCGTTGTGAGAGGCGCGACCTGCGCAGGCAGTGGCGGCTTACAACGGCCCGAGCCCAAAAAACACGCACATTTTTGAGCCAGCGGGAGGCAAGACAACGCATCGGCATTCGTGTGTTGTGCACCCCTACGGTAAGTGATATTGAAATCGTAGTCCTGAAGGACTTCGAGCCACCGAGAAAGCTGCCTGGACGGTTGTTCAGCCCGCAGAGCGTACTGTAAAGCCGAATGACACCGTTGTGAGAGGCGCGACCTGCGCAGGCAGTGGCGGCTTACAACGGCCCGAGCCCAAAAAACACGCACATTTTTGAGCCAGCGGGAGGCAAGACAACGCATCGGCATTCGTGTGTTGTGCACCCCTACGGTAAGTGATATTGAAATCGTAGTCCTGAAGGACTTCGAGCCACCGAGAAAGCTGCCCGGACGGTTGTTCAACCCGCAGAGCGTACTGTAAAGCCGAATGATCAGATCGCACGGTAAAATGCTGACCATACAGGTACGGCCTGTATTGCTGAATAAAAAAAACAATGGCCAGCAGCTCACGTCTGGTCACACAGTATCTTTGTTCAGCAAGAGACAAGACTCTGCTACCATAGGCAACAACCCTTTCAATGCCATCAACTTTTTGGGACAGAACACCCCACTTCTGACACCAGTTGTAGTGTTGTAAGGACGAGCAGACTTCTTTAGGAGGCACACTCTGTTTATTGTATTATTTCCTTATACAACGCTTAACACACACAGAGGGATATTCGGTCCCCTCACCCGATACCCTAGGGAGGTACAGCCTCCGGACCTGGCGGGACTCACACGTCTACCGCTAACCTCCTTGATACCTAAGGAGGTACAACCTCCTGACTTGGCGGGACTCACACGTCTACCGCTATCCTAGTCCTCCGGCTAGGACCTAGGGGAGGCTATCTGACCCACCGCTGGCCCGGTGGGTCCTGACCACTGGGTATGCCGAGCCTTAGCCCTTAGAAGGGCTGAAAGGCTGGTCCAGGGTCCTAGCTAGGCTTCAGCCCAGTCTTCTATCTTCGTGCAGGGAGAGAACTCCCCGAGGTCCGTTGGGTCACCTGTCTTATACTCCTTCGTGGCCAGGTAGAACCAATCATACATTCACACGTGGAACCGTCTGATTGGCTCGTACCAAACCCTGGCCACGATCCGTTTCACCTCGACTGACCCCAACCGTTGTACCCAGGGGTAATGCTGCACTGCCCTGGTGGCAATGCAGGTTACACAACAGAGCGTAGTTAACACCTCTACACATACATGGAAGCCATCTAGCACTGCTAAAGTGAGAACAATTAAATGTAATCTTTGGGGCCATCCCTTGACATGATGAGGCTGTCTCTTACAAGTGCTGTTAACTTGTGTCCTAACAGACGAGGATGATGATGACAATGATGACGATGATTTTGATGAGTACGAGTGGGAAGATTGAGCTGGCGAGGCTGCTACCTACCCATGTCTCTCCGGACCCCTCCGCCTCTCCACGTTCCAGGATAACGTTAAATGTTATCCGTGCCCCTCTCACCTTCAAACCAAGATTCATCTCTCACCGGCTTAGCCTGTCTTTACCCTCATGCCTCCACCTGAGTGACACCAGCATGGGCATCGTGTGTCCACCATTGATGTGAGCACCACCAGGGCCTCTAGACCTGCATCAGAAACTTGCCCACGACAGGCCCCCTTAATCCTAGAGAAAGAAAAATAGAGATCAACGTTTTTCAAAAGTAAAGCGTTTTAGCGCAACGTGTGGTTGAGCCTTTCAGCTGCACACACTACATGAGCATTTAACACTTTTTTTCGTTGGGGGTTCTTATCAGTATCGATTTCTCATGTAATTAAGCATTCATTGAATCTAATATGAAATAATATATTTATTTGAATGTGTATGAAATGGGCTCAAGACCACTGCAACATTCACTGCAATGTTATAATTGTTGTTTTAAATTGCGGCAATTCATCTAATCACGAGGTGTAACTAGTGACATCATTGTTACACCTATATCAGAGAGCCACCTTGCATTTTTCGTTTCACTTAATTTGGATTCGACCAACTCTGAGAGTGAAATATAAGTAGCACATGTCAGATGACTGACACGCATTGAACTGCTCTAATGGAGCACAGGAATGTGCTGGTTAAGTGTGACCTCTTGAAGAGATGCCAGAAGATATTCTCGTGGTGTTTCTCGTGGCATCTTTCCTAATTAAGACATCGATCTGCTGCCAGTAGGAATTTCCCTGCCTTGTGTATTGGCTTCGATATTCCAATTCGGAGCATTAGTTATGCATGCAGAAAAATAGTAAAATAAAAAATACAACTGCACATTAAACATGTGCTCAGACACATTTGGCTAATCAGGGTGGAGTCTAAGGTGAAACTGGCTGTTTCCTACTGGAAAATTGATTAAGCAACTGCACTCTTTGCTTGACTGTAACCATTTCTGCGTAAAAAAATTGCATTGTCTAAGCGTATCAGCTTTCCCTGTTCCTTGGCTGTTTCCTCTGAGTCTGGCTTTTTTGTGCCTTTGCCCAAGGCCTTGCCATCTGCATGTCTCCATCACACCCGCGTTTTGAATGAGAGCTACACTTTCCTTGCTATTGAAAAGGTCACCTGCATTATAACTTAATTTTGGTCTTGCTCTGGATCTAAATAATATAATTCCTAAGTTCTGTAACCAAGTAGGTTTGGTAAACAGGACTTATTGGGTACACAACTTCTGATGTGTTCTCTTTACATTTTGTATCTTGCTGATTGAGTATTCTGAGCCAAATTTGACGGGTCACCAAATGCTCAAATGTGGGTTTGGTGGTCCTTATCTCTGTTAGCACCTCCGAGCTAGTTGTGGAAACTCCATATGCCATTGTTGGGGCCATTCCTGTCTATAGCACCATCACAATTGAGCTTCTAGTAAGTGGAACTTGGTCAACTATGTATTTGGAGTCAAGCACTCTTATCCCCTGGCCAGTTAATGTTAAACATGATGGCATTCTGTGACACAAGATGTGTTCTTTTGATGATCAAAGCAGCCCCTTAATGCTTAGAGTTATTTGGTTTTAAAACTTTTGACTGTGACATTTTAAGCAAAGGTGTCCGACAAATAGCTAAAGTATGCCACACAATGAGTGTGGAAATTAACTGAAACATTCACAAATAAGATTGTTGTTTTGATTTAAAGCTGTCGTGACTGCAGGGATTCATATTCTTGTTTCCCTTCTGCGAGACTTTACCGGAAGAACCAAGAATATGAATCCCTGCGTTCACGAAAGCTTTAAATCAAAATGTATAAATAGTGTTATTCTTCTTGATTTGAAGCTTTCGTGACTGCAGGAATCCATACTCTTTGGTTCTTTTGGTAAAGTCATCAAGTAGTAGTTACAAAATAAAATAAATCACGACGTTTCGGGTGCAACACAACAAGCGACCGTCATTTTATTTTATACCTACGTGACTTTACCGAAATAACCAAAGAGTACGGTGTTATGTTGATTGCGTGCACAGTATAATAATAATACGCGAGTCTAGTGTCCTGTTTGTCAGTTAAGTTTATTTACATTTGAGCCGTGACATTGCCCCAGCCATACAATCTACTGTCTTGTTTAAACAGAGTTGGCGTCGTCCCTAGTTCCCATTGCATCACGTGGCTGTTATGGTTAAATTAAGGACATTTGTTTGATCCCATGTATACGGAATTTAAGTTGTTGCATCTTCACTGGTGAGATGGAGTTGTCTTCTAATCTGAAAGTTAAAGATGTATGCTGGACTTGTTATTCTTGAAATGTTGGTATTTTTTTTCATTTGAACGCTCAATTTTTATGAGAGGTTTATTTTTTTTCTCAATTAAGCCAACTTGCAGATGATATCCAGAATGTGAAAACTGCATGGCAATAAATTACACTTCTAATGCTGCTGTGTGTAAATAGTTATTTGTGAAGCTAGTTCATTTTAACCACAGCTTGCAATATTCACAAGCAACAAGTGATTGTGCACCACTGCCAATGCAGTATCACCAAATATTTGCTTTAGGATTTTTTATCGACCACTTCAGCCCAATTTTAAAAGTGTAGTGACGCAGTTCGGAGACAGCAGTAATTGGAGGCACCTTTATTCCACACACAATGGGGACCACACGCACCCTACGTGGGTGTACACTGTGTATATATCTCAAACAGAACCGTCTATCGTCAGCGCCACTGTCTAGCTAGAAAAGTTGGCAGGCTGTCTTAGCTAGTGGCGTCCGGCGACGGCGAAGACGGCTGCGACGATGGTGGCGAGACGACAGCACGGCGAGGGAAGCCGCTTCCGGCGACAGCCCCGAGCTCTCGCCCGGGGCTCCCTCTTATCCCCCCGCCGTGGCCTGGCTCCGTCCTGGCCACGCCCCCCCTTCTGGAAGCTAAGAGCAGTTCCCAGGGCTTCCAGATGGACCCCTCCATGAACTCTGTCCTAGTGGTCTTCCCCCCATGTGTACTGTCGCCTGCTGACGTGTGTACTGCCGTACACTGTATTTATCACTTTCAGTCAGCAGACTGCGCTATTACGCTACATTTGGAATGTGCTAACCCAGCGGCCCCCAACCTTTTTGGCACCAGGGACCGGTTTCGTGGAAGACAATTTTTTTCACGGACCGGGGGAGGGGGGGGGTCATCATTGGGTCTTTTCAAAGAAGCTCTCCAGCGACGTTTGTTTATTACACATTGTGGCTACTCGGGGTTAGAGCTTGTGGGCTTACTCCTTGTGGCTACTAGGGGTTAGAGCTTGTGGGCTTACTCATTGTGGCTACTAGGGGGTTAGAGCTTGTGGGCTTACTCATTGTGGCTACTAGGGGTTAGAGCTTATGGGCTTACTCATTGTGACTACTAGGGGTTAGAGCTTGTGGGCTTACTCATTGTGACTACTAGGGGGTTAGAGCTTGTGGGCTTACTCCTTGTGGCTACTAGGGGGTTAGAGCTTGTGGGCTTACTCATTGTGGCTACGATGGGTTAGAGCTTGTGGGCTTACTCCATGTGGTTACTAGGGGTTAGAGCTTGTGGGCTTACTCATTGTGGCTACTAGGGGTTAGAGCTTGTGGGCTTTATACCAACACTGTGACTGAGACAAGTGCGCAGTGCGGGAAAGAGGCGCGGATGGAAGTGGTAAATAAAATAATGGGGGCGGGCCACACGCGGACTCACCGCTCACCTCCTGCTGCTGTGCGGCCCGGTTCCTAACAGGGGGTTGGGGACCCCTGTGCTAACCTACCAAGCAGGGTAGGTAAGCATTCTCATTCGTGAGATTCGATATTTCAAAGTCCGTATTTGTGGCGTCCATTGCATTAAGACGGGCAAAGTGCGTGTAATTTGGAGACGGACAAAGGCATCTCGGGGATCACAGATAGCTTGGTGGTGATGGCTATGCTGTACGTAGCCTCTAATCCAGCACCGCAAAGGCAGTGAGGGTGGCTGGACCGCACACGTTTTGCGAAAATCCCTTCCCATGGACGTCGAGGAGGTGCCACTCCCCGGCACGCCGGAAGAAGGCAGTACAGCAAAGTGCAGACTAAATATTGTAGGTCCCTTCTGTATGCGTGTATGTTGAACTTCTTTTGCACGGTACGGAGCCAATTGTACGAATTGGAGGTATCAACACTCATTAACTTAATTTGCAGAGGACTGCAGAGCTTGGCTAATTGTTGGTGTTGGCTCACAGCCTGTATGCCTGAGGTTGCTCAGCGATGGTGAGATGCAATTTGCATTGAATGATGACGCGATATGAAACTAAACATGAGTATTATCAATAGGTGATGTTTTAGTGCGTTAAACGGTGGCTGGATCACACGCACTCAGAGGTTCTGATTTGTAATCATGTTGAAAAGCGTGTCACTAAATTTCTGCCAGTAGATGAAGGCGCTATTTTAGTCAGTATTGGCGATGTAATGTGGGTTAAAGCTTGCACACCAATTGGAGGCTTTGGAAGATAAGCCTATAGAGGTGTTTCACGATAACATGCCACGTCACTTTCATGCAGTACAGAAGCAGCAGCTCGCCTGCGTTTAAGTGACTCGGTACAATGGTGAGCACAATGCTTGATAAGTAGGGACGTGCTCACCCAGCCATGGATAGAACTAAATAATGAAGCAATTCTGCTGGAGCTTTTCTTTTGTTGGCGGCAGGCTACCTATCTGTAATACCCAATTCTGACGTGGCATTGTGCTTGCCACTCACCCCTTCATGTGCCATGCCGGCCTGTTAAGGCTATATGGGGGATCTTTGTATTTGTGGAAAGAGTGAAGAGTTTTCCATACCTGGGCAGTGTGCTCATGACCAGCTCCGGTTTGACAACAGAGGTCTCATTCCGAGTCAGTCAAGCGGTATTAACTTTCCATCAGTTGCGTAAAGCTACCTGGTCTGTCACTCCCTATGAAGCTTCGATCTTCTCGGCCAGTCATGCCCTCCCTTCTCTACGCTTGCAAAATGTAAACCGCCCTAAAGGAAAATCTTCCCTGGTTAGAAACATTTAGGCTGGCCTGCCTACGATCCATCCTAGGTTTAACCAGGCTGGATTGTGTGAGGAGCTCACAGATCTTTGAAAGATCTGGACAAAATCCCATCGGTGAGCTCCTCTGGCAGGCAAGGTTGCATTAGTTGGATCATGTAGCCCACATGCCTAAACAGCTTTTGTTCGGCCAGATAGAGGGGGCTAAACGAGCACGGCACGAGCTAGAGAAGAGATGGAGTGATGTGGTACAAGAGGATGTGGAGCTGAGTGGACTGGTACCAGTGGTGTCTAGATCGGCCTAATTGGAGGAGGCTCGTGAATGCTGCTGATGGGCAGTTGGAGGCAGCTGCCCTCCAGCAACAACGTGCAGAGCGCCGGGTGGCTGAAGCACAGCAGATTGGCACAGTACAGGGCACAGGTGGTGCATCGGCCATTCATTTCAGTCAGTGGACCCCTGGCACCTGGGTCTGCCCCATAACCTCCTACCAGCGGGCCTTCGACACTTCACGTGGCCTCAACATGCACATAGCCTGGCACAAGCGACGTGGTGAGGTCACCGCCACTTAGTGGCGAATGGCGGTTGTTGTGTCGACCTGCATGGGTGGTCTGTGTAATGTAAAGGAAGGGTTGTTGGCGGCCGCAAAGTCCTAAACTTTTTAATGAAAAACAAATGGAACAGGTTCCCTCCTGTGAACAGCACTTACTCCAACACAGCATCGAGAAACAACGCGCACCACGGTAACTCCCGGGTCGGCCGCAGCGAGATTCTAAACGGCACCACCTCTCTGTGCCGTCACGAGCGCCGCCACCACCGGCCTGTCCCCCATCCCCCGAACGCCAACGACGACACCCGGCAACCTACCCGCCGGAAAAAAATTCACGGTGCTCAAGCGGTAAATGTCGTGGGTTTACTCTCCAGCACGCAAAGCGGCGGGATCGAAAGCGGTCGCTCATCGGCCACGGTTTATAGCAGCAGCTGTCAGAGTCGGGATCGAACCCACGACCTCCTGTAGACCGGGCGAGGTAACATCTCATAGCCACTGTGGTGATGATGATGATGAGAGAGTGAGAGAGACGCAAGCTCCAAATATACGGCAGCAGCTGTCAGAATTGGGATCGCACCTACAACCTCCTGTAGGGCTGCACGGATTCCTCCAGTATAAACAAAAGTTTCTGATGGATGTGAAAGTGACGTAACCCTGTGAGCCCCACCCGGCACGGCCAATGGGAGACGTTTGTCACTTGAACGGAGTGCGGTCGTTTAGTTACTGCCGCTGGTGGTGATCACCAAGCGGGACGTCAAACTCCACTGTCAACGTTGTGGGTTTGCTCTCCCAGAACACAATTGGTGTGCGCTAAAGTAGTAACGAATTGAAACTAAACTCAACAAAAATTTTTTCATTTTACCAGGCGAGGACCCACCGACCTACGCAGCTATTTTCATAAGCGACCCGGCCATCACAAACGATAGCTCAATGACGCGGCGTTATCGTCGTCGTGCGTGAAAATCTCCAGCGAGCGGCTCTCTGAACACAACTGACGGGGGCGACGAGCCACGCGCTCGCACACGTGGACCCCGTGACGCTTGTGCACGACGTGGGGTTTTTTGTATTTGTTTGTCGCTGTAACGTTTTTACCCCGGTGCCCCCGACCACAAGTCTGTGGGAAAAGAGCTTCACAGCTTGTCGGATTCCTACCTCCAGCGTAAATAAATATTTCCGATTCGAATTCCGTTTGCACTCAGGAGGCAATCGACTGGCGGTAACGACGAGAGGCTCCTGCCAAGCGCCGCAGGGAGTAGGCAGATGACCTGCGGGCAGCGTTAAGACCACAGGAATCTGATGCGCGGTGAGGCCAGTGGGCGAGGTCCTTTCTGCGTCGTTTTTTTTCCCCACGAGTTTTTTTTTTGGGGAACCCCTTGCGACCGCATTGGAGGGCAGGGAGGCGGGCGCGAAGGGAAGGACTCTCGCGTTGTTACCGGGGCGAGGTCACTTCCTGGCTCCGGTCACCGCGGCTTTGGCGGGGAAGGGGAAGCGAAGGAAGCCGTCGGATTGCGGCGACCTGCCCGGGGGGCTGCCGTTGAAAAACAACGGCCTCGGCGCAAACTCCGTCTCCCCGGGGCGGCAGCGCGGAGGCGTCGTCATCATCCAGCTCCACGCGTTTCCCTCCGCGCCTTGCGACGTTCGCGGGGTCGACGTCGCTGCTACCAGGGGGGGGGGGGGGGTGGGGGAAAAAATGACATTACGTACAAAACGTCACCGTATGAACCTATCCCCATTTTCCCTGCTTGGTCGGTTCCTAACAAAGTTCAAACATATCATTATCAGAGTTGTTTCTTTTCGTTTGCATTTTTGACTGCTTGTGTTGTGGTTATTGCAAACATGATCCCTTGTATAAAGGTGTCAGTTTTTGTTGTGCCAGCCAAAAGGGTAAAAACCTATTCCTATATCTTGTTACTGGCAGAGGAGGTCTCATAATGTAAAGGCTTACCCCGAGCCCTCAATACTCCCTGATGGTGCGCTGTTTTTGAGTTGTACGCCTTTTGGCGTCTTCTGGTCCAACACCAGTGGAGACTAGGCTCTAAGAAAAGCCGTCTCGGGTGTGGACCAATCAAATTCAAGGACACTGCCAATATTATTATCAGAGTTGTCTCTTTTTTGTTTGCATTTTGACTGCTTGTGTTGTGGTTATTGCAAACATGATGCCTTGAATAAAGGTATCAGTTTTTGTGCCAGCTAAAAGGGTAAAAACCTATTACTAAAGTTCAAACGGCCCTACCGAATCTCACTATGAACGGCGAGGACGCCGCGCCGTTCGGAGCCTCCTCCTCCTCCGCGCGTCTCCCCTCATCGATAGCGTAGGATCGCAGGCGGAGGCGATCGTACGAGACCTGCAGTTTCTTCTGCTCCCGGTCCCTCTCCAGCAGTTTCTCGGCAGCCTCGTTGTACCTCTTCTTGAACTTGGCCAGCTCGCTCTTGGCAAGCGAGAACTGCCGCTTCAGAGTGGCGACCTCCGTGACCTTGTTCTGGATCTCCTGCTTGAAGCGGTCCTCAGACTGCACCCTGAGCCTCTTTGATTTCGCGGCCAAGTGTTCCTGATACAGTCTCTCCTGGTGCATCTGCGAGATGGAAAATTTGATGGAATGTATTTTTAATCGGTTAAAGAGCCGTACGCGCAAGGGGACTTACGTGTAGAAGAATAACTCGGTTAATCATGCCTCTGGGAACGACGAAGCTCCAAAAAAATATCGAAAGAATGAAAAAAATATTCATAATTTTCGATTTAAAGCTTTCGTGACTGCAGGGATTCATCTTCTGGGTTATTTCGGTAAGGTCACGTAGAATGGAGATAAAATAATAACAGAATTTATTCTGTAATAATAAAAAAATAAAAATAATAACAGAATAAATTCTGTTATTATTTTTATTATTTTATCTCCATTCTACGTGACTTTGCTGAAAGAACCCAGAAGAAAAATATTCATAAATCACGCAAATTAATTCAAGAGTGACATCTTAAACGCTGTACATGTTCTAAGTAGTGCCACCGATAATAGACGGACTAAATATTAACTGCGTCATTCCAATGGTGCTCGCTAAATAAAGAAGTGCCTCCAAGTCTTTTTGTCTCCGAGTTAGTCACTACTTATGTTTGGAGTTTGCACGTTCTCCCAGTGGCCGTGTGGATTTTCTCCAGGTCCTCTGGTTTTTCCCTCCCAATGTTTAGAAACAACATCTAACGCGTTTTAGAGTATTTGACTGCTGTAAATTTCCACGTGATGATAACAGCCGCTTGGGTTGGGCTATCATTCGTGATGGCCAGGTCGCTTCTGCAAAAAAAAGAGGTTACGTAGCTCAGTGGGACTTTATCCGCTAAAATATAAAACATTTCAGTTTGTTACTTTTTAAAAATAATTTTTATTTTTAAAAAGTCACCGATCCGTCGCCGATACCTGAAAGATCCAGAATGAAAGCGCCCGCGAACATATCTCCTGGATGACGTCCGGCCCTAGGCCCGCCAGCACCATGGACTTGTGCTCCTCGGGGGGGTTCAAGCAGACCCGCACCACGTCCAGGCTGCCGCGCGGCAAGGCGCCGCACGCCGGGCAGGCGACCGCCCCCATCTTGAACTCGCGTTTGCCGTCCTCGTCGCAAAAGAGGTGCGAGCAGGAGGTGACCCAGGCGAAGTCGCCAACAATGCGCCGGCACTTCCTCAAGTTGCACACCAGAATTTCTTCGTGCGCCGACATTTCCTCCCCGCCTGACCACTGGCCCCGGGGGGCCGCCAGTTCTTCTGTTCCAGTCGCCGCCGTTCTGGTTGAGGGAAACGAATCGCGGGTGAAACACGTTTAGCATGGAGTGCGCGAAATGCGTTCGCGTTTTTTTTTTGCGAGCTCCTGCCGTTTATTGACCGGCTGAGAGCTCCAGAGAGAGCACCGGGGTGCGGTCTCGTTCGTTAAGGGCGGCGAGAGATCTTGGTCAGCGTAATGACGGAAGCAAGTGAGGTAAAGTACGATGGCGAAGCAAACAGAATTCAGTTGGGAGAGCGACGGTTTTAGAGGATAAATTGCTGAGCAGGGGGAGTGTTCTGACCTGCGGTTTGGTGAGTGGGTGGATGAGTTTGTGGGTGAGTGAGCGAACTTGTAAGTGGCTGATGGGCTGGGTGTATGCACGTTGAACTTATTTCACACCGTACAGAGCGAACCGTGCTAATCGGAGGTATGGGTAGAGGACAAGAAACTAAACACAAAGACCAGTGCAAAAGAAATTAGTTTTCAATCAAGATGATTTTAAAATGCACAGTTTCAGTGGATTCCTAATAGCAGAAGGAAAATGGTTCCAGACGGACGCAGAAGCGCATCTGAACGTGCGCAACGCTTGCCCAAAAACCTCTGCGAGGGTGAGTGTGTTGTGACCTGCAGGGTGGTGGGGTGAGTGGATGGGTTTCTGGGTGAGTGAACTTGTCAGTGGCTGACTGGTTCAGTGAGTGTCTTGTTGTGCCTGCAGTTTGGTGAGTGGGTGGGTGAGTTAGTGGGTGAGTGAGCCTGTGAGTGGCCGACTGGCTTTAGTGTGCTGTCGTGACCTGCAATGTGGTGAGTGGGTAGGTGGATGCGTTCGTGGGTGAGTGAACTAGTCAGTGGCTGGTTGGCTCAGTGAGTGTCTTGTTGTGCTTGCAGTTTGGTGAGTGGGTGCAAGTGAATTAGTGGGTGAGTGAGCCTGTCAGTGGCTGGCTGGCTTAGCGTGCTGTCGTAACCTTCAATGTGATGAGTGGGTGGTTGGATGAGTGAGTTAGTGGGTGAGGGAGCTTGTCAGTGGCTGACTAGCTGCGCGAATGTGCTGCTGTGACCTGCAGTGTGGTGGGTGAGTGAGTTAATGGGTGAGTGAGCTTGTCAGTGGCTGACTGGCTGTGTTGAGTCCTCACCACTTGAGATTGGGACGAATTGGGGAGGCTTTCGTTCCAGAAGTCGATTGACAATGGCAGAGGATAATGACTGCATGCCACACTCAATGTGCCGTCTGTATTCATCCGTATTGTTAATGTATGAATACGCCTGTTGCTCAGGAAAGCACCACTGAGTCTCAACTCTTCTTCAGGAGGGGTCCTGCCAAGTTTGCACAAGAGGGGGCGATGTTGCTGTGATCCCCCCACTGAGCCATTTCCAGGTAATCTGTTAGCTTTGGGATGTGGTTCTGGCAAGTACCAGTTCCACTGTGTTTGTGGGTTTAGCTATGGGAGGGAAACTCGGAGGAAACCAATGGAGATCACACACATGCCACTCTGTAGTACAGAGAGTGATCACACAAACCATTGCCGGACAGCTGGGATCACTCCGTGTACAGTGCTGTACAGTATCTATATGTGTAGGGGCCATCCCTTTCGTGCGTACGCAAAAATCCGTCAAAACCTGACCCCGTACGCACGCGGGCTTTTTACACACCCCCCCCCCCCCCCACCTGCCTACGTACGTTCGCCTGACGCATCACCCCCCCACCCCCTAGAATCCTGTAGAACGGCCGATATGTAATCCACGCAGAAACGATCAATTATTAATATTAACGTGTTTAAGCAAACAGATAGTCCACCGCCGGCTGCATTATCGAGGCTTCAACCCCCCCCCCCCTGTTTTCTATGCGTACATTGTGAGTAGACCCCCCCATACGCAAGCGTACGCATTTTAGGTAACCCCCTCCATGACAACGAACTAAATGGATGGCCCCGTATCGGGAAAAATCGGAGGACCCTGAGACAAATCCACGCAATCAACATGGGGAGAGAGACGCAGACTCCAAATATACAGCAGCAGGAGCAAGCGTGCTCAGGGCCTGGGCGCAAACCGACGATCTCCTGTAAGCCAGGCGAGGTAATTAACATCTCCTAGTCACCTTGATGACAACAGGCGAGGTAGTTAACATCTCCTAGTCACCTTGATGACAACAGGCGAGGTAGTTAACATCTCCTAGTCACCTTGATGACAACAGGCGAGGTAGTTAACATCTCCTAGTCACCTTGATGACAACAGGCGAGGTAGTTAACATCTCCTAGTCACCTTGATGACAACAGGCAAGGTAGTTAACATCTCCTAGTCACCGTGATGATGACAGGCGAGGTAGTTAACATCTCCTAGTCACCATGATGATAACAGGCGAGGTAGTTAACATCTCCTAGTCACCATGATGATAACAGGCGAGGTAGTTAACATCTCCTAGTCACCGTGATGATAACAGGCGAGGTAGTTAACATCTCCTAGTCACCGTGATTATGACAGGTGAGGTAGTTAACATCTCCTAGTCACCGTGATGATAACAGGCGAAGTAGCTAACATCTCCTAGTCACCGTGATGATAACAGGCGAGGTAGTTAACATCTCTTAGTCACCGTGATTGACAGGCGAGGTAGTTTACATCTCCTAGTCACCTTGATGACAACAGGCGAGGTAGTTAACATCTCCTAGTCACGGTGATGATGACAGGCGAGGTAGTTAACATCTCCTAGTCACCGTGATGATAACAGGCGAGGTAGTTAACATCTCCTAGTCACCGTGATGATAACAGGCGAGGTAGTTAACATCTCCTAGTCACCGTGATGACGACAGGCAAGGTAGTTAACATCTCCTAGTCACCGTGATGATAACAGGCGAGGTAGTTAACATCTCCTAGTCACTGTGATGATAACAGGCGAGGCAGTTAACATCTCCTAGTCACCGTGATGATGACAGGCGAGGTAGTTAACATCTCCTAGTCACCGTGATTATAACAGGCGAGGTAGTTAACATCTCCTAGTCACCGTGATGATAACAGGCGAGGTAGTTAACATCTCCTAGTCACCGTGATGATGACAGGCGAGGTAGTTAACATCTCCTAGTCACCATGATGACAACAGGCGAGGTAGCTAACATCTCCTAGTCACCGTGATGATAACAGGCGAGGTAGTTAACATCTCCTAGTCACCGTGATGACAGGCGAGGTAGTTAACATCTCCTAGTCACCTTGATGACAACAGGTGAGGTAGTTAACATCTCCTAGTTACCGTGATGATAACAGGCGAGGTAGTTAACATCTCCTAGTCACCGTGATGATGACAGGGAAGGTAGTTAACATCTCTTAGTCACCGTGATTATGACAGGCAAGGTAGTTAACATCTCCTAGTCACCGTGATGATAACAGGCGAGGTAGTTAACATCTACTAGTCACCGTGATGACAACAGGCGAGGTAGTTAACATCTCCTAGTCACCGTGATTATGACAGGTGAGGTAGTTAACATCTCCTAGTCACCGTGATGATGACAGGCGAGGTAGTTAACATCTCCTAGTCACCGTGATGATAACAGGAGAGGTAGTTAACATCTCCTAGTCACCGTGATGATAACAGGCGAGGTAGTTAACATCTCCTAGCACATTCCAAACACTGCACAGCAATCGAATCGCTGGGGATGGGAGGGGGGGGTGTAAAACGTCGTATTTCCAAGCAAAGTAAAATGTTGTGGACCCCATGAGGCTGATGAAAGTTTCGCCCTCACGAAAACGACGCTGGGTCGTGGCTCACAGGACGATACCAAATAAAAAATAAAATAAATGAATTAAATCCATCGCCTCACAACTTTTTGAGGGTTTCCCGCGCTTTTTTTTTATTGTTTGTGTTTAGTGAGACACCACGTCTGAGGGTAACCCTCAGACGTGGTGTCTCATCACTACTATGAGGCGACTTTTACTGGTAGGAAGGAAGATTGTAAACTGAGTGTACCAGCCTGCAATAGATTAATGTGTCCGTCCGTCCGTCCCCTTTCAATACTCTAACGAAGTGAAATCTCGTGTGACTGTCATCCTTTATTTAACCATGTGAGTGACGTCATTGAGAGTCACTCTCTTGTCACTGTCATCCTTTGTTTAACCACGTGAGTGACGTCATTGAGAGTCACTCTCTTGTCGCTGACATCCTTTATACTGGTAGTAGCGAAGATTGTAAACTGAGTGTACCAGCCTGCAATAGATTAATGTGTCCGTCCGTCCGTCCCCTTTCAATACTTTAACGAAGTGAAATCTCGTGCTGTTGGGGTGTAAAATCAGCAATAGACAGCGCAGAGACTTGACAAAATTCCAATGTTCCTACCAGGCCACCCTGCAGGGACCTGTTAACCCCTCCCCCCCAGCGTGTAATATTGTTTTTGTAGTTTATAAACACTCGGATTCCCGCACTTTTTATCGCTTGTTTCGTGACCTTCAAGGGGTGAGAAAAAAAATTAAGAACAAAAAACCCCCCTCAGACGTAGCAACTCCGAAGTCCTAAAAAAAAGCCGTGTAAAATTGTATTTATAATCAAACTACTCGGCAACGTAAAATAACAGCCCTCTGCTTGATATGAACCCCGAAGTGTTTAATGTGAGATATAGAAAAAAAAATATATAGTTTTTTGTTGTTTTTACCTCACAGCAATCCACACGCTCGGTGACGTCACCCTGCAGCTGCGCTCGTGACGTCACGGTGGGGGGGGGGTTGAGGCACGCGTGACGTCACGGTGCGGGAGAGTGGTTGCGGGCGACCGTGTGACGTCACGGACCCCCCCCGCACCCCTCCCCTTCCGCGTGACGTCACCCCTCGCGCTCGTGACCTGAACAAGGCAGTTGTTTCGATTTAAAGCTTTCGTGACTGCAAGGATTGATCTTCTTTGGTTCTTTCGGTAAAGTCACCACCACGTAGAATGAGAATAAAATAATAAATTGATAAAATAACACAATAAAATTCTCACGACGTTGCGGCCACAACACAAGTGGCCTTCATCAGGTGAAGGGACAAGACTGTCTGGAGGACAGCGCTGGAGCGAACACAGCCAAGCTCAGACCGCGACCTTTAAGCTGTGTGAGAAGAAACAGAGCGCCTTGACAAAGGAATTAGGATAGAATTTAGCATTGAAATAGCTGAGTGATTAGCTAAATTCAATGCTAATTCCTTTGTCAAGGGGTGCCTCTGCAGATGTGTATGCTTTAACTTTAACATAGCCATTTCTGTGACCAGTCACAAGCTAATCACTCAGCTATGTCAATGCTAAATTATATGCTAATTCCTTTGTCAAGGCGCTTTGTTTCTTCTCACACAGCTTAAAGGTCGTGATCTGAGCGTGGCTGTGTTCGCTCCAGCGCTGTCCTCCAGACAGTCTCGTCCCTTCACCTGATGAAGGCCGCTTGTGTTGTGGCCGAAACGTCGTGAGAATTTTATTGTGTTATTTTATTTTATCAAGCCTGTGTGTGTGAGAGATTGTCAGTCTGTGTGAGTGTGAGATTGTCAGACTGTGTGTGTGTGAGATTGTCTGCCTGTGTGTGTGAGATTGTCAGTCTGTGTGAGTGTGAGATTGTCAGCCTGTGTGTGTGAGAGATTGTCAGTCTGTGTGTGTGAGAGATTGTCAGTCTGTGTGTGTGAGAGATTGTCAGTCTGTGTGTGTGAGAGATTGTCAGTCTGTGTGTGTGAGAGATTGTCAGTCTGTGTGAGTGTGAGATTGTCAGACTGTGTGTGTGAGATTGTCAGCCTGTGTGTGTGTGTGTGAGATTGTCAGCCTGTGTGTGTGGGTGAGATTGTCTGCCTGTGTGTGTGTTTGAGATTGTCAGTGTGTGTGTGTGAGATTGTCTGTGTGTGTGTGTGTGAGATTGTCAGTTTGTGTGTGTGTGTGAGATTGTCAGCCTGTGTGTGGGTGAGATTGTCTGCCTGTGTGTGTGTGAGATTGTCAGTGTGTGTGTGTGAGATTGTCTGCCTGTGTGTGTGTGAGATTGTCAGTCTGTGTGTGTGTGTGAGATTGTCAGCATGTGTGTGTGTGAGATTGTCAGTCTGTGTGTGTGTGAGATTGTCAGTGTGTGTGTGTGTGAGATTGTCAGTCTGTGTGTGTGAGTTGTCTGCCTGTGTGTGTGAGATTATCAGTCTGTGTGTGTGAGATTGTCTGCCTGTGTGTGTGAGATTGTCAGTCTGTGTGTGTGAGATTATCAGTCTGTGTGTGTGTGTGAGATTGTCTGCCTGTGTGTGTGTGAGATTGTCTGCCTGTGTGTGTGAGATTGTCTGCCTGTGTGTGTGGGTGAGATTGTCTGCCTGTGTGTGTGTGAGATTGTCAGTCTGTGTGTTTGTGTGAGATTGTCTGCCTGTGTGTGTGTGAGGTTGTCAGTGTGTGTGTGAGATTGTCTGCCTGTGTGTGTGAGGTTGTCTGCCTATGTGTGTGTGAGAGATTGTCAGTGTGTGTGAGATTGTCAGTGTGTGTGAGATTGTCAGCCTGTGTGTGTGAGATTGTCAGTGTGTGTGTGTGAGATTGTCAGTCTCTGTGTGTGTGAGATTGTCAGTGTGTGTGAGATTGTCTGCCTGTGTGTGTGTGAGATTGTCAGTGTGTGTGAGTGTGAGGTTGTCAGTGTGTGAGTGTGAGGTTGTCAGTGTGTGAGTGTGAGATTGTCAGTGTGTGTGAGTGTGAGGTTGTCAGTGTGTGAGTGTGAGGTTGTCAGTGTGTGTGAGTGTGAGGTTGTCAGTGTGTGAGTGTGAGGTTGTCAGTGTGTGTGTGTGTGTGAGGTTGTCAGTGTGTGTGTGTGAGTGTGAGGTTGTCAGTGTGTGTGTGTGAGGTTGTCAGTGTGTGTGAGTGTGAGGTTGTCAGTGTGTGTGTGAGGTTGTCAGTGTGTGTGTGAGGTTGTCAGTGTGTGAGTGTGAGGTTGTCAGTGTGTGTGAGTGTGAGGTTGTCAGTGTGTGTGAGTGTGAGGTTGTCAGTGTGTGTGTGTGAGTGTGAGGTTGTCAGTGTCCGGCAAAACAACCCCCTACCTCCTCGCGGTGCCGGACGGGCAACTCTGTCGTGGACAGCGCTGTGGGGGGAGATCCAATTTTGATTGGCTCCTCCCCTCATGGCATATGTGTCCACCACAGGGGCTAAACGGGGGCTCTGGACGGGTGCGAGGGGCTGGTAACCCCTCCACCTTCAATTAATTACCACGAAACCACGAATTAAACTGAAATATGTAACAACTAAGCTTGTGCCGGAGGCCCCGGGGGGCCAGGCGTCTATGACGTCTCCTGGCCAAACCACAATTGGCGGAGCCAGGAGATTGAATACCTACCCTCGGGGCTACTCCAGAAACAACGAAAAGCTAATACGGGTGGCCACGTGGAATGTTCGAACGCTCACTGCAGAGGAGAGGCTGCCACTCCTCTGTCGGGAGCTGGACCGTTACCGCCTGGATCTATGCGGCATTCAGGAGGTCCGGTGGACCGGCTCTGGCTCCTGCCACCATGAGGGGTGGACAGTCCTCTACTCGGGGCAGCAGACTGCCAAACAACAGGGTGTGGCTCTTCTTTTGAACAAAAGAATGAAGGGGGCGTGGGAGCGTGGCGGTGAGGTGTGGGAAGCTGTAAGCCCCAGGCTACTTTGGGCTCGCCTTCCCATCAACCGGAGGCGAGGAATGGTGGTCGTGGTTACTTATGCCCCCACCGAAGACGAACATCCGTGGAGGGATGCAGGCAAAGCCGATGAGTCAGATGCCTTCTATGACCTCCTGTCACAGGTGCTGGCTAAAGTGGCCCCTCGGGATAGAGTCATCATGTTGGGTGACTTCAATGCCCGAGTTGGTCATGATACTGGCACCTGGTCTAGAGTGATTGGAGGGCATGGGCCAGATCAGCTCAATAACAACGGTAGGAGGCTGCTAGATTTTTGTGCAGCCCATGGGCTTGTAATTACCAACACGCTGTTCCGGCATCGGCGCATCCACACAACATCATGGATGCATGCCGGGTCCAAGCAAGAACATCTGCTGGACTACATAGTGACGGACCAGCGAATGCGAGCCCATGTCCTTGACACCAGGACCTACCGTGGAGCTGATCTGCCCTCTGACCATCGACTAGTCATCTGTAAGATGCGCCTGCCATTCTTCCACTCCGGTGGTGGGTGTACACCCAGGACCCCATTCCAACCTAAAGTGGCCTGGTCTCAGTTATCTGATGAAAGTTGCAAGCGAGAATTTCATCATCGCTTGCGGCTGGGATTGGCATCGTCCCCGACTCCTCCTGATGTCGAGGGTAAATGGGCGAGGTTTAGGACTGTGACTCATGCAGCTGCAATGGCTGCTTTGGGTACGCGGTCCAGACCTCCCCAGACACCCTGGATGACAGAGGAGTTGTTCAGGATGGTTGAGAAAAAGCGACAGGCCCACTGTCATCGGCTACAGAATCCCACGTCAGAGAATGAGGAGGCTTACCGCAGCCTTCGCTCGGAGGTTCGGAGAGCCGTGAGGCGCTGCAAGGATGGGTGGTGGTCGCGGGTTGCTGAGGAGATGGAGTCTGCCTCAGTGGCCCGTGATCACAAATCTCTATTTAACTCCATCAAAAAAGTAACCTGCAGCGCCACACCTATTACCATCATTAGGGGAAAAAACGGTGATCCAATTTCCGACCCCCAGGAACAGGTTCGCAGATTTGCTGAGCATTTCTGTGAGGTCCTGGGGGAGGGAAAATCCCTCAGCCAGGAAAACATCGTGGCACAAAGTGAGGATGACCCTGCTGAGGCTGCGGTGCCTCAAATATTGGATGAAATCACCCCCTGTGAGTGGCTGGCTGAGGTGCCATCTGCTGAGGAAGTATTGAAGGCAATCCGGAGTCTGAGACCAGGAAAGGCAGCGGGCAGAGATGATCTCCCAAGCGAAATGCTGAGGGAGGGTGGCGTTTGTGCACAGACTGCCCTATATGACATCATAACAACAGTCTGGACCACTGGACGGGTTTCGCAGGATTGGAAGGATGCCCTGGTGGTTCCCCTTTTTAAGAAGGGGGACCGCACAAACTGTAACAACTATAGGGGCATCTCACTCCTCAGTGTGCCGGGAAAGGTCCTGGCAAGGATTATTCAGCATCGTCTTGCCAGGCACGCTGAGGAGAGACTTGCGGAGCCACAATGCGGTTTCAGGAAAGGGCGGTCCTGCACGGATGCCATATTTTCTGTCCGTCTGCTACAGCAGAGGTGTAGGGAATTCCAACAAGACCTACATCTCTGCTTTATTGACCTGGTCAAGGCCTATGATACCATCAGTAGGCCTGGGCTCTGGGTCGTTCTTCGTGCTTTTGGAGTACCTGACCCTCTGCTCACGATCATTAAGGACCTTCATGATGGTGAGCGGGCCCGGGTAAAACTACGTGGCCGGGAGTCAGAGCCATTCCCTGTACACCTTGGGGTGTGACAGGGATGTCCTCTGGCTCCCACATTATTTAACATCTATTTTGACCACGTAGTTCGTGAAGCCTTCAATAGCTGTACCGGAGGAATCTCCATATGGTACAGATATAATGGGAGGCTAATCGATGCCCGGGTGCGGTCAAGGGATGGCTCCCTATTGCTCAACCACGTTATGTATGCTGATGATTTGCTAATAGCTGCTCAGTCAGAGGAGGAGTTGGAGACGCTGCTGCTGAGACTGGAGCGTGCCACTAAGAGGTGGGGCCTTACCATCAGCCCCACCAAAACTAAGCACCTGCCTGGGTATTTTGTACCATCGGACACTCCACCCCCACAACTCCCAATCGGTGATGGGGCAGTTGTGGAGAGAGTGGAGAGTTTCCCATACCTGGGCAGTGTGCTTATGACTGGCTCCAGTTTAACAGCAGAGGTCTCACTCCGAATCAGTCGAGCGGCAATATCTTTTCATCGGTTGCGTAACGCTGTGTGGAAGCTACCTGGTCTGTCGCTCCGCACTAAGCTTCAGGTCTTCTCGGCCACGGTCATTCCCTCCCTTCTCTACGCTTGCGAAACGTGAACCCCCCTAATGGAACATCTTCGCCGGTTAGAAACATTTAGGCTGGCCTGCCTACGATCCATCCTGGGTTTAACCAGACTGGATTGTGTGAGGAGCTCACAAATCCTTGAAAGATCTGGGCAGGGTCCCATCGGTGAGCTCCTCCGGCAGGCAAGGCTGCGATGGCTGGGTCATGTAGCCCGCATGCCCAGCCACCGCATGCCGAAACAGCTTTTGTTTGGCCGGATTGATGGGGCTAAGCGGGCGCGGCACGGGCTAGAGAAGAGATGGAGTGATGTGGTACAGGAGGACGTGGAGCTGAGTGGACTTGCCGATGACTGGTACCAGCGGTGTCAAGATCGGCCTCTGTGGAGGAGGCTCGTGAAGGATGCTAGTGGGCAGTTGGAGGCAGTCGCCCTCCAACAACAACGGAGGGCGGAGGAGCGATGCTCACAACAGCGAGCGGAGCGCCGGGTGGCTAAAGCACAGCAGGTTGGCACAGTAGGGGGCACAGGTGGTGCATCAGCCAGTCATCTCAGTCAGTCGACCCGTGGCACCTGGGTCTGCCCCGTGACCTCCTGCCAGCGGGCGTTCGACACTTCACGTGGCCTCAGGGTGCACATAGCCTGGCACAAGCGTCGTGGTGACGTCACCGCCACTTAGTGGCGAATGGCAGTTGTTGTTGTTGGTTGTCAGTGTGTGTGTGTGTGAGGTTGTCAGTGTGTGTGAGTGTGAGGTTGTCAGTGTGTGAGTGTGAGGTTGTCAGTGTGTGAGTGTGAGGTTGTCAGTGTGTAAGTGTGAGGTTGTCAGTGTGTGTGAGTGTGAGGTTGTCAGTGTGTGTGAGAGTGTGAGGTTGTCAGTGTGTGTGTGTGTGAGGTTGTCAGTGTGTGTGAGTGTGAGGTTGTCAGTGTGTGTGTGAGTGTGAGGTTGTCAGTGTGTGTGTGAGTGTGAGGTTGTCAGTGTGTGTGTGAGGTTGTCAGTGTGTGTGTGAGTGTGAGGTTGTCAGTGTGTGTGTGTGAGGTTGTCACAGTGTGTGTGTGAGGTTGTCACAGTGTGTGTGAGTGTGAGGTTGTCACAGTGTGTGTGAGTGTGAGGTTGTCACAGTGTGTGAGTGTGAGGTTGTCACAGTGTGAGTGTGAGGTTGTCACTGACCCTGGTGAATCTTCGTCGTTGTCAAGGCCGCAGGCTTCACCTCCCTCACGACTCTCAAAATGGCGGCGAGCGAGGAGGGGGAGGAGCCAGAAAACTCCGCGTCACGTGGGAGGGGAGAAACTGAAACCTGATTGGCTCCAAGGCGGAGAGATTTTTATTTTTTTTACGGGAAAACTTTATTCTTTTTAACCGTACGACGGATTTACAAAACTCACCATCAACAATAAACACTCGCGTTGGTATTAGCGCGGTCTGATTAAAAATTTTTTTAAAAGTTATTGGTTACATAAATATTTATAAAACGCGGTAATATCAGAAATCTCATCTGAGTTCCAAAAAAAATGACCCAAATGATATTCCGTATTCTTAGCTCTTTCGGTAAAGTCACGTTGAAGGGAACCAATAAAATAATAAAATATATATGAAACAATAAAAATTCTCACGACGTTTTGACCATAACACAAACGGTCGTCATCAGGTGTGTCGGTTTGCATAAATTTATTTATTTTTAAACGGTGTATTTATGTATTTTTAAACGTTAGCACCACGCGCAGCGATTTGGCAGTTTATTTAGAAGGACTAGTCCATCTATGTTCTGAAAAGAGGAGGGGGAAGACGAAAAATTAATGTATGCTGTCTGAAAGCCACTGTAAGCGTGAATAATCAATTAAGACCTGAAATGGTTTATCAAATCGTTCCAATGATTGCTAAGCCAGAATCCATCTTCTCGGTTGAAATTGTCTCTGTGCTTGTATATGTGGATAGCCTCATGAACGAATCTCTCATGGTAGCCAGATGGCTTACAAAGAACCTCTGTCTTGGAAAAGTCAATGTCACGTGAGCCTTGCTAGTGACGTCATGTCACCAAGGTATTCACCCCACCCCCGTCCAGCGCGCCCTTGAGAGTGACGTCACCTCTGCTTGGTCACTGCCGATATCTGTTCCGGTACAATCCTTATTTGGGCAAAGCTACGCCCAGTGACTGGTGGCTCATTAACATAATGAGTTCGTGAAAGCCGTCGCGAGTTTATTGGGACGGGTTCAGCACCCACGCCCCCATCCCTCGACATATGGCCCGGGCTCATTAACATAATTTTATTCAGTTACGGAGCCGCTCGTGGTAGGGGAGTGTCTTGTACCCCGGACGTGACGTCATGTTACCTGCTGCTGTTGTGTGACGTCACGAGGTAACAGGAAGCGATCGCTTCGCTCTTGCACTGAAATCCGAGGTGAGAAATTATGATCGTGTTGGTGGTCGTGGTTGTTGTGGTGGTGGTGGTTGTGGTGGTGGTGGTTGTTGTTGTTTACCAAGGTAGAGCCCCTCTCTCTTTCGTAGGGATGTCAGTTGAGTAGCAGCGAGCATGGGAATCGATGTCCAGGTTGGAACTTTACAACGCGGGGCCTAGCCACGCAGGGCCTTGCCTCCTGCCCTCGCCTGATTGCGTTCACTTTAATTATCTCGCTTAAGTTTAATTTGTCTTCACCCGGCTCGCCACTTTGTAACTTTGTTTTATTGTAAATATTCACGCAGTTTTTATTTATTTTCACCAGGCCAAGCCCGCTTGAGCTGCTATACCGCTCTTGTTATCAGAAGCGACCTGCCCACAACAACACAAGGTGAGGCTTTGTCAACGTGTGTGAATGTTTTGACTTAAAACTTTGGTGACTGCAGGAATTAATATTCTTGGTTCTTTCGGTAAAGTCACGTAGATAGAAAATAAAATAATAAAAATAAATGAAAAATACAATTTTTAAAATAAAGTAATAAACCCACGACGTTTCGATCGCAACACAAGTGGTCTTTATCTTATTGAATTTAATCTGTTATTTTTATTTTCTATCTACGTGACTTTACTGAAAGAACCAACAATACGTGCGTCAATGTCTATCGGTCAAAGACGCTAAGCGCGTGCCGCTGTTGACTCTGAATGTGTGGAGGGGAACACCTTCACCACGGGGAGAGAGAGACAGAGACACTGATAGCCTCGGCTATGTTGATTGATCCTCGATGCATTACTTGGTGGAGTGAGGAAGAATTAATGCTGAGCAGATGAAGGTGGCCAGGCATGGTTCTGGTCACACCACCACCTGTTTACTCATGGCAGTGTGTGACAGTGTCAAGTTTGTGTTTGCAGTAAAGTCTATTACCTCTATTGCACACGGAGGTTATATCAAAACAATAGTTTATTTTTGTTTTCCTAAGGAACTCTTTATAAGAATGGAAACAGGAGGTGAACACAGCACACACATTCAGCTGAAGTCGGAACTGTTCATCCACAGCATTCAAGGACATCTGAGCCTGTATTCACACCTCTAAGTTCTGATTGAACGTTAATTTATGCATTTCTGCATAACACAAATAGTATTGTTTTCAACACCCTTTGCTATGTCAGCTGAATTTAGCTTTCATAAATATTCCTTTTGTAGTCAGACAGCTGAAATTGTGTGCTTAGAGTTTTGAGTTAACATTCATCTTGAAGATATGAAGGCTTCCAGGCATATTAATGAGTTAACATTCATCTTGAAGATATGAAGGCTTCCAGGCATATTAATGACATTTTATCTCTCATTGTGTGCCATAACAGCCCGTGGAGAGAAACCCTTCAGGTGCACTCTGTGCTGGAAGGCATTTGCAGATTCATCAAATCTGATTCATTTGGAAAACTTTTTCACTACATCATGAATATATTAATAAGTATAGACGTGTAAGTCACGTGTGTATTCCTCTGTGCCTGACGTGTAGATGGTGTGGATATTATTTTTTTCTGTCTGCAGCTGACGCTTCCTCTGCAGAATTGGTCTGATGGAGCAAAGGCACTCAGCGCAGCTCGGTACGACAAGTCAACAATGCAACCAGCGTGCATACAGCACGGACCGGACTGGAAATTTGACACGGCACCAGAGAACTCACACAGGAGAGAAACTCTTCAAGTGCACTGTGTGTAACAAGGCATTTGCATGGCCATCAGTTTTTCAGAACCACCAGAGAACACACACGGGAGAGAAACCCTTCAGGTGCAGTGTTTGTGGGAAGGCATTTTTATGGTCATCTGCTCTTAAAAAACACCAGAGAACACACACGGAAGAGAACCCCTTCAAGTGCAGTGTGTGTGGGAAGACATTTTCAGATTCATGTACTCTTAAAACACACCAGAGAACACACACGGGAGAGAAACCCTTCAGGTGCAGTGTTTGTGGGAAGGCATTTTTATGGTCATCTGCTCTTAAAAAACACCAGAGAACACACACGGAAGAGAACCCCTTCAAGTGCAGTGTTTGTGGGAAGGCATTTTCAGATTCATTTGCTCTTAAAACACACCAGAGAACACACACGGGAGAGAAACCCTTCAAGTACAGTGTGTGTGGGAAGACATTTTCAGATTCATCTGCTCTTAAAAAACACCAGAGAACACACACGGGAGAGAAACCCTTCAGGTGCACGATCTGCGGGATGGCGTTTGCACAGTCACCACATCTTATAGTACACCATAGAACACACACGGGAGAGAAACCCTTCAGGTGCACGATGTGTGGGATGGCGTTTACACAGTCATGTAATCTTGTAAAACACCAGAGAACACACACGGGAGAGAAACCCTTCAAGTGTACTCTGTGCGGGATGGCGTTTGCACAGTCACCACATCTTATAGTACACCATAGAACACACACGGGAGAGAAACCCTTCAAGTGCAGTGTGTGCGTGAAGGCATTTGCACATTCATCTGCTCTTAAATCACACCAGAGAACACACACAGGAGAGAAACCCTTCAGGTGCAGTGTGTGTGGGAAGACATTTTCAGATTCATCTGCTCTTAAAAAACACCAGAGAACACACACGGGAGAGAAACCCTTCAGGTGCACGATCTGCGGGATGGCGTTTACACAGTCATATCATCTCATATTACACCAGAGAACACACACGGGAGAGAAACCCTTCCAGTGCAGTGTTTGTGGGAAGGCATTTTCATGGTCATCTTCTCTTAAAAAACACCAGAGAACACACACGGGAGAGAAACCCTTCAAGTGCAGTGTGTGTGGGAAGACATTTTCAGATTCATCTGCTCTTAAAAAACACCGGAGAACACACACGGGAGAGAAACCCTTCAGGTGCACGATCTGCGGGATGGCGTTTACACAGTCATATCATCTCATATTACACCAGAGAACACACGTGAGAGAAACCCTTCAAGTGCAGTGTGTGTGGGAAGACATTTTCAGATTCATGTAATCTTGTAATACACCAGAGAACACACACGGGAGAGAAACCCTTCAAGTGCAGTGTGTGCGTGAAGGCGTTTGCACAATCATCTGATCTTGTAAAACACCAGAGAACACACACAGGAGAGAAACCCTTCAAGTGTACTCTGTGCGGGAAGCCGTTTGCAGATTCATCAACTCTTCGAAGACACCAGAGAACACAAAAGCATCGGAAGATCCACAAGGAGCAGAGTCGGAGTCTGAAATCAGCTTGTGAAAGTCAAAGTGCCGCAATGAGCCCATCCCTCATGAAACAAGAACCGGACGAAAATCCCAGCTTGGACACTTTTAAAGGTATCAAGGTGAAATATGAAGAGGTGATGGTGAAATGTGAAGAAGTGATGAGCGAAGAAGTGAAGGTAAAATGTGAAGATGAAGATTCAACTCCAAAATGGGACCTTCACATCGTGAAGCAGGAGGAGAATTCTGACTGTGAGTCAGAGTGAGGCAACTCCCAGCAGTTTGTGGAAGTGGAGGTGTGGGTGGACTTGCTCCTAGACAATACAAAGTCAAGCGGAGACCCGGTAGATGTGTAAGCCAGAGACGATGTCGCTACAATAGATGCACCTTTGTCACAGGCCTTTAATGACAAGAACGTGAAGTTGAACACTTTGTGGGCCCGTGGGTTGGGTAGATCTCTAACCAGGAGCAAGAGCCAATAAGCTCCCAAGCATTCACTATGTTATCATAATAATTGATTTTACATGGTGCTTGCTTAATCGCCTCAGCAACTCGGAGTTTTGTATCTCATCTCACGCTCGAAGAGCATCCCAAAGTAGCAGCTGCCCCTGTGTGGCACAAGGTGGTGGCCCTGCACCGGCCTGCATGTGGACAAGAGCCTGTCAGTAGGGGGCGATGATTGATGCGTCATCTCAGTTGTGTAGTTTGTAGGTAATGTTTAGAATTTGCTACATTTTCACTCAGACGCCAGCATGCAATGGCCTACTCGTTTTGAATGACAATAGTATGTTTTACATACACTCTGAAGCAGACTGCAACTTTTTTTAAAAGCTTGTTAATACGATGTAATGTGATGCAGTATATTTCACTGCAGTAATCCAATTTTGTTAATATGCCTGTCAATAATTTAAAATGTATACTTGTCTGGTTTTGTGCATACTTGTAACATTTGATCTGTAACGGTCAAACATTGAATAAGTGATGTTAGGACAAAGTGTGCTTGTGTGTTTGGAAGTAACGTACAGAGAACTCAGGTGAGACCCGTTGTTCTTGTGATACAGGTCAAACAGTGTTTTTGTGTTCCACGAAGCATCTGGAGCTACTCATTGTCTTTGAAATAGGGAGCACGCTCGGATCATTCATCAGTTACAAGGCATACCACTTGAAAGTTACACGTATAGGAGGAGGTACATTCTCTACAACACGAATTGTAGTTTTGTCTTACGTGTTGACGTAGATTTTGTCTAACTGGGACTAGAAATGCACCTTGCTGATTCACGTCTGGATGTTCGTACCTATCGGTTGAAGCAAACCCTACTGCTGTTGTTGAGACGCTGTGCACCATTTCATGGTCCAACACGTTGACGGCCTTCAGGCCAGGAAAGTCACAACATTTGCACACGAAGGACGCATTCACGCAAGTACCCCATGCTCCGTTTTGAAGTTTTAAAATGAAACATCTTTGAATTGTGTTGTGTTTTGAATTAGATGATTTTATTTCCTCATTAAAAGCTTGTATCAATTTACATCTGGAAGACTTCATTGAAAAAGACATTTCGTGTGAATTTTCTCTCGTCATTAAGTAGATGGCCTTGCCGGGGGTTCGGACACACACAGTGTACACACACACAGTGTACACACACAATGTACACACAGTGTACACACACACAGTGTACACACACTGTACACACTGTGCACACACAGTGTACACACACACAGTGTATACACATAGTGTACACACAGTGTACACACAGGGTACACACACAGTGTATATACACACAGTGACACAGTGACGCACAGTGACACAACAACAACCGCCATTCGCCACTAAGTGACGGTGACGTCACCACGACGCTTGTGCCAGGCACAGTGACACACAAAGACAAAGATCCCCCGTGTAGCCTTAACAGACTGTAGGGGCAAGTGCTGTTAGCGAGCACCTATGAAGGCCGGAACGGTACACGAGGGGGTGGGTGGCCAGCACCACGCCCGACCGCCTTTGTCTCCCTAGTGGCGATATTTACACACCGCACCAGGTACTCAGTGACACAGTGTATACACATAGTGTACACACACACACAGTGCACATGCACACAGTGTATACACAGTGTATGTCCACGTTGTTGCTGAGCTCACATACCCAAGGGAGGGAGCAATGGAAAATTAATCTAAATCAACTTAAACTCCAACTCTGTGACGTCACCACTCAGCATTACCTCTTCGGCGTGAAACGCCAGGGGGAGGTGTACATCGCTAGTGACGTCATGTCACCAAGGTATTCATCCCTCCCCCGTCCACCGCGCTCTTGAGCATGACGTCAACTCCGCTTGGGTCACTGCCGATATCGCTCCAGTGGCAATCCTTATTTGGGCAAAGCTACGCCCAGTGACTGGTAGCTCATTAACATAATGTGACCGTTAAAGCCGTCGAGAGTTTATTGCGACGGGTTCAGCGCACACGCCCCCATCCCTCGACATATGGGCCGGTCTCATTAACATAATTTTTTTTTGTCTACAAACTAAGTCGCCTCTGTGGTAGTAGTTACATTGGAGAAACCAAACGCCATGTCTCGGACCGCATTCGTGAACACAAAGCAGACCTTAAACACGGTTGGACCAACACCTCGGCCGTGGCAGATCATTGTTCTAATTCAGTAGGCTCACATGCCACTGACTTTTCCAAGACAGAGGTTCTTTGTAAGCCATCTGGCTTCCATGAGAGATTCGTTCATGAGGCTATCCACATATACAAGCACAGAGACAATTTCAACCGAGACGATGGATTCTATCTTAGCAATCATTGGAAAGATTTGATAAACCATTTCAGGCCTTAATTGATTGTTCACGCTTACAGTGGCTTTCAGACAGCATACATTATAAAAAAAATTTCGTCTCCCCCCTCTTTTCAGAATATAGATGGACTAGTCCTAAATAAACTGCCAAATCGTTGCGCGTGGCGCTAACGTTTTTTTTATAAATAAATAAATGCGCCGTTTAAAAATAAATTTATGCAAACCAACACACCTGAAGACGACCGTTTGAGTTATGGTCGAAACGTCGTGAGAATGTTTTATTGTTTTATATATATTTTATTATTTTGTTGTTTCCCTTCAACGTGACTTTACCGAAAAAAACTAAGATTATAATTTTTTCAGTTAGCCGCTCTTGGGAGGGAAGTGACGTCATGCTACTTCCTGCTGTCGCGAGGTAACAGGAAGCTGCCGTGTGCGCGCTTGCACTGAAATCCGAGGTGAGAAATTATGATCGTGTTGGTGGTCGTGGTTGTTGTGGTGGTGGTGGTTGTGGTGGTGGTGGTTGTTGTTGTTTACCAAGGTAGAGCCCCTCTCTCTTTCGTAGGGATGTCAGTTGAGTAGCAGCGAGCATGGGAATCGATGTCCAGGTTGGAACTTTACAACGCGGGGCCTAGCCACGCAGGGCCTTGCCTCCTGCCCTCGCCTGATTGCGTTCACTTTAATTATCTCGCTTAAGTTTAATTTGTCTTCACCCGGCTCGCCACTTTGTAACTTTGTTTTATTGTAAATATTCACGCAGTTTTTATTTATTTTCACCAGGCCAAGCCCGCTTGAGCTGCTATACCGCTCTTGTTATCAGAAGCGACCTGCCCACAACAACACAAGGTGAGGCTTTGTCAACGTGTGTGAATGTTTTGACTTAAAACTTTGGTGACTGCAGGAATTAATATTCTTGGTTCTTTCGGTAAAGTCACGTAGATATGAAATAAAATTAAAATAACAGCTAATAAAATGAAAAAATAATTGTAAATAAGGCAAAAAAACTCACGTTTTGATCGCAACACAAGTGGTCTTTATTTAATGTAATTGTATTATCTGTTATTGTTATTTTCTATCTACGTAACTTTACTGAAAGAAACAAGAATACGTGTGTCAATGTCTATCGGTCAAAGACGCTAAACGGAGTGACGCGCAAACTCCAAATATACAGCAGGCGTCAGGGTCGGGATCGAACCCACGACTTCCTGTATACCAGGTGAGGTAGTTAACATCTCATCACGGAGAGAGACACGCAAACTTCAGTTAGCCTCAGCTATGTTCGTTGATCCTCAATTAATTACTTGGTGGAGTGAGAAAGCATTCATGCCGAGCAGATGAAGGTGGCCAGGCGTGATTCTAGACACGCCACCGCCTGTTTATCCAGTGACAGTGTACAGTTTGTGTTTGCAGTAACGTCTATTAACTCTGTTGAACACGGAGGTTATAGCGTAACAATAGTTTATTTTTGTTTTCCTCTGGAACTCTTTGTAAGAATGGAAACAGGAGGTGAACACAGCACACACATGCAGCTGAAGTCGGAACTGTTCATCCCAGCATTCACGGACATCTGAGCCTGGATTCACACCTCTAAGTTGCGATTGAACGTTAATTTATGCATTTCTGCCTAACACATAGTATTGTTTTCAACACCCTTTGCTATGTCAGCTGAATTTAGCTCTCATAAATATTCCTTTTGTAGCCAGACAGCTGAAATTGTGTGCTCGGAGTTCTTGGTGAACATTCATTTTGAAGATACGAGGGCTTCCAGGCATGTTTATAACCATTTGCGCTCTCATTGTGTGCCATAACAGCCCGTGTGATGAATTTGGCAAACGTTTTTACTACATCATGAATATATGAATAAGTATAGACTTGTAAGTCACGTGTTACTGTGTATATATGCATTCCTCTGTGCCTCGATACTGACGTGTAGATGGTGTGGATATTTTTTTCTGTCTGCAGCTGACGCTGGTCTGATGGAGCAAAGGCAGTCAGCGCAGCTCGGTATGACAAGTCAACAATGCGACCAGCGTGCATACAGCACGGATCGGACTGGAAATTTGACACGGCACCAGAGAACTCACACAGGAGAGAAACCCTTCAGGTGCACGATGTGCGGGAAGGCATTTGCACAGTCATCTGTTCTTAAAGAACACCAGAGAACACACACAGGAGAGAAACCCTTCAAGTGCACTGTGTGTGGGAAGGCATTTTCACAGTCCCCACATCTTCAAGTACACCAGAGAACACACACAGGAGAGAAACCCTTTAAGTGCACTGTGCCTGGGAAGGTGTTTGCATGGCTATCAGTTCTTCAGACCCTCCAGAGAACTCACACAGGAGAGAAACCCTTCAAGTGCACTGTGTGTGGGAAGGCGGTTGCACATTCATCAAATCTGCAAAGACACCAGAGAACACACACGGGAGAGAAACCGTTCAAGTGCACTGTGTGTGGGAAGGCATTTTCACAGTCATCTGTTCTTAAAGAACACCAGAGAACACACACAGGAGAGAAACCCTTCAAGTGCACTGTGTGTGGGAAGGCATTTTCACTGTCATCTGTTTTTAAAAAACACCAGAGAACACACACTGGAGAGAAACCCTTCAGGTGCATTTTGTGCGGGATGTTTGCACAGTCATCAAATCTTCAAGTACACGAGAGAGCACACACGGGAGAGAAACCCTTCAGGTGCACTCTGTGCGGGAAGGCGTTTGCACATTCATCAAGTCTTAAAGTACACCAAAGAACACACAGGAGAGAAACCCTTCAGGTGCACTCTGTGCAGGAAAGCGTTTGCACATTCATCAAGTCTTAAAGTACACCAAAGAACACACAGGAGAGAAACCCTTCAGGTGCACTCTGTGCAGGAAAGCGTTTTCACAGTCACCACATCTTAAAGTACACCAGAGAACACACACGGGAGAGAAACCCTTCAGGTGCACTCTGTGCGGGAAGGCGTTTGCACATTCATAAAATCTTCAAGTACACCAGAGAACACGGAAGCATCTGAAGATCTGCAAGTAGTGGAGTCTGAAATCAGCTTGTGAAAGTCAAAGTGCCACAATAAGCCCATCCCTCATGAAACAAGAACCGGACGAAAATCCCAGCTTGGACACTTTTAAAGGTATCGAGGTGAAATATGAAGAAGTGATGGTGAAGAGCGAAGAAGTGAAAGTGAAATGTGAAGATGAAGATTCAACTCCAAAATGGGACCTTCACATCAATGGAGACAACGTGAAGCAGGAGGAGAATTCTGACTGTGAGGCAGAGCGAGGCAACTCCCAGCGGTTTGTGGAAGTGGAGGTGTGGGTGGACTTCTTCCGAGACAATACAAAGTCAAGTGGAGACCCGGTAGATGTGTAAGCTTGAGACAATGTCGCTACAATAGATGCACCTTTGTCACAGGCCTTTAATGACAAGAATGTGAAGTTGAACACTCAGTTCTTAGGTTCAACCTGCAGAGTAAGGGCGAGCGGCCAGTCTTTGTGGACCTGTGGGTTGGGGAGATCTCTAGCCAGGAGCGAGAGCCAAGAAGCCCCCAAGCATTCACTATGTTATTATAATTGCATTCATATGGTGCTTGCTTAATCGCCTCGGCAACTCGGAGTTTTGTATCTCGTCTGAAACACTCGAAGAGCATCCCCAAGTAGCAGCTGCCCCTGTGTGGCACAGGGTGGTGGCCCTGCACCGGCCTTCATTTATTTTGGTTTTTTTTCCGCCTGAGGACGACCGCTTGTGTTACGATCGAAACTTCGTGATCTATTATTATTTTGTCTACCTACGTGACTTTACTGAAAGAACCAAAGAGTATGTGAACAAGAGGCTGTCAGTAGGGGGCGATGATTGATGTTTCATCTCAGTTATGTAATTTGTCGCTAATGTTTAGAATTCGCCAGCATGCAATGGCCTACTCGTTTTGAATGACACAATAGTATGTTTTACATCCACTGTTAAGCAGATGGTGTATTTTTTAAATAGCTTCTTGTTAATACGATGTAACCTGATGCAGGATATTTCACTGCAGTAATTCAATTTTGTTAATATGCCTGTCAATAATTAAGAATGAATACTTGTCTGATTGTGCGTGTACATGTAACATTTTGTCTATGAGGGTCAAACATTGATTAAGTGTTCAAATCTAGATTGATTAAGTGATGTTAGGACAAAGTGTGTGTGTGTGTTTGGAAGTAACCTGTACAGATAACTCAGGTGAGATCCGTTGTTCTTGTGATACAGGTATAAGGGTACTTTTGTGTTTCACGAAGCGTCGGCCTCTGCAGCAACTCATTGTCTTTGAAATAGGAAGCACACTCGGATCATTCATCAGTTACAAGGCATACCACTTAAAGTTACATGTAGCGGAGGAGGTACATTCTCTACAACACGAATTGTAGTTTTGTCTTACGTGTTGACGTAGAGTTTGTCTAACTAGGACTAGAAATACACCTTGCTGATTCACGTCTGGATGTTCGTAACCATCGGTTGAAGCAAACCCCACTGCTGTTGTTGAGACGCTGTGCACCAATAATGGTCCAACACATTGACGGCCTTTAGGCCAGGAAAGTCACAACATTTGCACACGAAGGACGCATTCATGCAAGCACCCCATGCTCCGTTTTGAAGTTTTAAGATGAAACATCTTTGAATTGTGTTGTGTTTTGAATTAGATGATTTTATTTCTTCATTAAAAGCTTGTATAAATTTACATCTGGAAGACTTCATTGAAAAGGACATTTCGTGTGAATTTTCTCTCGTCATTAAGTAGATGGCCTTGCCGGGGGTTCGGTTGGATGCGGACACACACAGTGTACACACACACACAGTGTACACACACACAGTGTATACACACATAGTGTACACACAGTGTACACACAGTGTACACACACAGTGTATACACACATAGTGTACACACACAGTCTACACACACACAGTGTACACAGTGTACACACACAGTGTACACACACAGTGTATACACACAGTGTACACACACAGTGTACACACACACAGTGTACACACACAGTGTATACACAATAATGTCCACGTTGTAGCTGAGCCCACGCACCCAAGGGAGGGAGCAATGGAAAATGAATCTAAATCAACTTAAACTCCAACCCCGCTCTGTGACGTCACCACTCAGCATTACTTCATCGGTGTGAAACGCCAGGGGGAGGTGTACCTCGCTAGTGACGTCATGTCACCCAGTTATTCCACCGCGCTCTTGAACACGACGTCACATACGCTGGGGTCACTGCCGATATCGGTCCAGTGCCACTCCTTATTTGGGCAAAGCCACGCCCAGTGACTGGCGGCTCATTAACATAATGTGTTCGTTAAAGCCGTCGCGAGTTTATTGCCACGGGTTCAGCACTCACGACATTTGGGCGGAACATTAACATAATTTATTCATTTTTTAATTTATTTAGTTACAGAGACGCTCATTGTGGGAGGAGCGTGTCTCGTACCCCGGATGTGACGTCACGTCACCTGCTGCTGCGTGACGTCACGAGGTAACAGGAAGCTATCGCTTCCTGCACTGGAATCCGAGGTGAGAAATTCTCATCGTTGTGGTTGTGGTGGTTGTTGTGGTGGTTGTTGTTTACCAAGGTAGAGCCTCGCTCTCTCTCGTAGGGATGTCAGTTGAGTAGCAGCGAGCATGGGAATCGATGTCCAGGTTGGAACTTTACAACGCGGGGCCTAGCCACGCGGGGCCTTGCCTCCTGCCCTCGCCTGATTGCGTTTACTTTAATAATCTCGCTTAAGTTTAATTTGTCTTCACCCGGCTCGCCACTTTGTAGCTTTGTTTTGTTGTAAATATTCACGCAGTTTTTATATTTTTCACAAGGCCAAGCCCGCTTGAGCTGCTATACCGCTCTTGTTATCAGAAGCGACCTGCCCACAACAACACAAGGTGAGGCTTTGTCAACGTGTGTGAATGTTTTGACTTAAAACTTTGGTGACTGCAGGAATTAATATTTTTGGTTCTTTCGGTAAAGTCACATAGATAGAAAATTTAATGAAAATAACAGAAAATAAAAATAATTTTAAAAATTGTAAATAAAGCTAAAAAAACTGACGTCGTTTTGATCGCAACACAAGTGGTCTTAATTTAATGTAATTGTATTATCTGTTATTGTTATTTTCTGTCTACGTAACTTTGCTGAAAGAAACAAGAATACGTGTGTCAATGTCTATCGGTCAAAGACGCTATACGGAGAGATGTGCAAACTCCAAATATACAGCAGGCGTCACGGTCGGGATCAAACCCACGACTTCCTGTACACCAGGTGAGGTAGTTAACATCTCACCACGGAGAGAGACACGCAAACTCCAGTTAGCCTCGGCTATGTTCGTTGATCCTCGATTAATTACTTGGTGTAGTGAGGAAGCATTAATGCTGAGCAGATGAAGGTGGCCAGGCATGATTCTGGACACGCCACCGCCAGTGTGTGACAGTGTCAAGTTTGTGTTTGCAGTAAAGTCTATCAACTCTATTGAACACGGAGGTTATATCAAAACAATAGTTTACTTTTGTTTTCCTCTGGAACTCTTTGTAAGAATGGAAACAGGAGGTGAACACAGCACGCACATGCAGCTGAAGTCGGAACTGTTCATCCCAGCATTCAAGGACATCTGAGCCTGGATTCACACCTCTAAGTTGCGATTGAACATTAATTTATGAATTTCTGCCTAACACAAATAGTATTGTTTTCAACACCCTTTGCTATGTCAGCTGAATTTAGCTCTCATAAATATTCCTTTTGTAGCCAGACAGCTATAATTGTGTGCTCGGAGTTTTTGGTGAACATTCATTTTGAAGATACGAGGGCTTCCAGGCATGTTTATAACCATTTGCCCTCTCATTGTGTGCCATAACAGCCCATGTGATGAATTTGGGACACTTTTCCACTATATCATGAATATATGAATAAGTATAGACACACGTGTTACTGTGTATGTATGCTTTCCTCTGTGCATCGATACTGACGTGTAGATGGTGTGGATATTATTTTTTTCTGTCTGCAGCTGACGCTTCCTCTGACGCTTCCTCTGCAGAATTGGTCTGATGGAGGAAATGCACTCAGCCCAGCTCGGTAGGACAAGTCAACAATGCGACTGGTGTGCATACAGCACGGATCGGACTGGAGATTTGACACGGCACAAGAGAACTCACACAGGAGAGAAACCCTTCAAGTGCAGTGTGTGTGGGAAGGCGTTTGCAGATTCATCTACTCTTGTAGCACACCAGAGAACACACACGGGAGAGAAACCCTTCAAGTGCAGTGTGTGTGGGAAGGCATTTTCACGGTCATCTGCTCTTGTAACACACCAGAGAACACACACGGGAGAGAAACCCTTCAAGTGCAGTGTGTGTGTGAAGGCGTTTGCACATTCATGTACTCTTGTAGCACACCAGAGAACACACACAGGAGAGAAACCCTTCAAGTGCAGTGTGTGTGGAAAGGCGTTTGCATATTCATCTGCTCTTGTAATACACGAGAGGACACACACAGGAGAGAAACCCTTCAAGTGCAGTGTGTGCTTGAAGGCGTTTCCACGTTCATCTCTTCTTGTAGAACACCAGAGAACACACACGGGAGAGAAACCCTTCAAGTGCAGTGTGTGTGGGAAGGCATTTTCACGGTCATCTGCTCTTGTAACACACCAGAGGACACACACAGGAGAGAAACCCTTCAAGTGCAGTGTGTGCTTGAAGGCGTTTCCACGTTCATCTCTTCTTGTAGAACACCAGAGAACACACACAGGAGAGAAACCCTTCAAGTGCAGTGTGTGCGTGAAGGCATTTGCACGTTCATCTCTTGTAGTACACCAGAGAACACACACGGGAGAGAAACCCTTCAAGTGCAGTGTGTGTGGGAAGGCGTTTGCAGATTCATCTGCTCTTGTAATACACCAGAGGACACACACAGGAGAGAAACCCTTCAAGTGCAGTGTGTGCTTGAAGGCGTTTCCACGTTCATCTCTTCTTGTAGAACACCAGAGAACACACACGGGAGAGAAACCCTTCAAGTGCAGTGTGTGTGTGAAGGCATTTTCACGGTCATCTGCTCTTGTAACACACCAGAGAACACACACGGGAGAGAAACCCTTCAAGTGCAGTGTGTGTGTGAAGGCGTTTGCACATTCATGTACTCTTGTAGCACACCAGAGAACACACACAGGAGAGAAACCCTTCAAGTGCAGTGTGTGTGGAAAGGCGTTTGCATATTCATCTGCTCTTGTAATACACCAGAGGACACACACAGGAGAGAAACCCTTCAAGTGCAGTGTGTGCTTGAAGGCGTTTCCACGTTCATCTCTTCTTGTAGAACACCAGAGAACACACACAGGAGAGAAACCCTTCAAGTGCAGTGTGTGCGTGAAGGCATTTGCACGTTCATCTCTTGTAGTACACCAGAGAACACACACGGGAGAGAAACCCTTCAAGTGCAGTGTGTGTGGGAATGCGTTTTCAGATTCATCAAATCTTCAAGTACACCAGAGAACACAGAAGCATCAGAAGATCTGCAAGGAGTGGAGTCTGAAATCCACTTGTGAAAGTCAAAGTGCCACCATCAGCCCATCCCTCATTAAACAAGAACCGGAAGAAAATTCCAGCTTGGACACTTTTAAAGGTATCGAGGTGAAATATGAAGAGGTGATGGTGAAGAGGGAAGAAGTGATGGTGAAGAGCGAAGAAGTGAAGGTGAAATGTGAAGAAGTGATGGTGAAATGTGAAGAAGTGAAGGTGAAATGTGAAGATGAAGATTCAACTCCAAAATGGGACCTTCTAATCGATGGAGGCAACGTGAAGCAGGAGGAGAATTCTGACTGTGAGGCAGAGCGAGGCAACTCTCAGCAGTTTGTGGAAGTGGAGGTGTGGGTGGACTTCCTAGACAATACAAAGTCAAGTGGAGACCCGGTAGATGTGTAAGCCAGAGACGATGTCGCTCCAATAGATGCACCTTTGTCACAGGCCTTTAATGACAAGAATGTGAAGTTGAACACTCAATTCCTAGGTTTAACCTGCAGAGTAAGAGCGAGCGGCCAGTCTTTGTGGACCTGTGGGTTGGGTCAATCTCTGACCAGGAGCGAGAGCCAATACGCTCCCAAGCATTCACGATGTTCTAATGATAATTGCTTTTACATGGTGCTTGCTTAATCGCCTCGGCAACTCGGAGTTTCGTATCTCGTCTGAGATGCTCGAAGAGCATCCCCAGGTAGCAGCTGCCCCTGTGTGGCACAAGGTGGTGGCCCTGCACCGGCCTGCATGTGGACAAGAGCCTGTCAGTAGGGGGCGATGATTGATGCATCATCTCAGTTGTGTAGTTTGTCGGCAATCTTGATTCGAAGCTTTTGTGACTGCAGGAATCCACACTCTCAAGTTATTTCGGTAAAGTCACCACGTGGGTAGAAACATAACAGATCACGGCGTTTATATCACAACACAAGCAATCGTCATCAGGTGGGACAACCACAGCAAGAAGAAGACGCTGAAGTAGGCGCCTACTTCAGCAGTTTTGTCTTGCTGCTGTGGTTGTCCCACCTGATGACGATTGTTTGTGTTGCGATCTAAACTCCGTGATCTATTATTTGTTGGCAATGTTTAGAATTTGCTACATTTTGACCCAGATGCAAGCATGCAATGGCCTACTCGTTTTGAATGACACTACAATAGTTTGTTGTACATACACTGTTAAGCAGGCGGTGCGTATTTTTAAAATAGCTTCTTAATACGATGTAACCTGATGCAGTATATTTCACTGCAGTAATTCAATTTTGTTAATATGCCTGTCAATAATTACGAATGAATACTTCTCTGTGCGTATTTTAAATGTTATTCTTTTATAAGGTGATGTTGATATTGAAAACTGACACATAACTGGCATGCCATAAATAGGAAATTAACTCTGCTTATTCGAATCAATGTATTCGTATATATGTTGATAAACTGTTTCAAGCAGATTGTCTCTAACGGCGACTACAGGGACCACGTGATTGTTTAAAAATGTATTTGATTATAACTATAATTGCCTACAATTCGTCATGTGTAGCTTATTTAGACTATAATTTATTCACTACCCAAAATGTATTTACTTGAAAACATAGAGCTGATATTTGTAAGCAATGTCTTTGTTATTTTTACGTTTGAAAACAAATATTTGCACAAATTTAACTTGTTCAGATACAAGGTGAATTCACAAGGCTTGGTAAAAAATCCAATATTTCAGAATTTTGCCTTAACGGAGAATATTTTTTTTAAATGTTGGTAAAAATAAAGATTCAGAAGTATATATTGTGCCGTGTCTACAATTTTACTGTAAAGTGGAATTGGTAAAAAAAAATGATGGTTCAATGAGCCACTCTGTCTACGGGAAAGCTACCCATACGGATGCTTACCTGAAACCGGATTCCCACCACCATCCATCCCAGAAGAATTCCCTCATCAAGACTCTGCACCATAGAGCCCAATGCATATCCGACCAGGAACACATAGCCAGTGAACTCAAGCACGTACACCAAGCTCTTAAGGCTAATGGTTACTCCGACTACACAATCCGCAAAGCTATCACTCCAACCATGAAGAAGGACCCTCTTGAGGAGACTTTCAAAACCATCACTTTACCCTACATTGCGGGGATCACAAAAGAGATCTCCAAAATCTTGACTAAAGACAAGATCCAGTTCCGTTTCAACACATTACATAAAATCCGTGATCTGGTGCCGTCTGTAAAAGATGTGATTCCGGACATACAGTACCCTGGCGTCTACAAACTAAGTTGCCTCTGTGGTAGTAGTTACATTGGAGAAACTAAACGACATGTCTCGGACCTCATTCGTGAACAGAATGCAGACCTAAAAAACGGTAGGACCAACACCTTGGCCGTGGCAGATCACTGTTATTATTCAGTAGGCTCACATGACATTGACTTCTCCAAGACGGAGGTTCTTTGCAATCCATCTGGCTACCATGAGAGATTCGTTCATGAGGCTATCCACATATACACAGAGACAATTTCAACCGAGAGGAAGGAATTCTGGCTTAGCAATCATTGGAAGGATTTGATAAACCATTTCGGGTCTTAAATGATTGTTCACACTTATGGAGGCTTTCAGACTGCATCCATTATTTTCGTCTCCCCCCTCCTCTATCCCGAACATAGATGGGCTCGTCCATCTGAATGACTGTCAAATCGCTCTCCGTGGTGCTAACGTTAAAAAAACGCCACTTTTTTCAAATTTTCTTGCTGTGGTTTTCACACCTGATGATGAATGCTTGTGTTGCAGTCGAAACGTGAGAATTTTTAGTTTATATTTTTATTATTTTTCTTGTTGTGGTTTTCACACCTGACGACGATTGCTTGTGTTGCAGTTGAAACGTCGTGAGAATTGTATTGTTTTATATTTTTATTATTGTATTATTTCCCTTCTACGTGGTGACTTTACCGAAAGAACCAAGAACATGAATTCCTAGCAGTCACGAAAGCTTAAAATCAAAATTTATTTTTACTTCGTTAACACCTTTCACGTTCGCACGCCGCTAATTTTTTGCGACAAGAGGTTTCATTACCACAGGTTACACGTGCAGTGGGTCCAAGACGAGGCGAGACGGTTCGCTGGAGGCAACACGTTTATTCAACAAGGGAACCACAGCACAGAGGGGTGACGACCCCTCACAGCCGATAACCTCAGGAGGCAGTCCCTCCACACTACGGTGCCCTTACTCTGGTTCTAGCGCTAACCCTACACTGGTTATGTCTGAACCCGACCCTAGCCAGGGTCACTGGGCTCTTCGCTTCAGGGTCTTCAGGGTCTTCAGGGTAGCGCTCAGAGACTTCTTCAGAGCTTCAGGTGGACGAGGACCGCCAAACCCGTTCAGGGGTCCGGCTTTTATCCCCGTTCCAGGGTCTCTCCGCCCCTGGCCAAGCCTTCTGGAACTCTCTAGGGGGCCCTGGAACATCCCCCAGCCCCCCCCCCCCATCTTGGGGTCTGGGGGCCCTGTTCGTCACACCTGGTCTGTACACCACCCCCTGCTGACACATGTCCGCTATTACAGGTCAGCTCCCGTGGTAATACGCATACAGCCCAACAATGGCGTTACATCATCCCCCCCCCCTTGTAGCATCCAGGCGTCTGCTACGTTCACAGGAAGATCTAGACGCATGCACAAATATGCTCAAGGTGCCATGTCATACGTTCAAGCGTATGGATGTCCCCGACTTATTTATTACCTTTACATGTAATCCAGCTTGGCCTGAGATAAAACAAAAATAATAATAACTTTCATTCGGCCAGACACCCAGCCGTCGATACGACTTCACAGCCAGGGTGTTCAGACAAAAGCAAGTCAAATTCATCGAGAGCATTCACTGAGAGTCGTGTTTTTTGGAGAAACGATGCTGGATGTACTCAACTGAGTGGCAGAAACGAGGACTTCCACATCATAGGGGTTTCCCCTTTTTTTGTGGCAAGAAAACTGAAACCTTTTGGCGTCCTCTGGTCGAGCACCAATTGGGTCGAGGCTCTCAAGAAAGCCGTCCCTTGGTGTGGAACAAGCGGTTTCAAGGACAATTCCACATATATATTATCATAGTGCGTGTTTTTTGCTTGCATTTTGACTGCAGGTATTGTGGTTAATGCTGTAATATGAATCCTTGTAAAAAGGTTTCAGTTTGTTGCCAGAAAAAAGGGGAAAAACCCCTATTATTATATTTTGGTACTGCCAAAGGAGGTCTAATGATGTAGATGACTTCCCCACGCTCATATTTTAATCTGGCTGAAAGAAAAAAATCATCCAATCCAAATCGATGTTATATCTGTCGAGTTTCCAAATCCAGAGGAAGACCCACCACCCAGTCCCACCTCACCACCCTACACCTCACCACCCAGCCCCTCCTCACCACCCTACACCTCATCTGCTCCTCCTCACCACCCTACACCTCACCACCCAGCCCCTCCTCACCACCCTACACCTCACCACCCAGCCCCTCCTCACCACCCTACACCTCATCTGCTCCTCCTCACCCTGCATCTCCCCTCCAGCTGGTGTATCTCAGCCATGATGTCGTCTATCTGCTTGAGAATCCGGCACTCCTCCACCCTCTTGAGACTCGCCACCCTCTCCTCCTCCTCCACCCCGTCGCCCGACTTGCAGTCGCCATCATCGGCTGCACTGCGTGATCTCCGTAGTCCCCTCCTCCTCTTCTTCTTCTTTCTCCTCCTCGTCTTCCTCTCCTCCTCCTCGTTCTCCTCCTCCTCGTTGTCCGCCGCCTCCTCCTCGTCTCGTGCTCTGTCGACGCTCGGCTGCAGGCGGCTGGCGCGAAACTTCAGCAGCAGCCTGCGGACGCCCCCTGTAGACTCCACCACCTCCTCCTCCTTGTCGTCCCTCCGCTCCTTCACCTCGTCACCCTCCACCACCACCTCCCCCTCCTCCTCCTCGTCGTCCGTCCGCTTCTTCACCTCGTCACCCTCCACCACCACCTCCCCCTCCTCCTCCTCCTCGTCCCTCCGCTCCTTCGCCTCGTCACCCTCCACCACCACCTCCTCCTCCTCCTCGTCCCTCCGCTTCTTCACCTCGTTACCCTCCACCACCACCTCCTCCTCGTCGTCCCTCCGCTCCTTCACCTCGTCATCTACCACCACCTCCTCCTCCTCGTCCCTCCGCTCCTTCGCCTCGTCCCCCTCCACCACCTCCTCCGGCGATGACGACGACGATGATGAAGACGACGACAACGACGATGCGTCCGAGAACGACCAACAGCTGGATGACGACGACGACGCTCTCTGCTGCCGGTATTGTTGCTGAATTTGTTTCCGTCGCTGCCGCTGCTTCTCCAGGGCGCGACCCCGGCGCCTCTCGGTGGGCGGCGGCGGCTCAGCCAGCGGCCGCGGCATCAGCGAGGAGAAGTGGAACGTCGCCTCATGCGGGGGCGAGCCCCGCTTGCCCGCGACCGCCGGCGCCGGCGGCGGCGGCGGAAGAGGAGCCGGCGGCGATGGAGGAGACGGAGGAGGCGGAGGAGGCGGAGGAGCGCGGCAGGTAGAGGAGCCCGGGCAGGGATCGGGATTCGGTCCCGCCGGGCAATCCGCCGCCGCCGCCACCTCCCGCCGCTTGCTTAGCGGCGACCGCCCGGCCAAAACCTCCTCCTCTTCCTCCTCCGCCTTCATCACCGCCTCGGCCTCCTCTTCCCCTCCTCCTCCTCTCGCTCCGCCTCCTCCTCCTCCGCCCCTCCTGCTGCTCGCCCTCCTGCCCACGCCCTGCCACCAAAAGTCGAAGTGTCTCTTCCACGCCGCACGTGGTTCAACCGCGGCCTCCCTGCGTCTCTCCGCCTCCTCCTCCTCCACCTCCTCCTTGTCCGCCGTCTCGTCGGCACCGAGCGCCGGCCCCGACTCTCCGCCGCCGTCTCCGCGCTCCGGGGCGACCCTCGGGCCGATTCCCGGCGTCGGCGTCGTCCGGGCGCCGCCGCTGCCGCCGCCGCCGCCGCGGAAGCTCTCCTGGGGGGGCGCCGCCGGAGTCTCCCGGCGGCGGCGCCCCCCCCCCTCGAGAGCCCGGAACGTCACGGGGAGACGAAGATGACTCTCGCAGCGGGGAGGCCCCGGCACGGGCCCCGGCCCCCCGGCGTCGTCGTCGTGGAGCGGGCGAGCGACCTTGGAGGGCGCCGCGTGGGACTCGGCTCCTCCTCCTCCTCCGGCGTCGTCCGCGGAGCGCTTGGGCACCCGGATGGGCCAGGAGGAGCGAGCCCTCGCGGAGGGGGCGGCCGTGGCCATGGCCGGGGCCGGGGCCCGGGCCGGGGGAGGCCGTCTGGGAGGCCGCTGGTGAGGGGGGAGGGCCGGAGGAGAGGGAGGAGACGCGGGATCAGATTCCAGCATTCAGCACGCAAACGTCCTGGTAGTGGTGGTGGTATTGGTGGTAGCGGTGGTGGTCAGTGATTGTAGTGATGTTGGTAATGGTGGTGGTGATGGTAGTGATGGTAGTGTACGGTAGTAGTGGTGGTATTGGTGGTGGTAGTGATGGTAGTGTATGGTAGTAGTGGTGGTGGTGGTGGTAATGGTGGAAGTTGGGGTAGAAGTGGTGGTGGTGATGGTGCTAGTGGTGGTGGTAGTAGTGGTGGTGTAATGGTGGTGGTAGCGTTGCTGGTAGTAGTGGTGGTAATGGTGGTGGTGGTAGTGATGGTAGTGTATGGTAGTAGTGGTGGTAATAGTGGAAGTGGTGGAAGTGGTGGTGGTGATGGTGCTAGTTGTGGTGGTAGTAGTGGTGGTGTAATGGTGGTGGTAGTGTTGGTGGTAGTAGTGGTGGTAATGGTGGTGATGTCCGGCAAAACAACCCCCTACCTCCTTGTGGTGCCGGACGGGCAACGCTGCCGTGGGCAGTGCCGGGGGGGAGGGCCAATTGGCCTTTCCCCTCATGGCGTTTGTAACCACCACAGTGGCTAAGTTGGGGCTCTGGACAGGTGTGAGGGGCTGGAAACCCCTCCACCTCCAATTAATTACCACTAAACCACGACCACAACATTTTATAAATAAGCTTGTGCCGGAGGCCCCGGGGGGACAGGCGTCTATGACGTCTCCTGACCAAACCCCATTTGGCGAAGCCAGGAGACTGAATCCTTCCCCTCGGGGCTCCTCCAAAAACAACAAAAAAACACGTGTGGCCACGTGGAATGTTCGAATGCTCACTGCGGAGGAGAGGCTGCCACTCCTCTGTCAAGAGCTGGACCGGTACTGCCTGGATCTCTGTGGTAATAAGGAGGTCCTGTGGACCGGCTCTGGCTCCTGCCACCATGAGGGGTGGACAGTCCTCTATACGGGGCAGGAGACTGCCAAACAACAGGGTGTGGCTCTTTTTCTGAATAAAAGAATGAAGGGCTGTGGGAGCGTGGTGATGAGGTGTGGGAAGCTGTAAGCTCCAGGCTACTTTGGGCGAGTTGGTCATGATGCTGGCACCTGGTCTGGAGTAATTGGAAGGCATCGGGCAGATCAGCTCAATAACAACGGCAGGAGGCTGCTAAATTTTTGTGCAGCCCATGGGCTTGTAATTACCAACACACTGTTCCGGCATCGGCGCATCCACACCACATCATGGATGCATGCCGGGTCCAAGCAAGAACATCTGCTGGACTACATAGTGACGAAACAGCGAATGCGAGCCCATGTCCTTGACACCAGGACCGACCGTGGAGCTGATCTGCCCACTGACCATCGACTTGTCATCTGTAAGATGCACCTGCAATTCTTCCACTCCGGTGGTGGGTGTACACCCAGGACCCCATTCAAACCCTTAGTGGCATGGTCTCAGCTAGCTGATGAAAGTTACAAACGAGAATTTCATCATCGCTTGCGGCTGGGATTGGCATCGTCTCCCACTCCTCTTGATGTCGAGGGGAAATGGGCGAGGTTTAGGACTGTAGCTCATGTAGTTGCAATGGCTGCTTTGGGTACACGGTCCAGACCTCCCCAGAGACCCTGGCTGACAAGAGGAGGTGTTCAAGCTGGCTGAGAAAAATCGACAGGCCCACTCTCATCGGCTACAGCGTCCCACGTCGGAGAATGAGGAGGCTTACCGCAGCCTTCGCTCGGAGGTTCGGGGAGCCGTGAGGCGCTGCAAGGATGGGTGGTGGTCGCGGGTTGCTGAGGAGATGGAGTCTGCCTCAGTGGCCCGCGATCACAAATCTCTATTTAACTCCATCAAAAAAGTAACCTGCAGCGTCACACCTATTACCGTCATTAGGGGAAAGAACGGGGATCCAATATCCGACCCCCAGGAACAGGTTTGCAGATTTTCTGAGCATTTCTGAGGTCCTGGGAAAGGGGAAATCCCTCAGCCAGGAAAACGTGGGACAAAGTGGGGATGACCCTGCTGAGGTTGCGGTGCCTCAAATATTGGAGGAAGTCACCCACTGTGATTGGCTGGCTGAGGTGCCATCCGTTGAGGACAGCAAGTTGGCACAGTAGGGGGCACAGGTGGTGCATCAGCCAGTCGTCTCAGTCAGTCGACCCGTGGCACCTGGGTCTGCCCCGTGACCTCCTGCCAGCGGGCGTTCGACATTTCACGTGGCCTCAAGGTGCACATGGCCTGGCACAAGCGTCGTGGTGACGTCACCGCCACTTGGTGGCGAACTGCGGTTGTTGTTGTTGACAGTGGAGCTGCTGGTAGTATATTTGGAGTGTGAGTGTCTCTCGCCTCGTGGTCACGTGGATTTGTTTCTGGTTCCTCCGGTTTCCCCCCCTCCAGATTTAGAATTAACATCACGCGTTTAACTGCAATACATTTCCACACGATGAAGTCACTTTGTGTTGAGCTTTCATTTGTGATGGGCAGGTCGCTTGTGAAAAAACGCTACATAGCTCAGTGGGCCTTACCTTGTACAATAAAATAGAAAAACTAGTTTATAGTTTAAGAGAGATGAGTTGGATCTGTCACGTGGGTTATTTAAAAAAAAAGGTTATTCGTTTCATCAGGTCATGTGCACAGATTACAATAACATTTGGAGGGAAAAAAAAACATGCTGGCCGTTATGTGACTTCACCGAAAAAGCCAAAGAGTACGTTATGGTCAAGTTTTATTTAAAAAAAATTTTTAGGATATTTGCTCTTAATGTGCTTACTTTCCCCTAGCACATTCACTGCATTGTCTTGGTGAATGCGAGGCATCGCGTGGTCATAACCCACCGGGGTATTTTCCCCTTACGCGTCAAGAGATTGACATTCTCAATGGAAATCATTTCAGGTATTCACTGAAAGTGTCAGAGCTGAATGTTCAGGATAAAACTGAACATTCGTGCTAAAGATTGGTGCCATATTGTACGATTATAATTGTGCAAAATGCAACCAAAACACAATTAGCACGGTTAGCTACAGTCTACATTATAGACTGCCAGTACACTCACTCAGCTTAATAACCATTGCTACAGTCAACATTATAGACTGTCAGAACACTCACCATAATTAATAACCATTACTACAGTCTACATTATAGACTGCCAGTACACTCACCATACTTAATAACCATTACAACAGTCTACATTATAGACTGTCAGTACACTCATTCAGCTTAATAACCATTACTACAGTCTACATTGTAGACTGTCAGTACACTCACCATACTTAATAACCAGGCTACAGTCTACATTATAGACTGTCAGTACACTCATTCAGCTTAATAACCATTACTACAGTCAACATTATAGACTGTCAGTACACTCACCATACTTAATAACCAGGCTACAGTCTACATTATAGACTGTCAGTACACTCACCATACTTAATAACCATTACTACAGTCTACATTCTAGACTGTCAGTACACTCACCCCGCTGAATAACCAGGCTACAGTCTACATTATAGACTGTCAGTAAACTCATACTTAATAACCAGGCTACAGTCTACATTATAGACTGCCAGTACACTCACCATACTTAATAACCATTACTACAGTCTACATTATAGACTGTCAGTACACTCATTCAGCTTAATAACCATTACTACAGTCTACATTATAGACTGTCAGTACACTCACCATACTTAATAACCAGGCTACAGTCTACATTATAGACTGTCAGTACACTCACCATACTTAATAACCAGGCTACAGTCTACATTATAGACTGCCAGTACACTCACCATACTTAATAACCATTACTACAGTCTACATTATAGACTGTCAGTACACTCACCATACTTAATAACCAGGCTACAGTCTACATTATAGACTGTCAGTACACTCACCATACTTAATAACCATTACTACAGTCTACATTATAGACTGTCAGTAAACTCACCATACTTAATAACCAGGCTACAGTCTACATTATAGACTGTCAGTACACTCACTCAGGTTTATAACCATTACTACAGTCTACATTATAGACTGCCAGTACACTCACCATACTTAATAACCATTACTACAGTCTACATTATAGACTGTCAGTACACTCACCATACTTAATAACCAGGCTACAGTCTACATTATAGACTGTCAGTACACTAACTCAGCTTAATAACCATTACTACAGTCTACATTATAGACTGTCAGTACACTCACCATACTTAATAACCATTACTACAGTCTACATTATAGACTGCCAGTACACTCACCATACTTAATAACCATTACTACAGTCTACATTATAGACTGTCAGTACACTCACTCAGCTTAATAACCATTACTACAGTCTACATTATAGACTGTCAGTACACTCACCATACTTAATAACCATTACTACAGTCTACATTATAGACTGTCAGTACACTCACCATACTTAATAACCATTACTACAGTCTACATTATAGACTGCCAGTACACTCACCATACTTAATAACCATTACTACAGTCTACATTATAGACTGTCAGTACACTCACTCAGCTTAATAACCATTACTACAGTCTACATTATAGACTGTCAGTACACTCACCATACTTAATAACCATTACTACAGTCTACATTATAGACTGTCAGTACACTCACTCAGCTTAATAACCATTACTACAGTCTACATTATAGACTGTCAGTACACTCACCATACTTAATAACCAGGCTACAGTCTACATTATAGACTGTCAGTACACTCACCATACTTAATAACCAGGCTACAGTCTACATTATAGACTGCCAGTACACTCACCATACTTAATAACCATTACTACAGTCTACATTATAGACTGTCAGTACACTCATTCAGCTTAATAACCATTACTACAGTCTACATTATAGACTGTCAGTACACTCACCATACTTAATAACCAGGCTACAGTCTACATTATAGACTGCCAGTACACTCACCATACTTAATAACCATTACTACAGTCTACATTATAGACTGTCAGTACACTCATTCAGCTTAATAACCATTACTACAGTCTACATTATAGACTGTCAGTACACTCACCATACTTAATAACCAGGCTACAGTCTACATTATAGACTGTCAGTACACTCACCATACTTAATAACCAGGCTACAGTCTACATTATAGACTGCCAGTACACTCACCATACTTAATAACCATTACTACAGTCTACATTCTAGACTGTCAGTACACTCATTCAGCTTAATAACCATTACTACAGTCTACATTATAGACTGTCAGTACACTCACCATACTTAATAACCATTACTACAGTCTACATTATAGACTGTCAGTACACTCACCATACTTAATAACCAGGCTACAGTCTACATTATAGACTGTCAGTACACTAACTCAGCTTAATAACCATTACTACAGTCTACATTATAGACTGTCAGTACACTCACCATACTTAATAACCATTACTACAGTCTACATTATAGACTGCCAGTACACTCACCATACTTAATAACCAGGCTACAGTCTACATTATAGACTGTCAGTACACTCACTCAGGTTTATAAACATTACTACAGTCTACATTATAGACTGCCAGTACACTCACCATACTTAATAACCATTACTACAGTCTACATTATAGACTGTCAGTACACTCACTCAGCTTAATAACCATTACTACAGTCTACATTATAGACTGTCAGTACACTCACCATACTTAATAACCAGGCTACAGTCTACATTATAGACTGCCAGTACACTCACCATACTTAATAACCATTACTACAGTCTACATTATAGACTGTCAGTACACTCACTCAGCTTAATAACCATTACTACAGTCTACATTATAGACTGTCAGTACACTCACCATACTTAATAACCATTACTACAGTCTACATTATAGACTGTCAGTACACTCACTCAGCTTAATAACCATTACTACAGTCTACATTATAGACTGTCAGTACACTCACCATACTTAATAACCAGGCTACAGTCTACATTATAGACTGTCAGTACACTCACCATACTTAATAACCATTACTACAGTCTACATTATAGACTGTCAGTACACTCACCATACTTAATAACCAGGCTACAGTCTACATTATAGACTGTCAGTACACTCACCATACTTAATAACCAGGCTACAGTCTACATTATAGACTGTCAGTACACTCACCATACTTAATAACCAGGCTACAGTCTACATTATAGACTGCCAGTACACTCACCATACTTAATAACCATTACTACAGTCTACATTATAGACTGTCAGTACACTCACTCAGCTTAATAACCATTACTACAGTCTACATTATAGACTGTCAGTACACTCACCATACTTAATAACCATTACTACAGTCTACATTATAGACTGTCAGTACACTCACCAAGGTTAAGAACCAGGCTACAGTCTACATTATAGACTGTCAGTACACTCACTCAGGTTAATAACCATTACTAAAGTCTACATTATAGACTGTCAGTACACTCACCAAGGTTAAGAACCAGGCTACAGTCTACATTATAGACTGTCAGTACACTCACTCAGGTTAATAACCATTACTACAGTCTACATTATAGACTGTCAGTACACTCACCAAGGTTAAGAACCAGGCTACAGTCTACATTATAGACTGTCAGTACACTCACTCAGGTTAATAACCATTACTACAGTCTACATTATAGACTGTCAGTACACTCACCAAGGTTAAGAACCAGGCTACAGTCTACATTATAGACTGTCAGTACACTCACCATACTTAATAACCGTTACTACAGTCTACATTATAGACTGTCAGTACACTCACCCAGCTGAATAACCAGGCTACAGTCTACATTATAGACTGTCAGTACACTCACTCAGGTTAATAACCATTACTACAGTCTACATTATAGACTGTCAGTACACTCACCATACTTAATAACCGTTACTACAGTCTACATTATAGACTGTCAGTACACTCACCCAGCTGAATAACCAGGCTACAGTCTACATTATAGACTGTCAGTACACTCACTCAGGTTAATAACCATTACTACAGTCTACATTATAGACTGTCAGTACACTCACCATACTTAATAACCAGGCTACAGTCTACATTATAGACTGTCAGTACACTAACTCAGCTTAATAACCATTACTACAGTCTACATTATAGACTGTCAGTACACTCACCATACTTAATAACCAGGCTACAGTCTACATTATAGACTGTCAGTACACTAACTCAGCTTAATAACCATTACTACAGTCTACATTATAGACTGTCAGTACACTCACCATACTTAATAACCAGGCTACAGTCTACATTATAGACTGTCAGTACACTCACCATACTTAATAACCAGGCTACAGTCTACATTATAGACTGCCAGTACACTCACCATACTTAATGACCATTACTACAGTCTACATTATAGACTGTCAGTACACTCACCAAGGTTAAGAACCAGGCTACAGTCTACATTATAGACTGTCAGTACACTCACTCAGGTTAATAACCATTACTACAGTCTACATTATAGACTGTCAGTACACTCACCAAGGTTAAGAACCAGGCTACAGTCTACATTATAGACTGTCAGTACACTCACTCAGGTTAATAACCATTACTACAGTCTACATTATAGACTGTCAGTACACTCACCATACTTAATAACCAGGCTACAGTCTACATTATAGACTGTCAGTACACTAACTCAGCTTAATAACCATTACTACAGTCTACATCATAGACTGTCAGTACACTCACCAAGGTTAAGAACCAGGCTACAGTCTACATTATAGACTGTCAGTACACTCACTCAGGTTAATAACCATTACTAAAGTCTACATTATAGACTGTCAGTACACTCACCAAGGTTAAGAACCAGGCTACAGTCTACATTATAGACTGTCAGTACACTCACTCAGGTTAATAACCATTACTACAGTCTACATTATAGACTGTCAGTACACTAACTCAGCTTAATAACCATTACTACAGTCTACATTATAGACTGTCAGTACACTCACCATACTTAATAACCAGGCTACAGTCTACATTATAGACTGTCAGTACACTCACCATACTTAATAACCAGGCTACAGTCTACATTATAGACTGCCAGTACACTCACCATACTTAATGACCATTACTACAGTCTACATTATAGACTGTCAGTACACTCACCAAGGTTAAGAACCAGGCTACAGTCTACATTATAGACTGTCAGTACACTCACCATACTTAATAACCAGGCTACAGTCTACATTATAGACTGTCAGTACACTCACCAAGGTTAAGAACCAGGCTACAGTCTACATTATAGACTGTCAGTACACTCACTCAGGTTAATAACCATTACTACAGTCTACATTATAGACTGTCAGTACACTCACCATACTTAATAACCAGGCTACAGTCTACATTATAGACTGTCAGTACACTAACTCAGCTTAATAACCATTACTACAGTCTACATCATAGACTGTCAGTACACTCACCATACTTAATAACCAGGCTACAGTCTACATTATAGACTGTCAGTACACTAACTCAGCTTAATAACCATTACTACAGTCTACATTATAGACTGTCAGTACACTCACCATACTTAATAACCAGGCTACAGTCTACATTATAGACTGTCAGTACACTCACCAAGGTTAAGAACCAGGCTACAGTCTACATTATAGACTGCCAGTACACTCACCATACTTAATGACCATTACTACAGTCTACATTATAGACTGTCAGTACACTCACCATACTTAATAACCAGGCTACAGTCTACATTATAGACTGCCAGTACACTCACCATACTTAATAACCATTACTACAGTCTACATTATAGACTGTCAGTAAACTCACAATGCTTAATAACCATTACTACAGTCTACATTATAGACTGTCAGTACAGTCACCATACTTAATAACCATTACTACAGTCTACATTATAGACTGTCAGTACACTCACCATACTTAATAACCATTACTAGTCTACATTATAGACTGTCAGTACACTCACCAAGGTTAAGAACCAGGCTACAGTCTACATTATAGACTGCCAGTACACTCACCATACTTAATGACCATTACTACAGTCTACATTATAGACTGTCAGTACACTCACCATACTTAATAACCAGGCTACAGTCTACATTATAGACTGCCAGTACACTCACCATACTTAATAACCATTACTACAGTCTACATTATAGACTGTCAGTAAACTCACAATGCTTAATAACCATTACTACAGTCTACATTATAGACTGTCAGTACAGTCACCATACTTAATAACCATTACTACAGTCTACATTATAGACTGTCAGTACACTCACCATACTTAATAACCATTACTAGTCTACATTATAGACTGTCAGTACACTCACTCAGGTTAATAACCATTACTACAGTCTACATTATAGACTGTCAGTACACTCACCATACTTAATAACCGTTACTACAGTCTACATTATAGACTGTCAGTACACTCACCCAGCTGAATAACCAGGCTACAGTCTACATTATAGACTGTCAGTACACTCACTCAGGTTAATAACCATTACTACAGTCTACATTATAGACTGTCAGTACACTCACCATACTTAATAACCGTTACTACAGTCTACATTATAGACTGTCAGTACACTCACCATACTTAATAACCAGGCTACAGTCTACATTATAGACTGTCAGTACACTAACTCAGCTTAATAACCATTACTACAGTCTACATTATAGACTGTCAGTACACTCACCATACTTAATAACCAGGCTACAGTCTACATTATAGACTGTCAGTACACTAACTCAGCTTAATAACCATTACTACAGTCTACATTATAGACTGTCAGTACACTCACCATACTTAATAACCAGGCTACAGTCTACATTATAGACTGTCAGTACACTCACCATACTTAATAACCAGGCTACAGTCTACATTATAGACTGCCAGTACACTCACCATACTTAATGACCATTACTACAGTCTACATTATAGACTGTCAGTACACTCACCAAGGTTAAGAACCAGGCTACAGTCTACATTATAGACTGTCAGTACACTCACTCAGGTTAATAACCATTACTACAGTCTACATTATAGACTGTCAGTACACTCACCCAGCTGAATAACCGTTACTACAGTCTACATTATAGACTGTCAGTACACTCACTCAGGTTAATAACCATTACTACAGTCTACATTATAGACTGTCAGTACACTCACCCAGCTGAATAACCGTTACTACAGTCTACATTATAGACTGTCAGTACACTCACTCAGGTTAATAACCATTACTACAGTCTACATTATAGACTGTCAGTACACTCACCAAGGTTAAGAACCAGGCTACAGTCTACATTATAGACTGTCAGTACACTAACTCAGCTTAATAACCATTACTACAGTCTACATTATAGACTGTCAGTACACTCACCATACTTAATAACCAGGCTACAGTCTACATTATAGACTGTCAGTACACTAACTCAGCTTAATAACCATTACTACAGTCTACATTATAGACTGTCAGTACACTCACCATACTTAATAACCAGGCTACAGTCTACATTATAGACTGTCAGTACACTCACCATACTTAATAACCAGGCTACAGTCTACATTATAGACTGCCAGTACACTCACCATACTTAATAACCATTACTACAGTCTACATTATAGACTGTCAGTAAACTCACCATACTTAATAACCATTACTACAGTCTACATTATAGACTGTCAGTACACTCACCATAATAAATAACCATTACTACAGTCTACATTATAGACTGTCAGTACACTCACCATAATAAATAACCATTACTACAGTCTACATTATAGACTGTCAGTACACTCACCATACTTAATAATGCTGGGATGAACAGATCTGAATGTGTGTGCTGTTAACTTCCTGACTCCATTCTTATAAAGAGTTCCATAGGAAAACAAAAATAAACTATTGTTTTGATATAACCTCCGTGTTCAACAGAGTTAATAGACTTTACTGCAAACACAAACTTGACACTGTCACACAGTGCCATGGGTAAACAGGTGGTGGTGTGACCAGAAACATGCCTGGCCACCTTCATCTGCTCAGCATTAATTCTTCCTCACGCCACCAAGTAATGAATCGAGGATCAATCAACATAGCCGAGGCTATCCGTGTCTCTGTCTCTCTCTCCCCGTGGTGAAGGTGTTCCCCTCCACACATTCAGAGTCAACAGCGGCACGCGCTTAGCGTCTTTGACCAATAGACATTGACGCACGTATTGTTGGTTCTTTCAGTAAAGTCACGTAGATAGAAAATAAAAATAACAGATTAAATTCAATAAGATAAAGACCACTTGTGTTGCGATCGAAACGTCGTGGGTTTTTTGCTTTATTTTCAATTTTTTATCTAATTGTATTATTTTTATTTTATTTTCTATCTATGTGACTTTACCGAAAGAACCAAGAATATTAATTCCTGCAGTCACCAAAGTTTTAAGTCAAAACATTCACACATGTTGACAAAGCCTCACCTTGTGTTGTTGTGGGCAGGTCGCTTCTGATAACAAGAGCGGTATAGCAGCTCAAGCAGGCTTGGCCTGCTAACAAAAGAAAATAAAAACTGCGTGAATATTTACAATAAAACAAAGTTACAAAGTGGCGAGCCGGGTGAAGACAAATTAAACTTAAGCGAGATAATTAAAGTGAATGCAATCAGGCGAGGGCAGGAGGCAAGGCCCCGGGTGGCTAGGCCCCGCTGTAAAGTTCCAACCTGGACATCGATTCCCATGCTCGCTGCTACTCAACTGACATCCCTACGAGAGAGAGGGAGAGGCTCTACCTTGGTAAACAACAACAACCACGACCACCATGAGAATTTCTCACCTCGGATTTCAGTGCAAGCGCGGATCAGCAGCCTCCTGTTACCTCACGACGTAACGCGTGTAAGCAGGTAACATGACGTCAATTCCGGGGTAAGAGACACGCCCCTCCCATGAGCGGCTCTGTAACTGAATAAATTATATTTTGATTTAAAGCTTTCGTGACTGCAGTAATTCATATTCTTAGTTTTTTCGGTAAAGTCACGTTGAAGAGAAACAACAAAATAATAAAATGTATATAAAACAATAAAAAAATTCTAACGACGTTTCGACCATAACTCAAACGGTCGTCTTCACCTGAAACGGTCGTCTTCACCTTAAGACGACCGTTTGAGTTATGGTCGAAACGTCGTGAGAATTTTTTATTGTTTTATGTATATTTTATTATTTTGTTGTTTCCCTTCAACGTGACTTTACCGAAAAAACTAAGCTTATGAATAAATTATGTCAATGAGGCCGGCTCATTGGTCGAGGGATGGGGGCGTGGGCGCTGAACCCGTCGCAATAAACTCGCGACGGCTTTAACGGACACATTATGTTAATGAGCTACCAGTCACTGGGCGTAGCTTTGCCCAAATAAGGATTGCCACTGGAACGATATCGGTAGCGACCCGAGCGGAGGTGACGTCACGCTCAAGAGAGCGGTGGACGGGGGAGGGATGAATACCTTGGTGACATGACGTCACTAACGAGGTACACCTTACCCTGGCGTTTCACGCCAATGAGGTAATGCAGAGTGGTGACGTCACAGAGTTGAAGTTTAAGTTTATTTAGATTCATTTTCCATTGCTCCCTCCCTTGGGTGTGTGAGCTCAGCTACAACGTGGACATTATTGTGTATACACTGTGTGTGTGTACACTGTGTGTGTGTACACTGTGTGTGTGTACACTGTGTATAAACTGTGTGTGTACACTGTGTGTATGTACACTATGTGTATACACTGTGTGTGTCACTGTGTGTCACTGTCACTGTGTGTGTCACTGTGTGTGTCACTGCCTGGCACAAGCTTCGTGGTGACGTCACCGCCACTTAGTGGCGAATGGTGATTGTTGTTGTGTCACTGTGTCACTGTGCGTGTGTGTACACTGTGTGTGTGTGTACAGTGTGTGTGTACACTGTGTGTACACTGTATCACTGTGTCACTGTGTGTGTACAGTGTGTGCACTGTATGTACACTGTGTGTACACTGTGTGTGTACACTGTGTTTATGTACACTGTGTATACACTGTGTGTGTACACTGTGTGTGTACACTATGTGTATACAGTGTGTACAGTGTGTACACTGTGTACACTGTGTGTGTACACTGTGTATACACTGTTTGTGTACACTGTGTGTGTGTACACTGTGTGTGTACACTGTCTGTGTACACTGTGTGTGTACACTGTTTGTGTACACTGTGTGTGTATACTGTGTGTGTATACTGTGTGTGTACACTGTGTGTACACTGTGTGTGTACACTGTGTGTGTGTGTACACTGTGTGTATACTGTGTGTACACTGTGTGTGTGTACACTGTGTGTACACTGTGTGTGTGTACACTTTGTGTGTGTACACTGTGTGTGTCCGCATTGAACCGAACCCCCGGCAAGGCCATCTACTTAATGACGAGAGAAAATTCACACGAAATGTCCTTTTCAATGAAGTCTTCCAGATGTAAATTGATACAAGCTTTTAATGAAGAAATAAAATCATCTAATTCAAAACACAACACAATTCAAAGATGTTCCATTTTAAAACTTCAAAACGGAGCATGGGGTGCTTGCGTGAATGCGTCCTTCATGTGCAAATGTTGTGACTTTCCTGGCCTGAAGGCCGTCAATGTATTGGACCATTATTGGTGCACGGCGTCTCAACAACAGCAGTGGGGTTTGTTTCAACCGATGGTTACGAACATCCAGACGTGAATCAGCAAGGAGCATTTCTAGTCCCAGTTAGACAAAATCTACGTTAACACGTAAGACAAAACTACAATTCGTGTCGTAGAGAATGTAACATCACTTATTCAATGTTTGACCCTCAGATAAAATGTTAAATGCACAATCAGACAAGTATTCATTATAAATCATTGACGGGCATATTACCAACATTGAATTACTGCAGCGAAATTGACTGCATCACGTTACATCGTATTAACAAGAAGTTATTTTAAAAATACGCACCGTCTGCTTAACAGTGTATGTACAACGTACTATTGTTGCGTCATTCAAAACGAGTAGGCCATTGCATGCTGGCGTCTGGGTCAAAATGTAGCAAATTTAAAACATTACGCTACAAATAATAGATCACGGCGTTTCGATGGCAACACAAGCAATCGTCATCAGGTGGGACAAGCACAGCAGCAATAAGTAGAAACTGCTGGAGTAGGCGCCTACTACTTCAGCAGTTTCTCTTGCTGTGGTTGTCCCACCTGATGACGATTGCTTGTGTTGTGATCTAAACGCCGTGATCTGTTATGTTTCTACCCACGTGGTGACTTTACCGAAATAACTCAAGAGTGTGGATTCCTGCAGGCACGAAAGCTTCGAATCAAGATTGCCTACACACTACACAACTGAGATGACGCATCAATCATCGCCCCATACTGACAGGCTCTTATCCACATGCAGGCCGGTGCAGGGCCACCACCTTGTGCCACACAGGGGCAGCTGCTACTTGGGGATGCTCTTCGAGTGTTTCAGACGAGGTACGACACAAAACTCCGAGTTGCCGAGGCGATAAAGCAAGCACCGTGTAAATGCAATTATTATAACATAGTGAATGCTTGGGGGCTCATTGTCTCTCGCTCCTGGTTAAAGATCTACCCAACAGACAGGTCCACAAAGACTGGCCGCTCTTACTCTGCAGGATGAACCTAGCAACTGAGTGTCCAACTTCACGTTCTTATCATTAAACGCCTGTGACAAAGGTGCATCTATTGGAGCGACATCATCTCAAGCTTACACATCTACCGAGTCTCCACTTGACTTTGTATTGTCTCGGAGGAAGTCCACCCACACCTCCACTTCCACAAACTGCTGGGAGTTGCCTCGCTCTGCCTCACAGTCAGAATTCACCTCCTGCTTTACGTTGCCTCCATCGATGTGAAGGTCCCATTTTGGAGTTGAATCTTCATCTTCACATTTTACCTTCACTTCTTCGCTCTTCCCCATCACTTCTTCCCTCTTCACCATCACTTCTTCACATTTCACCATCACCTCTTCACATTTCACCTCGATACCTTTAAAAGTGTCCAAGCTGGGATTTTCTTCCGGTTCGTGTTTCATGAGGGGTGGGATAATTGCGGCACTTTGACTTTCACAAGCTGATTTCAGACTGCACTCCTTGTGGATCTTCTGATGCTTCTGTGTTCTCTGGTGTGTTTTAAGAGCAGATGACTGTGAAAATGCATTCCCATACACACTGCACTTGAAGGGTTTCTCTCCCGTGTGTGTACTCTGGTGTGTTTTAAGAGCAGATAACTGTGAAAATGTCTTCCCACACACACTGCACCTGAAGGGTTTCTCTCCCGTGTGTGTTCTCTGGTGTGTTTTAAGAGCAAATGACTGTACAAATGCCTTCCCACATACAGTGCACTTGAAGGGTTTCTCTCCCGTGTGTGTTCTCTGGTGTGTTTTAAGAGCAGATGAATCTGAAAATGTCTTCCCACACACAGTGCACTTGAAGGGTTTCTCTCCCATGTGTGTTCTCTGGTGTTTTTTAAGAGCAGATGACTGTGCAAATGCCTTCCCACACACACTGCACTTGAAGGGTTTCTCTCCCGTGTGTTTTCTCTGGTGTGTATTAAGAGCAGATGAATCTGAAAATGCCTTTCCACACACACTGCACTTGAAGGGTTTCTCTCCTGTGTGTGTTCTCTGGTGTGTTTTAAGAGCAAATGAATCTGAAAATGTCTTCCCACACACACTGCACTTGAAGGGTTTCTCTCCCGTGCGTGTTCTCTGGTGTCTTTGAAGATGAGATGAATCTGAAAATGCCTTTCCACACACACTGCACTTGAAGGGTTTCTCTCCTGTGTGTGTTCTCTGGTGTTTTTTAAGAGTAGATAAATGTGAAAATGTCTTCCCACACACACTGCACCTGAAGGGTTTCTCTCCCGTGTGTGTTCTCTGGTGTCTTTGAAGATGAGATGAATCTGAAAATGCCTTTCCACACACACTGCACTTGAAGGGTTTCTCTCCTGTGTGTGTTCTCTGGTGTTTTTTAAGAGTAGATAAATGTGAAAATGTCTTCCCACACACACTGCACCTGAAGGGTTTCTCTCCCGTGTGTGTTCTCTGGTGTGTTTTAAGAGTAGATGAATCTGAAAATGTCTTCCCACACACAGTGCAATTGAAGGATTTCTCTCCTGTGTGTGTTCTCTGGTGTGTTACAAGATTACATGACTGTGCAAACGCCATCCCGCACATCGTGCACCTGAAGGGTTTCTCTCCCGTGTGTGTTCTCTGGTGTTTTACAAGATCAGATGACTGTGCAAATGCCTTCACGCACACACTGCACTTGAAGGGTTTCTCTCCTGTGTGTGTTCTCTGGTGTTTTTTAAGAGTAGATAAATCTGAAAATGTCTTCCCACACACACTGCACTTGAAGGGTTTCTCTCCTGTGTGTGTTCTCTGGTGTGTTTTAAGAGTAGATAAATGTGAAAATGCCTTCCCACACACACTGCACTTGAAGGGTTTCTCTCCCGTGTGTGTTCTCTGGTGTGTTACAAGATTACTTGACTGTGTAAACGCCATCCCGCACATCGTGCACCTGAAGGGTTTCTCTCCCGTGTGTGTTCTCTGGTGTTTTACAAGATCAGATGACTGTGCAAATGCCTTCACGCACACACTGCACTTGAAGGGTTTCTCTCCTGTGTGTGTTCTCTGGTGTTTTTTAAGAGTAGATAAATCTGAAAATGTCTTCCCACACACACTGCACTTGAAGGGTTTCTCTCCCGTGTGTGTTCTCTGGTGTATTACAAGATTACATGACTGTGTAAACGCCTTCCCGCACACAGTGCACCTGAAGGGTTTCTCTCCCGTGTATGTTCTCTGGTGGTTCTGAAAAACTGATGGCCATGCAAACGCCTTCCCACACACAGTACATTTGAAGGGTCTCTCTCCTTTGTGACTTCTCTGGTGCCGTGTCAGATTTCCAGTCCGGTCCATGCTGTATGCACGCTGGTCGCATTGTTGACTTGTCGTACCGAGCTGCGCTGAGTGCCTTTGCTCCATCAGACCAATTCTGCAGAGGAAGCGTCAGCTGCAGACAGAAAAAAAAGAAAATCCACACCATCTACACGTCAGGCACAGAGGAATGCACACGTGACTTACACGTCTATACTTATTAATATATTCATGATGTAGTGAAAAAGTTTCCCAAATTCATCAGATTTGATGAACGTGCAAACGCCTTCCCGCACAGAGTGCACCTGAAGGGTTTCTCTCCACGGGCTGTTAGGGCACACAATGATAGGGCAAATGTCATTAATATGCCTGGAAGCCTTCATATCTTCAAGATGAATGATAATCCAAAACTCTAAGCACACAATTTCGGCTGTCTGACTACAAAAGGAATATTTATGAGAGCTAAATTCAGCTGACATAGCAATACTATTTGTGTTATGCAGAAATTAATGTTCAATCGCAACTTAGAGGTGTGAATCCAGGCTCAGATGTCCTTGAATGCTGGGATGAAGAGTTCCGAATTCAGCTGCATGTGTGTGCTGTGTTCACCTCCTGTTTCCATTCTTACAAAGCGTTCCAGAGGAAAACAAAAATAAACTATTGTTTTGATATAACCTCCGTGTGCAATAGAGTTAATAGACTTTACTGCAAACACAAACTTGACACTGTCACACACTGCCATGGGTAAACAGGTGGTGGTGTGACCAGAACCATGCCTGGCCACCTTCATCTGCTCAGCATTAATTCTTCCTCACTCCACCAAGTAATGAATCGAGGATCAATCAACATAGCCGAGGCTATCCGTGTCTCTGTCTCTCTCTCCCCGTGGTGAAGGTGTTCCCCTCCACACATTCAGAGTCAACAGCGGCACGCGCTTAGCGTCTTTGACCGATAGATACATTGACGCACGTATTGTTGGTTCTTTCAGTAAAGTCACGTAGATAGAAAATAAAAATAACAGATTAAATTCAATAAGATAAAGACCACTTGTGTTGCGATCGAAACGTCGTGGGTTTATTACTTTATTTTTTTATTTTTCTTATTTTATTTTTTATCTACGTGACTTTACCGAAAGAACCAAGAATATTAATTCCTGCAGTCACCAAAGTTTTAAGTCAAAACATTCACACACGTTGACAAAGCCTCACCTTGTGTTGTTGTGGGCAGGTCGCTTCTGATAACAAGAGCGGTATAACAGCTCAAGCGGGCTTGGCCTGCTAACAAAAGAACGAAAATAAAAACTGCGTGAATATTTACAATAAAACAAAGTTACAAAGTGGCGAGCCGGGTGAAGACAAATTAAACCTAAGCGAGATAATTAAAGTGAATGCAATCAGGCGAGGGCAGGAGGCAAGGCCCCGCGTGGCTAGGCCCCGCGTTGTAAAGTTCCAACCTGGACATCGATTCCCATGCTCGCTGCTACTCAACTGACATCCCTGAGAGAGAGAGGCTCTACCTTGGTAAACAACAACAACAACCACCACCACAACGATGAGAATTTCTCACCTCGGATTTCAGTGCAAGCGCGCACACGGCAGCTTCCTGTTGCCTCGCGACAGCAGGAAGTAGTATGACGTCACTTCCCTCCCACGAGCGACTCTTTAACTGAATAAATTATGTTAATGAGGCCGGCCCCTATGTCGAGGGATGGGGGCGTGGGCGCAGAACCCGTCGCAATAAACTCGCAACGGCTTTAACGGACATATTATGTTAATGAGCCACCAGTCACTGGGCGTAGCTTTGCCCAAATAAGGATTGGCACTGGAACGATATCGGCAGTGACCCAAGCGGAGGTGACATCATGTGCAAGAGCGCGGTGGACGGGGGAGGGGTGAATACGTTGGTGACATGATGTCACTTGCGAGGTACACCTCCCCCTGGCGTTTCACGCCGATGAGGTATTGCAGAGTTGTGACGTCACAGACTTGGAGTTTAAGTTGATTTAGATTCATTTTCCTTTGCTCCCTCCCTTGGGTGTGTGAGCTCAGCAACAACGTGGACATTATTGTGTATACACTGTGTGTGTGTACACTGTGTGTGTGTACACTGTGTGTGTGTACACTATGTGTATACACTGTGTCACTGTGTGTCGCTGTGTGTCACTGTGTGTCACTGGGTGCGTCACTGTGTGTCACTGTGTGTGTGTCACTATGTCACTGTGTGTGTACACTGTGTGTGTATACACTGTGTGTACCCTGTGTGTGTACACTGTGTATACACTGTATGTACACCGTGTGTACACTGTGTGTGTACACTGTGTATACCCTGTGTGTGGACACTGTGTGTGTGTGTACACTGTGTATACACTGTGTGTGTGTACACTGTGTGTATACACTGTATGTACACTGTGTGTGTACACTGTGTATACCCTGTGTGTGTACACTGTGTATACACTGTGTGTGTGTGTGTACACTATGTGTATACACTGTGTGTACACTGTGTGTGTACACTGTGTGTGTGTACACTATGTGTATACACTGTGTGTGTACACTGTGTGTGTGTACACTGTGTGTCCACTGTGTGTGTACGCTGTGTATACACTGTGTGTGTACATTGTGTGTGTACACTGTGTGTGTACACTGTGTGTGTGTACACTGTGTGTACACTGTGTGTGTGTACACTGTGTGTACACTGTGTCGCTGTGTGTGTCACTGTGTGTGTCACTGTGTGTGTGTCACTGTGTCACTGTGTGTGTGTCACTGTGTCAGTGTCACTGTGTGTGTGTCACTGTGCCTGGCACAAGCGTCGTGGTGACGTCACCACCACTTAGTTGCGAATGGCGATTGTTGTTGTGTCACTGTGTCACTGTGCGTCTGTCACTGTGTGTGTGTCAGTGTGTGTACACTGTGTGTGTACACTGTGTGTGTATGTGTACACTATGTGTGTACACTGTGTGTGTACACTGTGTGTGTGTACACTATGTGTATACACTGTGTGTACACTGTGTGTGTACAGTGGGTGTGTGTAAACTATGTGTATACACTGTGTGTGTGTACACTGTGTGTGTACACTGTGTGTGTACATTGTGTGTACAGTTTGTGTATACTGTGTGTATACTGTGTGTGCATAGTGTCTGTGTACACTGTGTATACACTGTGTGTGTACAGTGTGTGTGTACACTGTTTGTGTGTACACTGTGTATGTACTCTGTGTGTGTACACTGTGTCTACACTGTGTGTGTACACTGTGTATACACTGTGTGTATACACTGTGTGTGTGTACACTGTGTATAAACTGCGTGTGTACACTGTGTGTGTACACTGTTTGTGTCCGCATTGAACCGAACCCCCGGCAAGGCCATCTACTTAATGACGAGAGAAAATTCACACGAAATGTCCTTTTCAATGAAGTCTTCCAGATGTAAATTGATACAAGCTTTTAATGAAGAAATAAAATCATCTAATTCAAAACACAACACAATTCAAAGATGTTTCATTTTAAAACTTCAAAAGGGAGCATGGGGTGCTTGCGTGAATGCGTCCTTCATGTGCAAATGTTGTGACTTTCCTGGCCTGAATGCCGTCAATGTGTTGGACCCTTATTGGTGCACAGCGTCTCAACAACAGCAGTGGGGTTTGCTTCAACCGATGGTTACGAACATCCAGACGAGAATCAGCAAGGTGCATTTCTAGTCCCAATTAGACAAAATCTACGTCAACACGTAAGACAAAACTATAATTCGTGTTGTAGAGAATGTACCTCCTCCTATACGTGTAACTTTCAAGTGGTATGCCTTGTAACTGATGAATGATCCGAGCGTGCTCCCTATTTCAAAGACGATGAGTTGCTTCAGAGGCAGATGCTTCGTGAAACACAAAAGTACCCTTTGACCTGTATCACAAGAACAACGGGTCTCACCTGAGTTCTCTGTACAGGTTACTTCCAATCACACACACACTTTGTCCTAACATCACTTATTCAATGTTTGACCCTCAGACAAAATGTTACATGTACGCGCACAATCAGACAAGTATTCATTCTAAATCATTGACGGCCATATTAACAACATTGAATTACTGCAGCGAAATTGACTGCATCACGTTACATCGTATTAACAAGAAGTTATTTTACAAATACGCACCGTCTGCTTAACAGTGTATGTACAACGTACTATTGTTGCGTCATTCAAAACGAGTAGGCCGTTGCATGCTGGCGTCTGGGTCAAAATGTATCAAATTTTAAACATTACGCTACAAATAGATCACGGCGTTTCGATGGCAACACAAGCAATCGTCATCAGGTGGGACAAGCACAGCAGCAACAAGAAACTGCTGGAGTAGGCGCCTACTACTTCAGCAGTTTCTCTTGCTGTGGTTGTCCCACCTGATGACGATTGCTTGTGTTGTGATCTAAATGCCGTGATCTGTTATGTTTCTACTACGTGGTGACTTTACTGAAAGAATTCAAGAGTGTGGATTCCTGCAGTCACGAAAGCTTCGAATCAAGATTGCCTACAAACTACACAACTGAGATGACGCATCAATCATCGCCCCCTACTGACAGGCTCTTGTCCACATGCAGGCCGGTGCAGGGCCACCACCTTGTGCCACACAGGGGCAGCTGCTACTTGGGGATGTTTCAGACGAGGTACGACACAAAACTCTTGAGTTGCTGAGGCGGTTAAGAAAGCACCGTGTAAATGCAATTATTATAACATAGTGAATGCTTGGGGGCTTATTGTCTCTCGCTCCTGGTTAAAGATCTACCCAACCCACAGGTCCACAAAGACTGGCCGCTCTTACCCTGCAGGTTGAACCAAGGAACTGAGTGTCCAACTTCACGTTCTTGTCATTAAAGGCCTGTGACAAAGGTGCATCTATTGGAGCGACATTGTCTCAAGCTTACACATCTACCGGGTCTCCACTTGACTTTGTATTGTCTCGGAGGAAGTCCACCCACACCTCCACTTCCACAAACTGCTGGGAGTTGCCTCGCTCTGCCTCACAGTCAGAATTCTCCTCCTGCTTCACGTTGCCTCCATCGATGTGAAGGTCCCATTTTGGATTTGAATCATCTTCACATTTCACCTTCACTTCTTCACTCTTCACCATCACTTCTTCACATTTCACCTTCACTTCTTCACATTTCACCATCACCTCTTCATATTTCACCTCGATACCTTTAAAAGTGTCGAAGCTGGGATTTTCCTCCGGTTCGTGTTTCATGAGGGATGGGCTCATTGCGGCACTTTGACTTTCACAAGCTGATTTCAGACTGCACTCCTTGTGGATCTTCTGATGCTTGTGCGTTCTCTGGTGTACTTGAAGATTTGATGAATTTGCAAATGCCTTCCCACACACACTGCACTTGAAGGGTTTCTCTCCCATGTGTGTTCTCTGGTGTTTTTTAAGAGCAGATGACCGTGAAAATGCCTTCCCACAAACAGTGCACTTGAAGGGTTTCTCTCCCGTGTGTATTTTCTGGTGTCTTTGAAGATTAGATGAATCTGAAAATGCCTTCCCACAAACACTGCACTTGAAGGGTTTCTCTCCCGTGTGCATTCTCTGGTGTTTTTTAAGAGCAAATGAACCTGAAAATGTCTTCCCACACACACTGCACTTGAAGGGTTTCTCTCCCGTGTGTGTTCTCTGGTGTGTTTTAAGAGCAAATGAATCTGAAAATGCCTTCCCACACACACTGCACCTGAAGGGTTTCTCTCCCGTGTGTGTTCTCTGGTGTTTTTTAAGAGTAGATGAATCTGAAAATGTCTTCCCACACACACTGCACCTGAAGGGTTTCTCTCCTGTGTGTGTTCGCTGGTGTGTTTTAAGAGCAGATGACCGTGAAAATGCCTTCACACAGACACTGCACTTGAAGGGGTTCTCTCCCGTGTGTGTTCTCTGGTGTACTTTAAGATGTGGTGACTGTGAAAACGCCTTCCCGCACAGAGTGCACTTGAAGGGTTTCTCTCCCGTGTGTGTTCTCTCGTGTACTTGAAGATTTGATGACTGTGCAAACATCATCCCACACACACTGCACCTGAAGGGTTTCTCTCCTGTGTGAGTTCTCTGGTGGGTCTTAAGAACTGATGGCCATGCAAATGCCTTGTCACACACACTGCACTTGAAGGGTTTCTCTCCCGTGTGTGTTGTCTGGTGTCTTTGAAGATCAGATGAATCTGAAAATGCCTTCCCACACACACTGCACTTGAAGGGTTTCTCTCCCGTGTGTCTTCTATGGTGTGTTTTAAGAGCAAATGAACCTGAAAATGTCTTCCGACACACACTGCACCTGAAGGGTTTCTCTCCCGTGTGTGTTCTCTGGTGTTTTTTAAGAGTAGATGAATCTGAAAACGTCTTCCCACACACACTGCACTTGAAGGGTTTCTCTCCCGTGTGTGTTCTCTGGTGTGTTTTAAGAGCAGATGACCATGAAAATGTCTTCCCACACACACTGCACCTGAAGGGTTTCTCTCCCGTGTGTGTTCTCTGGTGTGTTTTAAGAGTAGATGAATCTGAAAATGTCTTCCCACACACAGTGCATTTGAAGGGTTTCTTTCCCGTGTGTGTTCTCTGGTGTTTTTTAAGAGCAAATGACTGTGAAAATGCCTTTACACACACAGTGCACTTGAAGGGTTTCTCTCCTGTGTGTGTTCGCTGGTGGGTCTCAAGAACTGATGACCATGCAAATGCCTTGTCACACACAGTGCACTTGAAGGCTTTCTCTCCTGTGCGAGTTCTCTGGTGCTGTGTCAAATTTCCAGTCCGATCCGTGCTGTATGCACGCTGGTCGCATTGTTGACTTGTCGTACCGAGCTGCTGTGCTGACTGCCTTTGCTCCATCAGACCAGCGTCAGCTGCAGACAGAAAATAAGAATATCCACACCATCTACACGTCAGTATCGAGCCATGGAGGAATTAATATATACAGTCACACGTGACTTACACGTCTATATTCATTCATATATTCATGACTAGCTGTACTACCCGGCTTCGCCCGGGACTTGGATCCACCACGTCCGGCCGCCTTTGTCTCCCCAGTGGCGATGTTCACACCACCACAGCAGTTACTCGTTTGAGGCTGAGTCGACCTAGGGGAGGCCCAGAAGCGGTTCAAATAATCATCACCGGTGGTGGCCGTGAGCGGGAATCGAACTCGGGTCGCCGGGTTCATAGCGCGGCGTAGCGCTAACCGCTACACTACAATGCGTGACGCTTCCACACACACACACACAGATACAAAGATCCCCCGTATAGCCTTAACAGACTGTAGGGACAAGTGCTGTTAGCGGGCACCTATGAAGGCCGGAACGGTACACGAGGGGGTGGGTGGCCAGCACCACGCCCGACCGCCTTTGTCTCCCTAGTGACGATGTTTACACACCACACCAGGTACTCATTTGAGGCTGAGTCGACCTAGATACACAGATACACACACACAGAAACACACACAGACACACAGACAACGCTAACCGCTACACTACAATGCGTGACGCTTCCACATACGAGGGTCACGTGACAGATTTGACGTCACAGCTCACTTGCCGTGCAAAAAATCTATACATTATTGAGCTCCCCCCCCCCCAAAAAAACACAAAAGTGTATTTGTATAATGTTTGCACGGTGTACAGTCTGGAAAGTACCCACATGGCAAATTTCCAGTTTGTTGCATGTCGGGAAGTACGCTAAACATTTTGAACAGACAACACACACAATCACAACTTTGCCTTTTATATATATTTGGAGATGCAGTGAAAAACTTTCCCAAAATTCATCACGCGGTTTCAGTTTTTTGATTTTCAGTTTGATTTATTTTGGTTATAGTCCCGTGAGCCATTCGGCTCTTGAATCGGGTGCAACCACAACAAGCAACAAAACAAAACCACGACCAAGAAAAACATCTTACAGTGACTATGTGTGACTGTGCAAACAGCACTGTCATGGCACGCAATGAGAGGGCAAATGTCATAAATATTCCTGTAAGCCCTCGCATCTTCAACATTAATGTTGACATAGAAATGTTGTTGGGTGTTTTGCTTCATTTAAAAAAAGAAAAAATATTATGTTATTTTGTTATTTAATTTTCTATCTACATGACTTTACCGAAAGAACCAAGAATATTAATTCCTGCAGTCACCAAAGTTTTAAGTCAAAACATTCACACACGTTGACAAAGCCTCACCTTGTGTTGTTGTGGGCAGGTCGCTTCTGATAACAAGAGCGGTATAGCAGCTCAAGCGGGCTTGGCCTGCTAACAAAAGAACGAAAATAAAAACTGCGTGAATATTTACAATAAAACAAAGTTACAAAGTGGCGAGCCGGGTGAAGACAAATTAAACTTAAGCGAGATAATTAAAGTAAATGCAATCAGGCGAGGGCAGGAGGCAAGGCCCCGCGTGGCTAGGCCCCGCGCTGTAAAGTTCCAACCTGGACATCGATTCCCATGCTCGCTGCTACTCAACTGACATCCCTACGAGAGAGAGCGAGGCTCTACCTTGGTAAACAACAACAACAACCACCACCACAACGATGAGAATTTCTCACCTCGGATTTCAGTGCAAGCGCGCACACGGCAGCTTCCTGTTACCTCGCGACAGCAGGAAGTAGTATGACGTCACTTCCCTCCCACAAGCGGCTCTCCAACTGAATAAATTATGTTAATGACGCCGGCCCATATGTCGAGGGATGGGGGCGTGGGCGCTGAACCCGTCGTAATAAACTCTCGACTGCTTTAACGGAAACATTATGTTAATGAACCACCAGTCACTGGGCGTAGCTTTGCCCAAATAAGGATTGCCACTGGACCGATATCGGCAGTGACCCAAGCGGAGGTGACGTCACGCTCAAGAGCGCGGTGGACGGGGGAGGGGTGAATACCTTGGTGACATGACGTCACTAGCGAGGTACACCTCCCCCTGGCGTTTCACGCCGATGAGGTACTGCAGAGTGGTGACGTCACAGAGTTGCAGTTTAAGTTAATTTAGATTCATTTTCCATTGCTTCCTCCCTTTGGTGTGTGAGCTCAGCAACAACGTGGACATTATTGTATATACACCGTGTGTGTGTGTACACTGTGTGTGTACACTGTGTGTGTGTACACTATGTGTATACACTGTGTGTGTCGCTGTGTCACTGAGTACCTGGTGCGGTGTGTAAATATCGCCACTAGGGAGACAAAGGCGGTCGGGCGTGGTGCTGGCCACCCACCCCCTCGTGTACCGTTCCGGCCTTCATAGGTGCTCGCTAACAGCACTTGCCCCTACAGTCTGTTAAGGCTACACGGGGGATCTTTGTCTTTGTGTGTCACTGTGCCTGGCACAAGCGTCGTGGTGACGTCACCGCCACTTAGTGGCGAATGGCGGTTGTTGTGTCACTGTGTCACTGTGTGTGTGTCACTGTGTGTATATACACTGTGTACCCTGTGTGTGTGCACTGTGTGTGTACACTATGTGTATACACTGTGTGTGTGTACACTGTGTGTGTGTACACTGTGTGTACAGTGTGTGTGTACACTGTGTGTGTACATTGTGTGTGTACATTGTGTGTGTACACTGTGTGTGTACACTGTGTGTGTCCGAACCCCCGGAAAGGCCATCTACTTAATGACGAGAGAAAATTCACATGAAATGTCCTTTTCAATGAAGTCTTCCAGATGTAAATTGATACAAGCTTTTAATGAGGAAATAAAATCATCTAATTCAAAACACAACATAATTCAAAGATGTTTCATTTTAAAACTTCAAAACGGAGCATGGGGTACTTGCGTGAATGCGTCCTTCGTGTGCAAATGTTGTGACTTTCCTGGCCTGAAGGCCGTCAATGTGTTGGACCCTTATTGGTGCACAGCGTCTCAACAACAGCAGTGGGGTTTGCTTCAACCGATAGGTACGAACATCCAGACGTGAATCAGCAAGGAGCATTTATAGTCCCAGTTAGACAAAATCTACGTCAACACGTAAGACAAAACTACAATTCGTGTTGTAGAGAATGTACCTCCTCCTATACGTGTAACTTTCAAGTGGTATGCCTTGTAACTGATGAATGATCCGAGATGGCTCCCTATTTCAAAGACGATGAGTTGCTCCAGAGGCAGACGCTTCGTGAAACACAAAAGTACCCTTTGACCTGTATCACAAGAACAATGGGTCTCACCTGAGTTCTCTGTACAGGTTACTTCCAAAACACACACACACACACACTTTGTCCTAACATCACTTATTCAATATTTGACCCTCAGACAAAATGTTACATGCACACGCACAATCAGACACGGTATTCATTCTAAATCATTGATGGGCATATTAACCACATTGAATTACTGCAGCAAAATTGACTGCATCACGTTACATCGTATTAAGAAGTTATTTTACAAATACGCACTGTCTGCTTAACCGTGTATGTACAACGTACTATTGTTGCATCATTCAAAACGAGTAGGCCGTTGCATGCTGGCGTCTGGGTCAAAATGTAGCAAATTCAAAATATTACGCTACAAATAATAGATCACGGCACTTCGATGGCAACACAAGCAATCGTCATCAGGTGGGACAAGCACAGCAGCAACAAGAAGAAACTGCTGGAGTAGGCGCCTACTACTTCAGCAGTTTCTCTTGCTGTGGTTGTCCCACCTGATGACGATTCTTTGGGCTGTGATCTAAACGCCGCGATCTGTTATGTTTCTACCCATGTGGTGACTTTACCGAAATAACTCAACAGTGTGGATTCCTGCAGTCACCAAAGCTTCGAATCAAGATTGCCTACAAACTACACAACTGAGATGACGCATCAATCATCGCCCCCTACTGACAGGCTCTTGTCCACATGCAGGCTGGTGCAGGGCCACCACCTTGTGCCACACAGGGGCAGCTGCTACTTGGGGATGCTCTTCGAGTGTTTCAGACGAGGTACGACATAAAACTCCGAGTTGCCGAGGCGATAAGGCAAGCAAGCGTGTAAATGCAATTATTATAACATCGTGAATGCTTGGGGGCTTATTGTCTCTCGCTCCTGGTTAAAGATCTACCCAACCCACAGGTCTATAAAGACTGGCCGCTCTTACTCTGCAGGTTGAACCTAGCAACTGAGTGTCCAACTTCACGTTCTTGTCATTAAAGGCCTGTGACAAAGGTGCATCTATTGGAGCGACATCATCTCAAGCTTTACACATCTATCGAGTCTTCACTTGACTTTGTATTGTCTCGGAGGAAGTCCACCCACACCTCCACTTCCACAAACTGCTGAGAGTTGCCTCGCTCTGCCTCACAGTGAGAATTCTCCTCCTGCTTTACGTTGCCTCCATCGATGTGAAGGTCCCATTTTGGAGTTGAATCTTCATCTTCACATTTTACCTTCACTTCTTCCCTCTTCACCATCACTTCTTCACATTTCACCTCGATACCTTTAAAAGTGTCCAAGTTGGGATTTTCTTCCGGTTCGTGTTTCATGAGGGATGGGCTCATTGCGGCACTTTGACTTTCACAAGCTGATTTCAGACTGCACTCCTTGTGGATCTTCTGATGCTTCTGTGTTCTCTGGTGTGTTTTAAGAGCAGATGACTGTGAAAATGCCTTCCCACACACACTGCACCTGAAGGGTTTCTCTCCCGTGTGTGTTCTCTGGTGTATTTTAAGAGCAAATGACTGTACAGATGCCTTCCCACATACAGTGCACTTCAAGGGTTTCTCTCCCGTGTGTGTTCTCTGGTGTTTTAAGAGCAGATGAATCTGAAAATGTCTTCCCACACACAGTGCACTTGAAGGGTTTCTCTCCCATGTGTCCTCTGGTGCTTTTTAAGAGCAGATGACTGTGCAAATGCCTTCCCACACACAGTACACTTGAAGGGTTTCTCTCCCGTGTGTGTTCTCTGGTGTGTTTTAAGAGCAGATGAATCTGAAAATGCCTTTCCACACACATTGCACTTGAAGGGTTTCTCTCCTGTGTGTGTTCTCTGGTGAGTTTTACGAGCAAATGAATCTGAAAATGTCTTCCCACACACACTGCACTTGAAGGGTTTCTCTCCCGTGTGTGTTCTCTGATGTCTTTGAAGATGAGATGAATCTGAAAATGCCTTTCCACACACACTGCACTTGAAGGGTTTCTCTCCTGTGTGTGTTCTCTGGTGTGTTTTAAGAGCAAATGAACCTGAAAATGTCTTCCGACACACACTGCACCTGAAGGGTTTCTCTCCCGTGTGTGTTCTCTGGTGTTTAAGAGTAGATGAATGTGAAAATGTCTTCCCACACACTGCACCTGAAGGGTTTCTCTCCCGTGTGTCCTCTGGTGTTTTTTAAGAGCAGATGACTGTGCAAATGCCTTCCCACACACAGTACACTTGAAGGGTTTCTCTCCCGTGTGTGTTCTCTGGTGTGTTTTAAGAGCAGATGAATCTGAAAATGCCTTTCCACACACACTGCACTTGAAGGGTTTCTCTCCTGTGTGTGTTCTCTGGTGTGTTTTACGAGCAAATGAATCTGAAAATGTCTTCCCACACACACTGCACTTGAAGGGTTTCTCTCCCGTGTGTGTTCTCTGGTGTCTTTGAAGATGAGATGAATCTGAAAATGCCTTTCCATACACACTGCACTTGAAGGGTTTCTCTCCTGTGTGTGTTCTCTGGTGTGTTTTAAGAGCAAATGAACCTGAAAATGTCTTCCGACACACACTGCACCTGAAGGGTTTCTCTCCCGTGTGTGTTCTCTGGTGTTTAAGAGTAGATGAATGTGAAAATGTCTTCCCACACACTGCACCTGAAGGGTTTCTCTCCCGTGTGTGTTCTCTGGTGTGTTTTAAGAGTAGATGAATCTGAAAATGTCTTCCCACACACAGTGCAATTGAAGGGTTTCTCTCCTCTGTGTGTTCTCTGGTGTGTTACAAGAGTAGATGACTGTGCAAACGCCATCCCGCACATCGTGTACCTGAAGGGTTTTTCTCCTGTGTGTGTTCTCTGGTGTGTTACAAGATCAGATGACTGTGCAAATGCCTTCACGCACACACTGCACTTGAAGGGTTTCTCTCCTGTGTGTGATCTCTGGTCTTTAAGATTAGATAAATCTGAAAATGTCTTCCCACACACACTGCACTTGAAGGGTTTCTCTCCTGTGTGTTCTCTGGTGTTTTTTAAGAGTAGATAAATGTGAAAATGCCTTCCCACACACACTGCACTTGAAGGGTTTCTCTCCCGTGTGTGTTCTCTGGTGTGTTTTAAGAGCAAATGAATCTGCAAATGTCTTCCCACACACACTGCACTTGAAGGGTTTCTCTCCCGTGTGTGTTCTCTGGTGTCTTTGAAGATGAGATGAATATGAAAATGTCTTCCCACACACAGTGCAATTGAAGGGTTTCTCTCCCGTGTGTGTTCTCTGGTGTGTTACAAGATTACATGACTGTGCAAACGCCATCCCGCACATCGTGCACCTGAAGGGTTTCTCTCCCGTGTGTGTTCTCTGGTGTTTTACAAGATCAGATGACTGTGAAAATGCCTTCACGCACACACTGCACTTGAAGGGTTTCTCTCCTGTGTGTGTTCTCTGGTGTTTTTTAAGAGTAGATAAATCTGAAAATGTCTTCCCACACGCACTGCACTTGAAGGGTTTCTCTCCTGTGTGTGTTCTCTGGTGTTTTTTAAGAATAGATAAATGTGAAAATGCCTTCCCCCATACACTGTACTCGAAGGGTTTCTCTCCCGTGTGTGTTCTCTGGTGTTTTACAAGATTACATGACTGTGCAAATGCCATCCCGCACATCGTGCACCTGAAGGGTTTCTCTCCCGTGTGTGTTCTCTGGTGGGTCTGAAGAACTGATGGCCATGCAAATGCCTTGTTACACACAGTACATTTGAAGGGTTTCTCTCCTGTGCGAGTTCTCTGGTGCCGTGTCAAATTTCCAGTCCGGTCCGTGCTGTATGCACGCTGGTCGCATTGTTGACTTGTCGTACCGAGCTGCGCTGAGTGCCTTTGCTCCATCAGACCAATTCTGCAGAGGAAGCGTCAGCTGCAGACAGAAAAAAATAATATCCACACCATCTACACGTCAGGCACAGAGGAATGCACACGTGACTTACACGTCTATACTTATTAATATATTCATGATGTGAAAAAGTTTCCCAAATTCATCAGATTTGATGAACGTGCAAACGCCTTCACGCACAGAGTGCACCTGAAGGGTTTCTCTCCACGGGCTGTTATGGCACACAATGAGAGGGAAAATGTCATTAATATGCCTGGAAGCCTTCATATCTTCAAGATGAATGTTAACTCAAAACTCTAAGCACACAATTTCGGCTGTCTGACTACAAAAGGAATATTTATTAAAGCTAAATTCAGCTGACATAGCAAAGGGTGTTGAAAACAATACTATTTGTGTTATGCAGAAATGCATAAATTAATGTTCAATCGCAACTTAGAGGTGTGAATCCAGGCTCAGATGTCCTTGAATGCTGGGATGAACAGTTCCGACTTCAGCTGAATGTGTGTGCTGTGTTCACCTCCTGTTTCCATTCGTATGAAGATTTCCAGAGGAAAACAAAAATAACCTATTGTTTTGATATAACCTCCGTGTGCAATAGAGTTAATAGACTTTACTGCAAACACAAACTTGACACTGTCACACACTGCCATGAGTAAACAGGTGGTGGTGTGACCAGAACCATGCCTGGCCACCTTCATCTGCTCAGCATGAATTCTTCCTCACTCCACCAAGTAATGAATCGAGGATCAATCAACATAGCCGAGGCTATCCGTGTGTCTGTCTCTCTCTCCCCGTGGTGAAGGTGTTCCCCTCCACACATTCAGAGTCAACAGCGGCACGCGCTTAGCGTCTTTGACCGATAGACATTGATGCACGTATTGTTGGTTCTTTCAGTAAAGTCACGTAGATAGAAAATACAAATAACAGATTAAATTCAATAAGATAAAGACCACTTGTGTTGCGATCGAAATGTCGTGGGTTTTTTGCTTTATTTAAAAAAAATTAAATTATAATTTGTTATTTTTATTAAATTTTCTATCTACGTGACTTTACCGAAAGAACCAAGAATATTAATTCCTGCAGTCACCAAAGTTTTAAGTCAAAACATTCACATACGTTGACAAAGGCTCACCTTGTGTTGTTGTGGGCAGGTCGCTTCTGATAACAAGAGCGGTATAGCAGCTCAAGCGGGCTTGGCCTGCTAACAAAAGAAAATAAAAACTGCGTGAATATTTAGAATAAAACAAAGTTACAAAGTGGCGAGCCGGGTGAAGACAAATTAAACTTAAGCGAGATAATTAAAGTGAATGCAATCAGGCGAGGGCAGGAGGCAAGGCCCCGCGTGGCTAGGCCCCGCGCTGTAAAGTTCCAACCTGGACATCGATTCCAATGCTCGCTGCTACTCAACTGACATCCCTACGAGAGAGAGCGAGGCTCTACCTTGGTAAACAACAACCACCACCACAACGATGAGAATTTCTCACCTCGGATTTCAGTGCAAGCGCGCACACGGCAGCTTCCTGTTACCTCGCGACAGCAGGAAGTAGTATGACGTCACTGCCCTTCCACAAGCAACTCTCCAACTGAACACATTATGTTAATGACGCCGGCCCATATGTCGAGGGATGGGGGCGTGGGCGCTGAACCCGTCGTAATAAACTCTCGACGGCTTTAACGGATACATTATGTTAATGAACCACCAGTCACTGGGCGTAGCTTTGCCCAAATAAGGATTGCCACTGGACCGATATCGGCAGTGACCCAAGCGGAGGTGACGTCACGCTCAAGAGCGCGGTGGACGGGGGAGGGGTGAATACATTGGTGACATGACGTCACTAGCGAGGTACACCTCCCCCTGGCGTTTCACGCCGATGAGGTACTGCAGAGTGGTGACGTCACAGAGTTGCAGTTTAAGTTAATTTAGATTCATTTTCCATTGCTTCCTCCCTTTGGTGTGTGAGCTCAGCAACAACGTGGACATTATTGTATATACACCGTGTGTGTGTACACTGTGTGTGTACACTGTGTGTGTGTACACTATGTGTATACACTGTGTGTGTCGCTGTGTCACTGAGTACCTGGTGCGGTGTGTAAATATCGCCACTAGGGAGACAAAGGCGGTCGGGCGTGGTGCTGGCCACCCACCCCCTCGTGTACCGTTCCGGCCTTCATAGGTGCTCGCTAACAGCACTTGCCCCTACAGTCTGTTAAGGCTACACGGGGGATCTTTGTCTTTGTGTGTCACTGTGCCTGGCACAAGCGTCGTGGTGACGTCACCGCCACTTAGTGGCGAATGGCGGTTGTTGTGTCACTGTGTCACTGTGTGTGTGTCACTGTGTGTATATACACTGTGTACCCTGTGTGTGTGCACTGTGTGTGTACACTATGTGTATACACTGTGTGTGTGTACACTGTGTGTGTGTACACTGTGTGTACAGTGTGTGTGTACACTGTGTGTGTACATTGTGTGTGTACATTGTGTGTGTACACTGTGTGTGTGTACACTGTGTGTGTCCGAACCCCCGGAAAGGCCATCTACTTAATGACGAGAGAAAATTCACATGAAATGTCCTTTTCAATGAAGTCTTCCAGATGTAAATTGATACAAGCTTTTAATGAGGAAATAAAATCATCTAATTCAAAACACAACATAATTCAAAGATGTTTCATTTTAAAACTTCAAAACGGAGCATGGGGTACTTGCGTGAATGCGTCCTTCGTGTACAAATGTTGTGACTTTCCTGGCCTGAAGGCCGTCAATGTGTTGGACCCTTATTGGTGCACAGCGTCTCAACAACAGCAGTGGGGTTTGCTTCAACCGATAGGTACGAACATCCAGACGTGAATCAGCAAGGAGCATTTATAGTCCCAGTTAGACAAAATCTACGTCAACACGTAAGACAAAACTACAATTCGTGTTGTAGAGAATGTACCTCCTCCTATACGTGTAACTTTCAAGTGGTATGCCTTGTAACTGATGAATGATCCGAGATGGCTCCCTATTTCAAAGACGATGAGTTGCTCCAGAGGCAGACGCTTCGTGAAACACAAAAGTACCCTTTGACCTGTATCACAAGAACAATGGGTCTCACCTGAGTTCTCTGTACAGGTTACTTCCAAAACACACACACACACTATGTCCTAACATCACTTATTCAATATTTGACCCTCAGACAAAATGTTACATGCACACGCACAATCAGACACGGTATTCATTCTAAATCATTGATGGGCATATTAACCACATTGAATTACTGCAGCAAAATTGACTGCATCACGTTACATCGTATTAAGAAGTTATTTTACAAATACGCACTGTCTGCTTAACCATGTATGTACAACGTACTATTGTTGCATCATTCAAAACGAGTAGGCCGTTGCATGCTGGCGTCTGGGTCAAAATGTAGCAAATTCAAAATATTACGCTACAAATAATAGATCACGGCACTTCGATGGCAACACAAGCAATCGTCATCAGGTGGGACAAGCACAGCAGCAACAAGAAGAAACTGCTGGAGTAGGCGCCTACTACTTCAGCAGTTTCTCTTGCTGTGGTTGTCCCACCTGATGACGATTCTTTGGGCTGTGATCTAAACGCCGCGATCTGTTATGTTTCTACCCATGTGGTGACTTTACCGAAATAACTCAACAGTGTGGATTCCTGCAGTCACCAAAGCTTCGAATCAAGATTGCCTACAAACTACACAACTGAGATGACGCATCAATCATCGCCCCCTACTGACAGGCTCTTGTCCACATGCAGGCTGGTGCAGGGCCACCACCTTGTGCCACACAGGGGCAGCTGCTACTTGGGGATGCTCTTCGAGTGTTTCAGACGAGGTACGACATAAAACTCCGAGTTGCCGAGGCGATAAGGCAAGCAAGCGTGTAAATGCAATTATTATAACATCGTGAATGCTTGGGGGCTTATTGTCTCTCGCTCCTGGTTAAAGATCTACCCAACCCACAGGTCTATAAAGACTGGCCGCTCTTACTCTGCAGGTTGAACCTAGCAACTGAGTGTCCAACTTCACGTTCTTGTCATTAAAGGCCTGTGACAAAGGTGCATCTATTGGAGCGACATCATCTCAAGCTTTACACATCTATCGAGTCTTCACTTGACTTTGTATTGTCTCGGAGGAAGTCCACCCACACCTCCACTTCCACAAACTGCTGAGAGTTGCCTCGCTCTGCCTCACAGTGAGAATTCTCCTCCTGCTTTACGTTGCCTCCATCGATGTGAAGGTCCCATTTTGGAGTTGAATCTTCATCTTCACATTTTACCTTCACTTCTTCCCTCTTCACCATCACTTCTTCACATTTCACCTCGATACCTTTAAAAGTGTCCAAGCTGGGATTTTCTTCCGGTTCGTGTTTCATGAGGGGTGGGCTAATTGCGGAACTTTGACTTTCACAAGCTGATTTCAGACTGCACTCCTTGTGGATCTTCTCATGCTTCTGTGTTCTCTGGTGTACTTGAAGATTTGATGAATGTGCAAATGCCTTCCCGCACACACTGCACTTGAAGGGTTTCTCTCCCGTGTGTGTACTCTGGTGTGTTTAAAGAGCAGATGACTGTGAAAATGCCTTCCCACACACACTGTACTTGAAGGGTTTCTCTCCCGTGTGTGTTATCTGGTGTGTTTTAAGAGCAGATGACCGTGAAAATGCCTTCCCACACACACTGCACTTGAAGGGTTTCTCTCCCGTGTGTGTTCTCTGGTGTGTTTTTAGAGCAAATGAATCTGAAAATGTCTTCCCACACACACTGCACCTGAAGGGTTGCTCTCCCGTGTGTGTTCTCTGGTGTTTTTTAAGAGTAGATGAATCTGAAAATGTCTTCCCACACACACTGCACTTGAAGGGTTTCTCTCCTGTGTGTGTTCTCTGGTGTGTTTTAAGAGTAGATGAATCTGAAAATGTCTTCCCACACACACTGCACCTGAAGGGTTTCTCTCCCGTGTGTGTTCTCTGGTGTGATTTAAGAGTAGATGAATCTGAAAATGTCTTCCCACACACACTGCATTTGAAGGGTTTCTCTCCTGTGTGTGTTCTCTGGTGTCTTTTAAGATGAGATGAATCTGAAAATGCCATTCCACACACACTGCACTTGAAGGGTTTCTCTCCTGTGTGTGTTCTCTGGTGTGTTTTAAGAGTAGATGAATCTGAAAATGTCTTCCCACACACACTGCACCTGAAGGGTTTCTCTCCCGTGTGTGTTCTCTGGTGTTTTTTAATATTAGATGAATCTGGAAATGCCTTCCCACACACACTGCACTTGAAGGGTTTCTCTCCCGTGTGTGTTCTCTGGTGTGTTTTAAGAGCAAATGAATCTGAAAATGTCTTCCCACACACACTGCATTTGAAGGGTTTCTCTCCTGTGTGTGTTCTCTGGTGTCTTTTAAGATGAGATGAATCTGAAAATGCCTTTCCACACACACTGCACTTGAAGGGTTTCTCTCCTGTGTGTGTTCTCTGGTGTGTTTTAAGAGTAGATGAATCTGAAAATGTCTTCCCACACACACTGCACCTGAAGGGTTTCTCTCCCGTGTGTGTTCTCTGGTGTTTTTTAATATTAGATGAATCTGGAAATGCCTTCCCACACACACTGCACTTGAAGGGTTTCTCTCCCGTGTGTGTTCTCTGGTGTGTTTTAAGAGCAAATGAATCTGAAAATGTCTTCACACACACACTGCACTTGAAGGGTTTCTCTCCCGTGTGTGTTCTCTGGTGTTTTTTAAGAGTCAATGAATCTGAAAATGCCTTGTCACACACAGTGCACTTGAAGGGTTTCTCTCCTGTGCGAGTTCTCTGGTGCTGTGTCAAATTTCCAGTCCGATCCGTGCTGTATGCACGCTGGTCGCATTGTTGACTTGTCGTACCGAGATGCTGTGCTGAGGGCCTTTGCTCCATCAGACCAGCGTCAGCTGCAGACAGAAAATAAGAATATCCACACCATCTACACGTCAGTATCGAGCCATGGAGGAATGAATATAAACAGTCACACGTGACTTACACGTCTATATTCATTCATATATTCACGACTAGCTGTACTACCCGGCTTCGCCCGGGACTTGGATCCACCACGTCCGGCCGCCTTTGTCTCCCCAGTGCCGATGTTCACACCACAGCAGTTACTCGTTTGAGGCTGAGTCGACCTAGGGGAGGCCCAGAAGCGGTTCAAATAATCGTCGGCGGTGGTGGCCGTGAGCAGGAATCGAACTCGGGTCGCCGGGTTCGTAGCGCGGCGTAGCGCTAACCGCTACACTACAATGCGTTACGCTTCCACACACACACACAGACACACACACACAGATACACACACACAGACACACACACACACAGACACACACACAGACACACATAGACACACACAGACACACACAGACACACACACAGACACACACACAGACAACGCTAACCGCTACACTACAATGCGTGACGCTTCCACATGCGAGGGTCACGTGACAGATTTGACGTCACAGGTCACTTGCCGTGCAAAAAATCTATACATTATTGAGCTCCCCCCCCCAACAAAAACACAAAAATGTATTTGTATAATGTTTGCACGGTGTACAGTCTGGAAAGTACCCACATGGCAAATTTCCAGTTTGTTGCATGTCGGGAAGTACGCTAAACATTTTGAACAGACAACACACACAATCACAACTTTGCCTTTTATATATATTTGGAGATGCAGTGAAAAACTTTCCCAAATTCATCACGCGGTTTCAGTTTTTAGATTTTTAGTTTGATTTATTTTGGTTATAGTCCCGTGAGCCATTCAGCTCTTGAATCGGGTGCAACCACAACAAGCAACAAAACAAAAACACGACCAAGAAAATCATCTTACAGTGACTCTGTGTGACTGTGCAAACAGCACTGTCATGGCACGCAATGAGAGGGCAAATGTCATAAATATTCCTGTAAGCCCTCGCATCTTCAACATTAATGTTGCCATAGAAACGTTGTGGGGTGTTTTGCTTCATTGTAAAAAACAAAAATTATTATCTGTTATTTTATTTTCTATCTACGTGACTTTACCGAAAGAACCAAGAATATTAATTCCTGCAGTCACCAAAGTTTTAAGTCAAAACATTCACACACGTTGACAAAGCCTCACCTTGTGTTGTTGTGGGCAGGTCGCTTCTGATAACAAGAGCGGTATAGCAGCTCAAGCAGGCTTGGCCTGCTAACAAAAGAAAATAAAAACTGCGTGAATATTGACAATAAAACAAAGTTACAAAGTGGCGAGCCGGGTGAAGACAAATTAAACTTAAGCGAGATCATTAAAGTGAATGCAATCAGGCGAGGGCAGGAGGCAAGGCCCCGCGTGGCTAGGCCCCGCGTTGTAAAGTTCCAACCTGGACATCGATTCCCATGCTCGCTGCTACTCAACTGACATCCCTACGAGAGAGAGGCTCTACCTTGGTAAACAACAACAACCACCACCACCACCATGAGAATTTCTCACCTTGGATTTCAGTGCAGCCTCGGATCGGCAACCTCCTGTTACCTCGCAACATCACGCGGGTAAGCAGGTAACATGACGTCACTTCCGGGGTAAGAGACACGCCCCTCCCATAAGGAGTGGCTCTGTAACTGAATAAATTATGTTAATGTTAACTGGCCACATGTCTATGGATGGGGCGTGGCTGCTGAACCCGACGGCTTCAACGGTACATTATGTTAATGAACCGCAGTCACTGGGCGTAGCTTTGCCCAAATAAGGATTGCCACTGGATTGATATCGGCAGTGACCCAAGCTGAGGTGACGTCACGCTCAAGAGCGCCGTGGACGGGTTTGGGGGAGTGTGAATACTTTGGTGACATGACGTCACTAGCGACTTACACTTCCCGCTGGCACTTCATGCCGATGAGGTCATGCTGAGTGGTGACGTCACAGAGCGGGGATGGAGTCTAAGTTGATTTAGATTCATTTTCCATTGCCCCCTCCCTTGGGTGCGTGAACTCAGCAACAACAACGTGGACATTATTGTGTATACACTGTGTGTGTACACACTGTGTGTGTGTGTACGTACACACACGCACTTGCCCCAACAGTCTGTTAAAGGTTACCATGGCGGGGATCTGCGTCTTTTGTTGGCCGGGCTAATGCTACGTTAATTCCCGATGCTTCAGAGACATTGCACACGAGGTTTCTTTGCTAGTGGGAGTCATCAAGTGAGTACCTCTCAGTCAAGCGTCTCAGCCGTGCCACTGCAAACTGCAAGGCAGGTCCCCCCCCCCCCTACAAGACTTGTAGGGTTCGTGTCGCTGTGTTGAAGGCCAGGAGCGTAGACGTGGGTTCAATTTAGTTTATTTTGGTATAGCCCTGTGAGCCATCCGGCTCTTGAATTGGGTGCAAAAACAACAAGCACAAAAACAAAAATAAGAACAAAAAAAACATCTTATTACAATGGGGGAATTGTAATAAAAAATAATTGACATTTATAATGCGCACTTCGTCCGGGGATCACGTTACAACAATGGATTCTACGACATGTAATTGCTCGTTATTTGGTGACGCTGCATCGGCAGTGTGGCAGTGACACAATCGTGTGACGTGTTGCTTTCTTGTTAATGGCTCGACACGGGGCTGCAACGTGACTGTGCGGGACGTGTCACGTGACGGCAAAACAATCGTGTATCCGCGACGGCCCGTGTGTTCCAATGAAACGCGGGCCTTGTTAGACTGATGGCCTTAATCTAAGTTGTCTTGTTGTTGTTGTTGTTTGACTTGCATCCCGCTGGGATTTTTGCACACAGCGTTGGTGGTGTTCGGTGCTATTTCCGGAATATTTTGATGTTTTTTTTCCTGGATTTTCTGTTTGCACAGTCACACAAAGTCACTTTAAGATGTTTTCTTGTTCGTGTTTTTGTTTTTTTTGTTTGTTGCGGTTGCACCCGATTCAAGAGCCAAATGGCTCACAGGGCTACACCAAAATAAATGAAACTAAAACAAACCAGGAGAGAATGTCACGTGATTATGTCTTTGACGACCCAACGGGGGCGGTGACGCGACCACTTGCACCCTGCCATCCCCAACAGCCACCCCACCCTCCCGTCGTGCTACACAATCTTCCCGTCCTGACAGGGCCTCCAGCCAATTCCTTCTCGACCTTTAAGCTCGGCGGGTGGCGATCGTGGCAGGGGCGGAGCCAGGATTTTCAGCCCGGGGTGACATTCAACAAATGTTAATTTCAAGAATGATTTAGAGAGAGTCTGGCTGTTGAACCGGACGCCATCGGTTGGCAACACGCTCTGACATTGCAGTTGCACCGAGTTCGCCAGACCGAGTGTCGTGCACTTACACGCAGAATGTCACCCCTGTCACCACCCCCCCTGGCTCCGCCTCTGGATCGTGGTATATGCAAATCTTGGCCATACGCACAAGACACCGGGGTCAGCCCTTACCACAGCCACCGCGTCTCCCCCGCCTGCAGGCCCAGACTTGATTGGCCGGTGGGACGTGCTGCTGGGTGGGCGGCGAATCTCAAGGCCCGTGCGGCGCACGGAAGGGTGGCGTGGCCAACTCCATTCCCGGTTGCCGCCTTTGTCTCCCCATGCCGAGTAGACCCAGGGGAGACCCAGGACCGGGACGAACAGAATCCCTCACTCGTTTTAGCCGTGGCTGGGAATGTAACTGGGGTAGCTGGGGTACATCGTGCAGTTGTCTCGCTACTGCACCCACCACTCCCCCCATAATAGATACACACAAGTATCCCTTGTACAGCATTAACACACTTTAGGGGGAAGTGCCGTTGTCGAGTGGCGCCGATGAAGGCCGGCACATCACACGAGGGGGTGGGTGGCCAGCACCACGCCCGGCCGCCTTTATCTCCCGAGTGGTAATATACCCCTGCATACACACACAACAACAACCTCGTTGGACATGTTTGTTTTGTTGTAGTACTGATGGCCTTAATCTAAGTTTTTGTGGTCGTTGTTGTTGTTGTTTGACTTGCATCCCACTGTGAGTTTTTGCACACAGCGTTGGTGGTGCACGGTGCTTTTTTTCAGGAATATTTTTGCTGTTTTTTTTTCTCCATGGATTTTCTGTTTTGCACAAAGTCACACACAAAGTAGTCACTTGAAGATGTTTTTCTTGTTCGTGTTTTATTTTTTTTGTGGTTGCACTCCGATTCAAGAGCCGGATGGCTCACAGGGCTACACTCTTTGGTTCTATTCGGTAAAGTCACGTAGGTAAAAAATAAAACAACAAAAATCACGACGTTTCGGCCACAACACAAGCGACCTTCATCAGGTGTGGCCGAAACGTCGTGATTTTTGTTGTTTTATTTTTTACCTACGTGACTTTACCGAATAGAACCAAAGAGTATGGATCCTTGCAGTCAGGAAAGCTTTAAATCTAGAATTCACAAGGCTATACCAAAATAAACTGAAACTGAATAAAACTGAACTGATGACGACCGTTTGTGTTATGGTCGAAACGTCGTGAGAATTTTTATTGTTTCATATATATTTTATTGTTTCCCTTCAACGTGACTTTACCGAAAGAGCTAAGAATATGAACCGAACCTACTATTGAAGGCACCGCTTTGTCCGATGCCCAATTCGTGTTCGCCCCCTGGCGGACTGAATGTGAAACCACTGGCAGGCAGTCGGTGCGCCCTCTCACACTTAAGTGGAAATTCCGCACTCGCGCGGCAGGGACGAGTGTTTCAAAAAGGGCAAACGCCGTTGACCTCTCACCAAGTCGTTTTTTTTGTATCGACGCCGATGATGGCTGCCCGCGACGATTGAACCGTCCACGTGACGATCGAGACGCAGTCCCCGTGTCAGTCGCTGATGGATCAATTCGGGTGCGCATCGGCCTGGTGGTGTTCTGATGCGGTTGTCGATGAAACAGGTGTCTTCCGAGGAACGCCAAAGCCAGGGAGGTTGCCGTGTTTTGGGGTTTTTGAACGAGTTTGTTTTTTTATTCTGGACATCCGCGCTAATAATGATTGTGATGTTTTTTTTTTCCTGCATGCCACTCGTCCGGCCCGCGTGAAGCCTGGAAGAATTTCGATTTAAAGCTTTCGTGACTGCAAGGATTCATCCTCTTTGGTTCTTTCGGTAAAGTCACCACGTAGAATGAGAATAAAATAATAAATTAATAAAATAAAATAACACAATGTTCATTGAAGCTCTGTCGTCCCGACAGGTCTGTTCCTTTCACCTGAAGAGGGCCACTTGTGTTGTGGCCCGAAACGTCGTGAGAATTTTATCGTGTTATTTTATTAATTTATTACTTTATTCTCATTCTACATGGTGACTTTACCGAAAGAACCAAAGAAGGTGAAGCCTGGAAGAGTTTGTTGTTTGTCTGGGCGACCGTCCGCGTGGCGAGCACAGGGCTGTTTGTTTCGCCCGCCCTCCTGCAGCCTCTTGACAGGGCAATGTGGACGCCCTGAATGCGCGTGGAGTTATTCACGTCCCCGGGATCTAGTGTGCCTGCGCCGGTGGCCTTTATCCGCCCAAAAGAAATCGAGCTCATCTCCTTTGGTTCTTTCGGTAAAGTCACCGCCACGTAAAATGAGAATAAAATAATAAAATAACACAATAAAATTCTCACGACGTTTCGGCCACAACACAAGCGGCCGTCTTCAGGTGAAAGGTACAGAACTGTCGGGACGACAGAGCTTCAATGGAGCTTTCACCTGAAGACGGCCGCTTGCGCTGTGGCCAAAACGTCGTGAGAATTTTATTATTTTATTATTCTATTCTCATTCTACGTGGTGACTTTACCGAAAGAACCAAAGAAGATGAATCCTTGCAGTCACGAAAGCTTCAAATCGAAAAATCGAGCTCAGTTAATTGCATCGTCGCACCGCAAATCGACGGCGTGCTGTAGTGTCTCCATCGTTACAATTCGCCGTGCGCCTGCGACCGTAATGATTTGCTATTATGGACCCGTATCTCATGGGTGGGTGAATTAATCGCATCCTTTCAAATACTCTCCCTTGGTTTAATTCTGTTATGGAATGTTGGCCGATGGTTGGTTGAGGATAGTGATGGAATGACAGCCAAGGAATGGAATGCGGCCAATAGGATGCCCATCGAGACGACGGGATGATATCAGCTGATGAGTATCACCTGCAGGTACTGGGTGGATTAATACTTTTCGGGATCTCGGGAGATAGTGAGAGCTTTTTGAGAACCTCATCCAGCAGTGGATTGACCATGGATTCTGATGGTGATGGCACTGGACCACTCAGCAACTGTCGGTACAAAGGCACAATCAATGTTGAAGGCCTCTTTTTATCTGTGTTTCACAAAGCCAAGATAATATAACACATCTGTTTCATTTTTCGATTTAAAGCTTTCGTGACTGCAGGGATTCATATTCTTGGTTCTTTCGGTAAAGTCACCACCACTTAGAAGAGAAACAATAAAATAATAAAAATATAAAAAATACAATTCTCACGTTTCGACTGCAACACAAGAAGCAATCATCATCAGGTGTGAAAACCACAGCAATATTTTTTTTCAAATTTTCTTGTGTGAAAACCACAGCAATAATTTTTTTGAAATTTTCTTGCTGTGGTTTTCACACCTGATGATTGCTTCTTGTGTTGCAGTCGAAACGTCGTGAGAATTTTATTGTTTTATATTTTTATTATTTTATTGTTTCCCTTCTACGAGGTGACTTTACCGAAAAAACCAAGAATACTCATCTGTTCCAGTTATCGACGTCACTGATGATTTGAGATTAGAATGTATATGCTCTGAACCCTCAGCCCTGTTCACAAAAATATAATGCTGCTTTGGTTAATTCATGAGAACCAGACAGGAGTTAATTAAGGGTAGACACTCGGATAGTAATACAAGAATGGTTATGACAAGAATGTTTATTAACTCAATTATAATTGCCCAAACGTCGTAGCATTGAAATGGTTGTGGTGGCTTTTGAATAGTGAAAAACTCCTTTTAAAAAAGTTTTATTTTAAAGTGCACTAAAAAGTAAAGAACTCGATTGGACAACGGGAAGTGGACGACATCTGGAGTACAAGATTTGACCACGACATCAAACAGAGGAATGAAGTTGAATAACTTTTTTGTCACAACTTCGTTCAACTCACCGTCGAGAAGTACGTCAATGATGCGGCGCCTGCTCACACATCAACGCTTACTTGAATTAATTGGTTATTTTATGAATCAATCTTCAATATACAACTTTTGTTTGTGTGGAGTGAGGGTGCCCGTAACTCGTTCACATGGAGCAGGCGAGGCGATTCCACAGTTTAGGGACCGCGGCGTTTTTGACCTACACACAAATATATATGCATAATAAGGCGTCCATACAAAATGTTAATCACTTAAAGGGAGCCAATTAATTGATTAATTGATGCCGATTTTGATACAGGCATGCATTGTCACCGGATCTGAGTACGTGTGCAAAATATGGAATTGATTGGACGACGGGAAGTGGATGAAATCTTTATCACAACATTTGACCACGACAGAGGAATCAAGTTAAGTAAAACCATTTTGAACGTGAATGAGAAATCTCCCCCCACCCTCCCCCGATGACGCGCGAGCGTTGCTAGGGGCAACCCCCGGGCAGCTTTAGCGGCGCAAGGAAATACTTAAATAATGCGAAATAGCACTAAATTGTTAATTTAACAACTTTTAAAGTTTACGGATGGGAAAACAGAATGGCGCTGGCTCACCACGGGGCTTACGGTGTGGTACCCGGCTACTTTTTAAAAAGTAAACTCCACGATTCGCGAGCAAGTGTGCGTCCACACAGAGACAGACAGACGCACAGAAAAAAATGCCTTTTATAGGTAAGAAAAGAAAAACGATGACGAGACTCAATATGTGAAGAACACGGGATTTATTCGGTTCACAAGTCAACGGATATAACTTCAAAACACTTTTATCGGTCATCTTTTTCTCGAGACAGCGTTCCCGTGGGATTATTTCCAAGTCGATAGACGACACCTATTTTTTACTCATCCTGGAAGACACACACACATTCACACGCCTCTGTCTGTGTGTGTGTCTGTCTCTGTGTGTGTGTGACTGTGTCTGTGAGTATGTCTGTGTGTTTCTATATGTGTGTCTGTGTGTGTCTATGTGTCTGTGTGTGTGCCTATGTGTCTCTGTGTGTGTCTGTGTCTCTGTGTGTGTCTATGTGTCTTGTGTGTGTCTGTGTCTATGTATCTCTGCGTGTGTCTGTCTTGGTGTGTTTGTCTATGTGTCTGTGTCTATGTGTCTCTGTGTGTCTATGTGTCTGTGAGTATGTCTGTGTGTGTCTGTTTGTGTATTTCTATGTGTGTGTCTGTGTGTCTACGTGCTCTGCATGTGCCTATGTGTCTTTGTGTGTCTGTGTCTCTGCCTGTGTCTATGTGTCTTGTGTGTGTCTGTGTCTATGTATCTCTGCGTGTCTGTCTTTGCGTGTGTTTGTCTGTGTCTCTGTGTGTGTCTATGTGTCTCTGTGTGTGTCTATGTGTCTGCGTGTGTCTATGTGTCTGTGTGTCTATGTGTCCGGCAAAACAACCCCCTACCTCCTCGCGGTGCCGGACGGGCAACTCTGTCGTGGACAGCGCTGTGGGGGGAGTTCCAATTTTGATTGGCTCCTCCCCTCATGGCATATGTGTCCACCACAGGGGCTAAACGGGGGCTCTGGACGGGTGCGAGGGGCTGGTAACCCCTCCACCTTCAATTAATTACCACAAAACCACGAATTAAACTGAAATATGTAACAACTAAGCTTGTGCCGGAGGCCCCGGGGGGCCAGGCGTCTATGACGTCTCTTGGCCAAACCCCAATTGGCGGAGCCAGGAGATTGAATACCTACCCTCGGGGCTACTCCAGAAACAACGAAAAGCCACTACGGGTGGCCACGTGGAATGTTCGAACGCTCACTGCAGAGGAGAGGCTGCCACTCCTCTGTCGGGAGCTGGACCGGTACCGCCTGGATCTATGCGGCATTCAGGAGGTCCGGTGGACCGGCCCTGGCTCCTGCCACCATGAGGGGTGGACAGTCCTCTACTCGGGGCAGCAGACTGCCAAACAACAGGGTGTGGGTCTTCTTTTGAACAAAAGAATGAAGGGGGCGTGGGAGCGTGGCGGTGAGGTGTGGGAAGCTGTAAGCCCCAGGCTACTTTGGGCTCGCCTTCCCATCAACCGGAGGCGAGGAATGGTGGTCGTGGTTACTTATGCCCCCACCGAAGATGAACATCCGTGGAGGGATGCAGGCAAAGCCGATGAGTCAGATGCCTTCTATGACCTCCTGTCACAGGTGCTGACTAAAGTGGCCCCTCGGGATAGAGTCATCATGTTGGGTGACTTCAATGCCCGAGTTGGTCATGATACTGGCACCTGGTCTGGAGTGATTGGAGGGCATGGGCCAGATCAGCTCAATAACAACGGTAGGAGGCTGCTAGATTTTTGTGCAGCCCATGGGCTTGTAATTACCAACATGCTGTTCCGGCATCGGCGCATCCACACAACATCATGGATGCATGCCGGGTCCAAGCAAGAACATCTGCTGGACTACATAGTGACGGACCAGCGAATACGAGCCCATGTCCTTGACACCAGGACCTACCGTGGAGCTGATCTGCCCTCTGACCATCGACTAGTCATCTGTAAGATGCGCCTGCCATTCTTCCACTCCGGTGGTGGGTGTACACCCAGGACCCCATTCCAACCTAAAGTGGCCTGGTCTCAGTTATCTGATGAAAGTTGCAAGCGAGAATTTCATCATCGCTTGCGGCTGGGATTGGCATCGTCCCCGACTCCTCCTGATGTCGAGGGTAAATGGGCGAGGTTTAGGACTGTGACTCATGCAGCTGCAATGGCTGCTTTGGGTACGCGGTCCAGACCTCCCCAGACACCCTGGATGACAGAGGAGTTGTTCAGGATGGTTGAGAAAAAGCGACAGGCCCACTGTCATCGGCTACAGAATCCCACGTCAGAGAATGAGGAGGCTTACCGCAGCCTTCGCTCGGAGGTTCGGAGAGCCGTGAGGCGCTGCAAGGATGGGTGGTGGTCGCGGGTTGCTGAGGAGATGGAGTCTGCCTCAGTGGCCCGTGATCACAAATCTCTATTTAACTCCATCAAAAAAGTAACCTGCAGCGCCACACCGATTACCATCATTAGGGGAAAAAACGGTGATCCAATTTCCGACCCCCAGGAACAGGTTCGCAGATTTGCTGAGCATTTCTGTGAGGTCCTGGGGGAGGGAAAATCCCTCAGCCAGGAAAACATCGTGGCACAAAGTGAGGATGACCCTGCTGAGGCTGCGGTGCCTCAAATATTGGATGAAGTCACCCCCTGTGAGTGGCTGGCTGAGGTGCCATCTGCTGAGGAAGTATTGAAGGCGATCTGGAGTCTGAGACCAGGAAAGGCAGCGGGCAGAGATGATCTCCCAAGCGAAATGCTGAGGGAGGGTGGCGTTTGTGCACAGACTGCCCTATATGACATCATAACAACAGTCTGGACCACTGGACGGGTTCCGCAGGATTGGAAGGATGCCCTGGTGGTCCCCCTTTTTAAGAAGGGGGACCGCACAGACTGTAACAACTACAGGGGCATCTCACTCCTCAGTGTGCCGGGAAAGGTCCTGGCAAGGATTATTCAGCATCGCCTTGCCAGGCACGCTGAGGAGAGGCTTGCGGAGCCCCAATGCGGTTTCAGGAAAGGGCGGTCCTGCACAGATGCCATATTTTCTGTCCGTCTGCTACAGCAGAGGTGTAGGGAATTCCAAAAAGACCTACATCTCTGCTTTATTGACCTGGTCAAGGCCTATGATACCATCAGTAGGCCTGGGCTCTGGGTCGTTCTTCGTGCTTTTGGAGTACCTGACCCTCTGCTCACGATCATTAAGGACCTTCATGATGGTGAGCGGGCCCGGGTAAAACTACGTGGCCGGGAGTCAGAGCCATTCCCTGTACACCTTGGGGTGCGACAGGGATGTCCTCTGGCTCCCACATTATTTAACATCTATTTTGACCACGTAGTTCGTGAAGCCTTCAATAGCTGTACCGGGGGAATCTCCATATGGTACAGATATAATGGGAGGCTAATCGATGCCCGGGTGCGGTCAAGGGATGGCTCCCTATTGCTCAACCACGTTATGTATGCTGATGACTTGGTAATAGCTGCTCAGTCAGAGGAGGAGTTGGAGACGCTGCTGCTGAGACTGGAGCGTGCCACTAAGAGGTGGGGCCTTACCATCAGCCCCACCAAAACTAAGCACCTGCCTGGGTATTTTGTACCATCGGACACTCCACCCCCACAACTCCCAATCGGTGATGGGGCAGTTGTGGAGAGAGTGGAGAGTTTCCCATACCTGGGCAGTGTGCTTATGACTGGCTCCAGTTTAACAGCAGAGGTCTCACTCCGAATCAGTCGAGCGGCAATATCTTTTCATCGGTTGCGTAACGCTGTGTGGAAGCTACCTGGTCTGTCGCTCCGCACTAAGCTTCAGGTCTTCTCGGCCACGATCATTCCCTCCCTTCTCTACGCTTGCGAAACGTGGACCCCCCTAATGGAACATCTTCGCCGGTTAGACACATTTAGGCTGACCTGCCTACGATCCATCCTGGGTTTAACCAGACTGGATTGTGTAAGGAGCTCACAAATCCTTGAAAGATCTGGGCAGGGTCCCATCGGTGAGCTCCTCCGGCAGGCAAGGCTGCGATGGCTGGGTCATGTAGCCCGCATGCCCAGCCACCGCATGCCGAAACAGCTTTTGTTTGGCCGGATTGAGGGGGCTAAGCGGGCACGGCACGGGCTAGAGAAGAGATGGAGTGATGTGGTACAGGAGGACGTGGAGCTGAGTGGACTTGCCAATGACTGGTACCAGCGGTGTCAAGATCGGCCTCTGTGGAGGAGGCTCGTGAAGGATGCTACTGGGCAGTTGGAGGCAGTCGCCCTCCAACAACAACGGAGGGCGGAGGAGCGACGCTCACAACAGCGAGCGGAGCGCCGGGTGGCTAAAGCACAGCAGGTTGGCACAGTAGGGGGCACAGGTGGTGCATCAGCCAGTCATCTCAGTCATCTCAGTCAGTCGACCCGTGGCACCTGGGTCTGCCCCGTGACCTCCTGCCAGCGGGCGTTCGACACTTCACGTGGCCTCAGGGTGCACATAGCCTGGCACAAGCGTCGTGGTGACGTCACCGCCACTTAGTGGCGAATGGCGGTTGTTGTTGTTGTTGTGTGTCTATGTGTCTACAGTGACACGCGGTGGTGGTAGTGATGGCGGTAGTGGTGGCGGCCGTGTGGTGCGTGTCGAACTTCTTTCACGCCGTACGTATCGTAAACATCACCACAGGGGAGATTAAGGTGGCTGCGGGTGCTGGCGATGATTACTGGGCGCCCCCCTGCCCGCCTACGCCGCTAAACGTCGCTCGCCAGTCTGTTCCAAGCTATGGGGTAGGGGGAGCGAGATAGAGAGGGAGGGGGGGTGGTGGTGGTAGACCTTTGTCTTGCGGCGTGTAAATATTGTTGCGTGCGTGCGGGGTTTGTCCATGTGGTGGCGGTAATGGTGAGTCGAGCAAAAGCGGTGAAAGTTTTTGGGGTCGCTCCGAGCTCACCCTGTCACCCATCGCTCTCGAGCTCCCTCCTAGGGGAGGATGACGAGGTTGACGAGGTTGATGATCCTCATCGTTTGTGGTTGTGAATGCAGAAATAAACATCAGAATCTGGTGGTTTCATTCTGACCTCCGATCCTGGTCAGCAATTGAACGTCGGGAAACCCTCGCACCGAGGGGCCCCACCAGTGGGCGTGGCCGTGCCCCACCAGTGGGCGTGGCCGTGCCCCACCAGTGGGCGTGGCCGTGCCCCACCAGTGGGCGTGGCAGTGCCCCCACCAGTGGGCGTGGCCGTGCCCCCATCACGTGGCGTGTGTAGTGACGGCAGCTATGCTCGGAGTGGCTGGATAATAAAGCTTGAAACGCACAGCAAACCACGTGGCCTCGGTGACACGCGATGCGAGGAGGACAGGCAGCCTATACAAAGACAAAGGCACCCCCAGTAGCCTCAGCACACTTTTGTGGCAAGTTCTGTTGGGAGTAGCAATTAAGGGCAGCACTGTAGGGCACTCCGGGGTGGGGAGATAGGGGGGTGGACAGCACCACAGGCCATCAGCCAGCTGCAGAAACATTCCCCTCCTCCACTCACCCCACTCACCCAGTCACTCCTCCACTCACCCCTCCACTCACCCCACCACTCATCTCACTCACCCCTCCATTCATCTCACTCACCCAGTCACCCCATTCACCCCCCCAATCACCCCTCCACTCACCCCACTCACCCCTCCACTCATCTCACTCACCCCTCCACTCACCCCTCCACTCATCTCACTCACCCCTCCACTCACCCCTCCACTCATCTCACTCACCCATCCAATCACCCCTCCACTCACCCCTCCGGTCACCCCTCCACTCATCTCACTCACCCAGTTACCCACTCACCCCTCCACTCACCCCTCCGCTCACCCCTCCGCTCACCCCTCCACTCATCTCACTCACCCCTCCACTCACCACTCCGCTCACCCCTCCGCTCACCCCTCCACTCACCCCACTCACCCCTCCACTCATCTCACTCACCCAGTCACCCACTCACCCCTCCACTCACCCCTCCGCTCACCCCTCCGCTCACCCCTCCACTCACCCCTCCGCTCACCCCTCCGCTCACCCCTCCACTCATCTCACTCACCCCTCCACTCACCCCTCCACTCATCTCACTCACCCCTCCACTCACCCCTCCACTCACCCCTCCGCTCACCCCTCCGCTCACCCCTCCACTCATCTCACTCACCCCTCCACTCACCCCACTCACCCCTCCGCTCATCTCACTCACCCCTCCACTCACCCCACTCACCCCTCCACTCATCTCACTCACCCAGTCACCCACTCACCCCTCCACTTATCCCACTCACCCCTCCACTCACCCCACTCACCCCTCCACTCATCTCACTCACCCACTCACCCCTCCACTCACCCCTCCACTCATCTCACTCACTCACCCCTCCACTCACCCCACTCACCCCTCCACTCATCTCACTCACCCAGTCACCCACTCACCCCTCCACTTATCCCACTCACCCCTCCACTCACCCCACTCACCCCTCCACTCATCTCACTCACCCACTCACCCCTCCGCTCACCCCTCCGCTCACCCCTCCACTCATCTCACTCACCCCTCCGCTCACCCCTCCGCTCACCCCTCCACTCACCCCTCCGCTCACCCCACCACTCATCTCACTCCGCTCACCGCCCAGCCCCCCAGTAGCCCGAGCTGCTGCTGGGGGGCGTTGTCCACCAGCGCCACGTTGGCCCTCAGCAGGAACCTCGTGCAGTGACGCCGCCTCTCCCCCCCCCATCCCTCCCCTGCCAGCAGCGCCCTCCTGCACCACCACCTCGTCCGCCTCCTCCTCCTCCGCGTAGGCCGCTGCCAGCAGCAGCTCCGCAATGCCTCCCACCGTGTCGCCGTCCCTCAGGGCCCTCCCCGGGGTGGTCGCTCCCCTCCCCACCGCCCACACCGCCGCGTGGATCCGCGCCGAGCGGCGCACCGGCGTCACGAGCCGCGGCCGTGAGGGGGGGGCCGCCGGCGCTGCGGTGGAAGGGGGGGCCGTGATGTTAGGGGGGGCAGCCAGGGTGGTGGTGGTGGTGCAGGAGATGTGGGCGGCTGGGGTGGTGGTGGTGCAGGAGATGTGGGCGACTGGGGTGGTGGTGGTGCAGGTGTGGGCGGCTGGGGTGGTGGTGGTGGTGCAGGAGGTGTGGGCGGCTGGGGTGGTGGTGGTGGTGGTGCAGGATTTGTGGGCGGCTGGGGTGGTGGTGGTGGTGGTGGTGCGGGAGGTGTGGGCGGCTGGGGTGGTGGTGGTGGTGCAGGAGATGTGGGCGGCTGGGGTGGTGGTGCAGGAGGTGTGGGCGGCTGGGGTGGTGGTGGTGGTGCAGGAGATGTGGGCGGCTGGGGTGGTGGTGGTGGTGCAGGTGTGGGCGGCTGGGGTGGTGGTGGTGGTGCAGGAGGTGTGGGCAGCTGGGGTGGTGGTGGTGCAGGTGTGGGCGGCTGGGGTGGTGGTACAGGAGATGTGGGCGGCTGGGGTGGTGGTGGTGGTGCAGGTGTGGGCAGCTGGGGTGGTGGTGCAGGAGATGTGGGCGGCTGGGGTGGTGGTGGTGGTGGTGCAGGAGATGTGGGCGGCTGGGGTGGTGGTGGTGGTGCAGGAGGTGTGGGCGGCTGGGGTGGTGGTGGTGGTGCAGGAGATGTGGGCGGCTGGGGTGGTGGTGGTGCAGGAGGTGTGGGGGCTGGGGTGGTGGTGCAGGAGGTGTGGGCGGCTGGGGTGGTGGTGGTGCAGGAGGTGTGGGCGGCTGCAGTCACGAAAGCTTTAAATAAAAAATGTTCGACTTTAAATTAAAAAAAAATTTCGACTAAATTAAATTAAAAACTTAAAACATTTTTCGACTTAATTTAATTAAAACAAATAAAAAAAATTCGACTGAATTAAATTAAAAACTTAAAACATTTTTCGACTTAAATAAATTAAAACAAATTTAAAAAAAATTTCGCCCTCAAAGGGACTCGAACCTTGGGCAGCTGAGGCGCGCGAGTTCTCTTTGTCCATCGTAGACATCGCCGGAGAAGTTGTTGTTGTTGTTGTGCTGTTGTTCAGTCGTCGTCGTTGTATAGCTGTTGTATAGTCGTTGTTGTGCTGTTGTTTAGTCGTTGTTGTATAGCTGTTGTATAGTCGTTGTTGTGCTGTTGTTTAGTCGTCGTTGTATAGCTGTTGTATAGTCGTTGTTGTGCTGTTGTTTAGTCGTCGTTGTATAGCTGTTGTATAGTCGTCGTTGTATAGCTGTTGTTTAGTCGTCGTTGTATAGCTGTTGTATAGTCGTTGTTGTGCTGTTGTTTAGTCGTCGTTGTATAGCTGTTGTATAGTCGTCGTTGTATAGCTGTTGTTTAGTCGTCGTTGTATAGCTGTTGTATAGTCGTTGTTGTGCTGTTGTATAGTCGTCGTTGTATAGCTGTTGTATAGTCGTTGTTGTATAGCTGTTGTATAGTCGTCGTTGTATAGCTGTTGTATAGTCGTTGTTGTATAGTTGGTGTATAGTCGTTGTATAGCTGTTGTATAGTCGTTGTTGTGCTGTTGTTTAGTCGTCGTTGTATAGCTGTTGTATAGTCGTTGTTGTGCTGTTGTTTAGTCGTCGTTGTATAGCTGTTGTATAGTCGTTGTTGTGCTGTTGTTTAGTCGTCGTTGTATAGCTGTTGTTTAGTCGTCGTTGTATAGCTGTTGTATAGTCGTTGTTGTGCTGTTGTTTAGTCGTTGTTGTATAGCTGTTGTATAGTCGTTGTTTATTTGTGGTTTAATATATAAAGTCGTACAGTTAAATGGTTAAAGTCGCAGCCTAAGTGGAGGCCTTCGAGGCGGCCATCGACAAATTCTGAAATTTCGCGACCTTTGCCCCCTGAACTCGCCTCCGATTGGCTGCGGGAGGGGTGATACTCGCCTCTGATTGGCTGTAGGCCGAGGGAGGTGAGGGGAGGGGTGATGATGCTCGCCTTTGATTGGCTGTGGGCCGAGGAGGGAGGGGAAGGGGGGATGCTCGCCTCTGATTGGTTGTGGGCCGAGAGGGGTGGTCAGGGGTGATGCTCGCATCTGATTGGCTGTGGGCTGAAGAGGGAGGGGAGTATTCTTATCTCTGATTGGCTGCCTCTAAGTGACACAAAACTCGCCGCTGATTGGGTCTCGGGGCAGTTCGTGTTCCCGCGTTTTATTTAAACTTTCATGGACGATTCGATTCGTAGTCACGAATAAACGTTTTTCGATTCCAACACCCACCCCGCCTGCACATTGCCTCTGAATCGATTCGATTCCAACATTCACCCTCCTATACATTGCCTCTGAATCGATTCGATTCAAACACCCACCCGCCGACACGTTGCCTCTGAATCGATACGATTCCAATACCCACTCGGCACATTGCCTTTGAATCGATTCGATTCCAACAACAGACCCAGCAGGTGCCATGGGTTGACTGCTGTGCCAGGCTAGGTACAGGTCACGGGACAGACCCAGCAAGTGCAATGGGTTAACTGCTGTGCCAGGCTAGGTACAGGTCACGGGACAGACCCAGCTAGTGCCATGGGTTGACTGCTGTACCAGGCTAGGTACAGGTCACGGGACAGACCCAGCAGGTGCCATGGGTTGACTGCTGTGCCAGGCTAGGTACAGGTCACGGGACAGACCCAGCAGGTGCCATGGGTTGACTGCTGTGCCAGGCTAGGTACAGGTCACGGGACAGACCCAGCAGGTGCCATGGGTTGACTGCTGTGCCAGGCTAGGTACAGGTCACGGGACAGACCCAGTAGGTGCCATGGGTTGACTGCTGTACCAGGCTAGGTACCGGTCATGGGACAGACCCACAAAGTGCCATGGGTTGACTGCTGTGCCAGGCTAGGTACAGGTCACGGGGCAGACCCACAAAGTGCCATGGGTTGACTGCTGTGCCAGGCTAGGTACAGAGGCAGCGCGCCAAGAAATAGTGCGGTCTGCTTCTTGCTGTGCGGCCGAGTTGAATGCATTGGTACATATTTGTTGTCTAAAGCACAAATATTGGAATACGTACCTGTAAGATGGTGCAAATCTTTGATCGATGTATCTGTCTCGTCTTGTTAACAACACGCTTGCGTAATGGATTAATATTCTGTTGGGGTTTTTTTGTCCTCCCTCCTTTACCAGCCCAGCCAACTCACTCTTTCTCTCTTCCCTGATGTGGCAACTTCTCATTTATACAATTATACTTCCAAATGTGCATATATTGTCTCCCGCTTTTTATTTTCATGTGTTCCAAATAAAGACCAATTACAGTTGAAAAAAAGGAGCGAATGAAGGTGGTGAGGGAATGATGAGCAGAATGAAGAGTCTTGTGATGAGTAGTGGTGGTGGTGGTAGTGTGAGTAGTGGTGGTGGTAGTGTGAGTAGCAGTGGTGGTGTGATTAGTAGTAGTGTGAGTAGTGGTGGTGGTGTGATTAGTAGTTGTGGTAGTGTGAGTAGTAGTGGTGGTGGTAGTGTGAGTAGTGGTGGTAGTGTGAGTAGTGGTGGTGGTGTGAGTAGTGGTGGTGGTGTGAGTAGCAGTGGTAGTGTGAGTAGTGGTGGTGGTAGTGTGATGAGTAGTAGTGGTGGTGGTAGTGTGATTAGTGGTGGTGGTAGTGTGAGTAGTGGTGGTGGTAGTGTGATTAGTAGTGGTGGTGGTAGTGTGATTAGTAGTGGTAGTGTGAGTAGTAGTAGTGTGAGTAGTAGTAGTATTAGTAGTGTGAGTAGTGGTAGTGTGATTAATAGTGGTGGTGGTGGTGTGAGTAGCAGTGGTGGTGTGAGTAGTAGTAGTGGTAGTGTGAGTAGTGGTGGTGGTGGTAGTGTGATTAGTAGTGGTGGTGGTGTGAGTAGTAGTGGTGGTGTGATTAGTAGTAGTGGAAGTGTGAGTAGTGGTGGTGTGATTAGTAGTAATGGTGGTGGTGTGAGTAGTAGTAGTGGTGGTAGTGTGATTAGTAGTGGTGGTGGTGTGAGTAGTAGTGGTGGTAGTGTGAGTAGTAGTGGTGGTGGTGTGATTAGTAGTAGTGATGGTGGTGGTAGTGTGAGTAGTGGTAGTGGTGGTAGTGTGAGTAGCAGTGGTGGTGGTAGTGTGAGTAGTAGTAGTGGTGGTAGTAGTGTGAGTAGTAGTAGTGGTGGTAGTAGTGGTGGTACAAGTGGTAGTAGTAGTGGTGGTAGTAGTAGTGGTACTAGTGGTAGTAGTGGTGGTGGTAGTAGTGGTGGTACTAGTGGTAGTAGTGGTGGTAGTGGTGGTGGTACTAGTAGTAGTAGTGGTACTAGTGGTAGTAGTGGTGGTGGTAGTGGTCTGCGGTGATAGTCCACGGACTGAGAGATGGACCTGGCAACTACCAGACCCTGGCACGGAGGGTGAGGGAGGTGAGTGGTGGTGGTGAGTGTAGTGAGTGTGGGGTGAGGGTGGTGAGTGTGTGGTGAGTGGTATGTGTGCTGTGTTTGGTGAGTGTGTGGTGTGTGCTGGGTTTATGGGTCTCTGTGTGATGAGTCTATGGGTCTTCGTGTGACGATTCTATGGGTCTCTGTGTGGTTATTCTATGGATCTTTGTGTGATGAATCTATGGCCTCTCAAGCTAATTAACATTGGGACTCACCCCTTACCAAGATGGCCTCTCCAAGCTAATTAACATTGGGACTCACCACTTACCAAGATGGCCTCTACAAACTCATTACATTGGGACTCACCCCTTACTAAGATGTCCTCTCCAAGCTAATTAACATTGGGACTCACTCAAATACCAAGATGGCCTCTACAAGCTAATTAACATTGGGAATCACCCCTTACCAAGATGGTCTCTACAAGCTAATTAACATTGGGACTCACCCCTTACTAAGATGGCCTCTCCAAGATAATTAACATTGTGATTCACCAGGATGGCCTCTGCAAGGTAATTAACATTGGGACTCACCACTTACCAAGATGGCCTCTACAACTCATTAACATGGGGACTCACCCCTTACCAAGATGGCCTCTCCAAACTAATTAACATTGTGATTCACCAGGATGGCCTCTGCAAGGTAAATAACATTGGGACTCACCACTTACCAAGATGGCCTCTACTAACTCATTAACATTGGGACTCACCCCTTACCAAGATGGCCTCTCCAAGCTAATTAACATTGTGATTCACCAGGATGGCCTCTGCAAGGTAATTAACATTGAGACTCACCACTTACCAAGATGGCCTCTACAAACTCATTAACATTGGGACTCACCCCTTACCAAGATGGCCTCTCCAAGCTAATTCACATTGTTATTCACCAGGATGGCCTCTGCAAGGTAATTAACATTGGGACTCACTCCTTACCAAGATGGCTTCGTGACGTTATACAGCCAGCAGCGGCACCTCCCCTACTACCTAGAATGACGTCACGGCCGTCCACACATTGAGTCGGGCTTAATGACGTCACGACTCTCCGAGCATTGACACCTCCTCTACTAAACATGACGTCATGACCTCTGTCAATAGAGATTGAGACTCCCTCTACTAAAGATGACGTCATGACGTCCGTACATAAACATTGACCCCAACCCTTCCGAGCGTGGATTATTGACGTCATATAATTACTATCGACACCCCCGCCCCTGCTCGAGTGTTAATGACGCCATACAATGAACATCGACAGCCCCGCCCCCGCTCGAGTGTTAATGACGTCATACAATGGCCATCGACAGCCCCGCCCCACCTGGAGTCGACTTCCGCGGTTTGTTCTTTGACAGCGGCCGCCTCGCTCCGCGTGGATAATTTATCTTTCATTCTTAGCGAGTCGACGGGGGAACGAAAGCAGGAGGGAAGGAGGGAGAGGGGAAGGAGGGAGGGAGGGAACGAAAGAAGGAGGAACGAGGGAACGGAGGGGGAAGGAGGGAGGGAACGAAAGAAGAAGGAACGAGGGAACGGAGGGGGAAGGAAGGAGGGAGGGAACGAAAGCTGGAGGGAAGGAGGCAGAGGGGAAGGAGGGAGGGAGGGAACGAAAGAGGGAGGGAAGGAGGGAACGAGGGAACGAAGGAGGGAGGGGGAAGGAAGGAGGGAGGGGGAAGGAAACAAGGAGGAACGAGGCAAGGAATGAAATAGAGAACGTCAGGGGCCAGAGTGGTGGTGGTGGCTGTGTTGTTGTTGTTGCTTCCGTTCGTTCCTTCGCTCGCAGCGGTGGCGAGGGAAGGAGCGAATGAAGGAGGTGGTGAGGGAATGATGAGTAGAATGAAGAGTCTTGTGATGAGTAGTGGTGGTGGTAGTGGTGGTGTGAGTAGTAGTGGTGGTGTGAGTGGTGGTAGTAGTGGTGGTAGTGGTGGTAGTAGTAGTGGTAGTACTAGTGGTAGTAGTGGTGGTACTAGTAGTAGTGGTGGTAGTAGTAGTAGTGGTGGTACTAGTAGTAGTAGTGGTGGTAGTAGTGGTGGTAGTTGTGTGAGTAGTGGTAGTAGTAGTGGTGGTACTAGTGGTAGTAGTAGTAGTGGTGGTAGTGGTGGTGGTACTAGTGGTAGTAGTGGTGGTAGTAGTGGTGTGAGTAGTGGTGTGAGGCGGCCTGTGGTGATAGTCCACGGACTGAGAGATGGACCTGGCAACTACCAGACCCTGGCACGGAGGGTGAGGGAGGTCAGTGGTGGTGGTGAGTGTGTGGTGTGTGTGGTGACTGTGGTGAGTGAGTGAGTGGTGTGTTTGTGCTGGGTTTATGGGTCTCTGTGATGAGTCTATGGGTCTCTGCGTGATGAGTCTATGGGTCTCTGTGTGATGAGTCTATGGGTCTCTGTGTGATGAGTCTATGGGTCTCTGTGTGATGAGTCTATGGGTCTCTGTATTGAGTCTATGGGTCTCTGTCTGATGAGTCCATGGGTCTCTGTGTGATGAGTCTGTGGGTCTCTGTGTGATGAGTCTGTGGGTCTCTGTGTGGTGAGTCTATAGGTCTCTGTGTGATAAGTCTATGGGTCTCTGTGTGATGAGTCTGTGGGTTTCCGTGTGATGAGTCTATGGGTCTCTGTGTGGTGAGTCTATGGGTCTCTGTGTGATGAGTCTATGGGTCTCTGTGTGACGAGTCTGTGGGTCTCTGTGTGATGAGTCTATGGGTCTCTGTGTGATGAGTCTATGGGTCTTCATGTGATGAGTCTATGGGTCTCTGTGTGATGAGTCTGTGGGTCTCTGTGTGATGAGTGTGTGGGTCTCGGTGTGGTGAGTCTATGGGTCTCTGTGTGACGAGTCTATGGGTCTCTGTGTGACGAGTCTATGGGTCTCTGTGTGATGAGTCTATGGGTCTCTGTGTGGTGAGTCTGTGTTTCTCTGTGTGATGAGTCTGTGGGTTTCTGTGTGGTAAGTCTATGGGTCTCTGTGTGGTGAGTCTGTGGGTCTCTCTGTGATGAGTCTATGGGTCACTGTGTGGTGAGTCTATGGGTCTCTGTGTGGTGAGTCTATGGGTCTCTGTGTGATGAGTCTATGGGTCTCTGTGTGGCGAGTCTGTGGGTCTCTGTGTGACGAGTCTATGGGTCTCTGTGTGGTGAGTCTATGGGTCTCTGTGTGGTCAGGCTATGGGTCTCTGTGTCATGAGTCTGTGGGTCTCTGTGTGGTGAGTCTGTGGGTTTCTGTGTGGTGAGTCTATGGGTCTCTGTGTGACGAGTCTATGGGTCTCTGTGTGATGAGTCTCTGTGTGACGAGTCTGTGGTAGCAGCATCATCATCAGTCATAGTAGCATCCACACTCTTTGTTTCTTTCGGTCAAGTCATCACGTGGTAGGTATAAACATAACAGATCACGTGACTTTTCGATCGCAACACAAACAATCGTCATCAGGTGGGACAACCACAGCGAGACACAACAGCCGAGGGCTCCTACTCTAGAACTTGGTCCCACAGCAGATCTCTCGCCCACTACTTCAGCACTGTTGTACCACCTGATGACGATTGCTTGTTGTGTTGCGATCGAAACGTCACGTGATCTGTTATGTTTCTACCTACCACGTGACGACTTTACCGACAGAACCAAAGAGTGTGGATTCCTGCAGTCACGAAAGCTTCAAATTAAAATAGTAGCATCATCAGTAGTAGTATCATCATCATTATCAGTAGTATCATCATTAGTAGTAGTATCATCACTATCATTAGTAGCATAATCAGTAGTAGTATCATCATCATTATCAGTAGTATCATCATCAGTAGTAGTATCATTATCAGTAGTAGCATAATCAGTAGTAGTATCATCATCATTATCAGTAGTGTCATCATTAGTAGTAGTATCATCATCATTATCAGTAGTATTATCATTAGTAGTAGTATCATCATTATCAGTAGTATCATCATTAGTAGTAGTATCATCATTATCAGTAGTAGCATCATCAGTAGTAGTATCATCATCATTATCAGTAGTATCATCATTAGTAGTAGTAGTATCATCATTATCAGTAGTAGCATGATCAGTAGTAGTATCATCATAATTATCAGTAGTATCATCAGTAGTAGTATCATCAGTAGTAGCATAATCAGTAGTAGTATCATCATTATCAGTAGTATCATCATTAGTAGTAGTATCATCATCATTATCAGTAGTATCATCATTAGTAGTACTATCATCATTATCAGTAGTATCATCATTAGTAGTAGTATCATTATCAGTAGGAGCATCAGCAGTAGTAGTATCATCATTATCAGTAGTATCATCATTAGTAGTAGTATCATCATTATCAGTAGTAGCATAATCATTAGTAGTATCATCATTATCAGTAGTATCATCATCAGTAGTAGTATCATTATCAGTAGTAGAATAATCAGTAGTAGTATCATCATCATTATCAGTAGTATCATCATTAGTAGTAATATCATCATTATCAGTAGCATAATCAGTAGTAGTATTATCATCATTATCAGTAGTATCATCATTAGTAGTAGTATCATCATTATCAGTAGTAGCATAATCAGTAGTAGTATCATCATTATCAGTAGTATCATCATTAGTAGTAGTATCATTATCAGTAGTAGCATCATCAGTAGTAGTATCATCATTATCAGTAGTATCATCATTAGTAGTAGTATCATTATCAGTAGTAGCATCATCAGTAGTAGTATCATCATCATTATCAGTAGTATCATTAGTAGTAGTATCATCATCAGTAGTAGCATAATCAGTAGTAGTATCATCATTATCAGTAGTATCATCATTAGTAGTAGTATCATCATTATCAGTAGTAGCATAATCAGTAGTAGTATCATCATTATCAGTCGTATCATCATTAGTAGTAGTATCATAATTATCAGTAGTAGCATAATCAGTAGTAGTATCATCATTATCAGTAGCTGTCGGGTTCAGCAGCCACGCCCCATCCCTCGACATATGGCCCTGACTCATTAACATAATTTATTCAGTTACAGAGCCGCTCGTGGGAGGGGCGTGTCTCTTACCCTGGAATGACGTCATGTTACATGCTTACCCGCGTGACGTTGCGAGGTAACAGGAGGCTGCCGATCCACGCTTGCACTGAAATCTGAGGTGAGAAATTCTCATGGTGGTAGTGGTGGTGGTTGTTGTTTACCAAGGTAGAGCCTCTCTCTCTCGTAGGGATGTCAGTTGAGTAGCAGCGAGCATGGGAATCGATGTCCAGGTTGGAACTTTACAACGCGGGGCCTAGCCACGTGGGGCTTTGCCTCCTGCCCTCGCCTGATTGCATTCACTTTAATTATCTCGCTTAAGTTAAATTTGTCTTCACCCGGCTCGCCACTTTGTAACTTTGTTTTATTGTAAATATTCACGCAGTTTTCATTTTTTTCACCAGGCCAAGCCCGCTTGAGCTGCTATACCGCTCTTGTTATCAGAAGCGACCTGCCCACAACAACACAAGGTGAGGCTTTGTCAACGTGTGTGAATGTTTTGACTTAAAACTTTGGTGACTGCAGGAATTAATATTCTTGGTTCTTTCGGTAAAGTCACGTAGATAGAAAATAAAATAACAATAAAAAATAGTAAATAAAGCAAAAAAAACCCACGTTTTGATTGCAACACAAGTAGTCTTTATTTAATTTAATTGTATTATCTGTTATTGTTATTATCTGTTATTGTTATTTCCTATCTACGTAACTTTACTGAAAGAACCAAGAATACGTGTGTCAATGTTTATCGGTCAAAGACGCGCAAACTCCAGATATACAGCAGGCGTCATTGTCGGGATCGAACCCACGACTTCCTGTATACCAGGTGAGGTAGTTAACATCTCACCACGGAGAGAGACACGCAAACTCCAGTTAGCCTCGGCTATGTTAATTGATCCTCGATTAATTACTTGGTGGAGTGAGGAAGCATTCATGCCAAGCAGATTAAGATGGCCAGGCGTGATTCTAGACACGCCACCGCCTGTTTACCCAGTGACAGTGTACAGTTTGTGTTTTTTAGTAACGTCTATTAACTCTGTTGAACACGGAGGTTATAGCATAACAGTAGTTTACTTTTGTTTTCCTCTGGAACTCTTTATAAGAATGGAAACAGGAGGTGAACACAGCACACATATGCAGCTGAAATCGGAACTGTTCATCCCAGCATTCAAGGACATCTGAGCCTGGATTCACACCTCTAAGTTGCGATTGAACATTAATTTATGAATTTCGGCATAACACAAATAGTATTGTTTTCAACACCCTTTGCTATGTCAGCTGAATTTAGCTCTCATAAATATTCCTTTTGTAGCCAGACAGCCGAAATTGTGTGCTTGGAGTTTTGAGTTAACATTCATTTTGAAGATACGAGGTCTTTCAGGCATGTTTATAACCATTTGCCCTCTCATTGTGTGCCATCACAGCCCGTGTGATGCATTTGGGACACTTTTTCACTACATCATGAATATATAAATGAGTATAGACGTGTAAGTCACGTGTTACTGTGTATATATTCATTCCTCTGTGCATCGATACTGACGTGTCGATGGTGTGGATATTATTTTTTTCAGTCTGCAGCTGACGCTGGTCTGATGGAGCAAAGGCATTCGGCGCAGCTCTGTACGACAAGTCAACAATGCGACCGGTGTGCATACAGCACGGATCGGACTGGAAATTTGACACAGCACCAGAGAACTCGCACGGGAGAGAAACACTTCAAGTGCACTGTGTGTGTCAAGGCATTTGCACGACCATCTGCTCTTAAAATGCACCAGAGAACACACACGGGAGAGAAACCTTTCAAGTGCATTGTGTGTGTGAAGGCATTTTCACAGTCATCTGCTCTTGTAACACACCAGAGAACACACACGGGAGATAAACCCTTCAAGTGCAGTGTGTGTGTGAAGGCATTTTCACAGTCATCTGCTCTTGTAACACACCAGAGAACTCACACGGGAGAGAAACCCTTCAAGTGCAGTGTTTGTAGGAAGGCATTTTCACATTCATCTGCTCTTGTAACACACCAGAGAACACACACGGGAGAGAAACCCTTCAAGTGCAGTGTGTGCGGGAAGGCATTTGCACATTCATCAAATCTTCAAGTACACCAGAGAAAACAGGAGAGAAACCCTTGAGGTACACTCTGTGTGGGATGTTTGCACAGTCATCTACTCTTAAAACACACCAGAGAACACACACGGGAGAGAAACCCTTCAGGTGCACTCTGCGGGAAGGCGTTTGCACATTCACCAAATCTTCAAGCACACCAGAGAACACGGAAGCATCAGAAGATCTGCAAGGAGTGGAATCTGAAATCAGCTTGTGAAAGTCAAAGTGCCACAATAAGCCCATCCCTCATGAAACAAGAACCGGACAAAAATCTCAGCTTGGACACTTTTAAAGGTATCGAGGTGAAATATGAATAGGTGATGGTGAAGAGGGAAGAAGTGATGGTGAAGAGCGAAGAAGTGAAGGTGAAATGTGAAGATGAAGATTCAACTCCAAAATGGGACCTTCACATCGATGGAGGCAACGTGAAGCAGGAGGAGAATTCTGACTGTGAGGCAGAGCGAGGCAACTCCCAGCAGTTTGTGGAAGTGGAGGTGTGGGTGGACTTCCTCCGAGACAATCCAAAGTCAAGTGGAAACCCGGTAGATGTGTAAGCCAGAGACGATGTCGCTACAATAGGTGCACCTTTGTCACAGGCCTTTAATGACAAGAATGTGAAGTTGAACACTTTGTGGGCCTGTGGGTTGGGTAGATCTCTAACCAGGAGCAAGAGCCAATAAGCTCCCAAGCATTTACTATGTTATCATAATAATTGCTTTTACACGGTGCTTGCTTAATCGCCTCAGCAACTCGGAGTTTTGTGTCGTACCTCGTCTGAAACGCTCGAAGAGCATCCCCAAGTAGCAGCTGCCCCTGTGTGGCACAAGGTGGTGGCCCTGCACCAGCCTGCATGTGGACAAGAGCCTTTCAGTAGGGGGCAATGATTGATGCGTCATCTCAGTTGTGTAGTTCGTAGGTAATCTTGATTCGAAGCTTTCGTGACTGCAGGAATCCACACTCTTGAGTTATTTCGGTAAAGTCACCACGTGGGTAGAAACATAACAGATCACGGCGTTTAGATCACAACACGCACAATCGTCATCAGGTGGGACAACCACAGCAAGAGAAACTGCTGAAGTAGTAGGCGCCTACTCCAGCAGTTTCCTCTTATTGCTGCTGTGCTTGTCCCACCTGATGACGATTGCTTGTGTTGCCATCGAAGCGCCCTCATCTATTATTTGTAGCGTCATGTTTAGAATTTGATACATTTTGACCCAGACACCAGCATGCAACGGCCGACTCGTTTTGAATGACGCAACAATAGTACGGTGTACATACACGGTTAAGCAGACGGTGCGTATTTGTAAAATAACTTCTTGTTAATACGATGTAACGTGATGCAGTCAATTTCGCTGCAGTAATTCAATGTTGTTAATATGCCCGTCAATATGCCCGTCAATAATTTAGAATTAATACTTGTCTGATTGTGCGCGTACATGTAACATTTTGTCTGAGGGTCAAATATTGAATAAGTGATGTTAGGACAAAGTGTGTGTGTGTTTGGAAGTAACCTGTACAGAGAACTCGGGTGAGACCCGTTGTTCTTGTGATACAGGTCAAAGGGTGTTTTGTGTTTCACGAAGCGTCTGCCTCTGGAGCAACTCATTGTCTTTGAAATAGGGAGCACGCTCGGATCATTCATCAGTTACAAGGCATACCACTTGAAAGTTACACGTATAGGAGGAGGTACATTCTCTACAACACGAATTGTAGTTTTGTCTTACGTGTTGACGTAGATTTTGTCTAACTGGGACTAGAAATGCTCCTTGCTGATTCACGTCTGGATGTTCGTACCTATCGGTTGAAGCAAACCCCACTGCTGTTGTTGAGACGCTGGGCACCAATAAGGGTCCAACACACTGACGGCCTTCAGGCCAGGAAAGTCACAACATTTGCACACGAAGGACGCCTTCACGCAAGTACCCCATGCTCCGTTTTTGAAGTTTTAAAATGAAACATCTTTGAATTGTGTTGTGTTTTGAATTAGATGATTTTATTTCCTCATTAAAAGCTTGTATCAATTTACATCTGGAAGACTTCATTGAAAAGGACATTTCGTGTGAATTTTCTCTCGTCATTAAGTAGATGGCCTTGCCGCGGGTTCGGTTCAATGCGGACACAGTGTACACACACACAGTATACACACAGTGCACACACACAGTGTGCACACACAGTGTACACACATAGTGTACACACACACAGTGTATACACACAGTGTACACACACACAGTGTATACACACAGTGTACACACACACAGTGTATACACAGTGTACACACACACAGTGTATACACACAGTGTACACACACACAGTGTACACACACACAGTGTATACACAATAATGTCCACGTTGTTGTAGCCGAGCCCACGCACCCAAGGGAGGGAGCAATGGAAAATGAATCTAAATCAACTTAAACTCCAACCCCGTTCTGTGACGTCACCTCTCAGCATTACTTCATCGGCGTGAAACGTTAGGGGGAGGTGTACCTCGCTAGTGACGTCATGTCACCAAGGTATTCACCCCTCTTCCGTCCACCGCGCTCTTGAACGTGACGTCACGTCCGCTTGGGTCATTGCCGATATCGTTCCAGTGCCAATCCTTGGGCAAAGCTACGCCCAGTGACTGGCGGCTCATTAACATAATGTATTCTTTAAAGCCGTCGCGAGTTTATTGCGAGAGGTTCAGCAATCACGGACATATGGGCGCAACATTAACATAATTTATTCACTCGATAATTTAGTTACGGAGCCGCACATTGTGGGAGGAGCGTGTCTCGCCCCCCGGAAGTGACGTCATGTAACCTGCTGCCGCGTGACGTAACGAGGTAACGGGAAGCTATCGCTTCCTGCACTGAAATCCGAGGTGAGAAATTCTCATTGCGATTGTGGTTGTTGTCGTGGTGGTTGTTGTTGTTGTTTACCAAGGTAGAGCCTCTCTCTCGTAGGGATGTCAATTGAGTAGCAGCGAGCATGGGAATCGATGTCCAGGTTGGAACTTTACAACGCGGGGCCTAGCCACGCGGGGCCTTGCCTCCTGCCCTCGCCTGATTGCGTTTACTTTAATAATCTCGCTTAAGTTTAATTTGTCTTCACCCGGCTCGCCACTTTGTAACTTTGTTTTATTGTAAATATTCACGCAGTTTTTATTTTTTTCACCAGGCCAAACCCGCTTCAGCTGCTATACTGCTCTTGTTATCAGAAGCGACCTGCCCACAACAACACAAGGTGAGGCTTTGTCAATGTGTGTGAATGTTTTGACTTAAAACTTTGGTGACTGCAGGAATTCATATTCTTGGTTCTTTCGGTAAAGTCACGTAGATAGAAAATAAAATAAAAGATAATAAATTTAATGAAAAATAAAAAAAATTGAAAATGAAGCAAAAAGCCCACGTCGTTTCGATCGCAACACAAGTGGTCTTTATCTTATTGAATTTAATCTGTTATTTTTATTTTCTATCTACGTGACTTTACTGAAAGAACCAACAATATGTGCGTCAATGTATCTATCGGTCAAAGACGCTAAGCGCGTGCCGCTGTTGACTCTGAATGTGTGGAGGGGAACACCTTCATCACGGGGAGAGAGAGACAGAGACACGGATAGCCTCGGCTATGTTGATTGATCCTCAATTCATTACTTGGTGGAGTGAGGAAGAATTAATGCTGAGCAGATGAAGGTGGCCAGGCATGGTTCTGGTCACACCACCACCTGTTTACTCATGGCAGTGTGTGACAGTGTCAAGTTTGTGTTTGCAGTAAAGTCTATTAACTCTGTTGAACACGGAGGTTATATCAAAACAATAGTTTATTTTTGTTTTCCTCTGGAACTCTTAATAAGAATGGAAACAGGATGTGAACACAGCACACACATGCAGCTGAAGTCGGAACTGTTCATCCCCAGCATTCAAGGACATCTGAGCCTGGATTCACACCTCTAAGTTGCGATTGAACATTAATTCATGCATTTCTGTATAACACAGATAGTATTGTTTTCAACACCCTTTGCTAAGTCAGCTGAATTTTGCTTTCATAAATATTCCTTTTGTAATCAGACAGCCGAAATTGTGTGCTTAGAGTTTTGGGTTAACATTCATCTTGAAGATATGAAGGCTTCCAGGCATATTAATGACATTTTCCCTCTCATTGCGTGCCATAACAGCCCGTGGAGAGAAACCCTTCAGGTGCACTCTGTACGTGAAGGCGTTTGCACAGTCACCACATCTTAAAGTACACCAGAGAACTCACACGGGAGAGAAACCCTTCAAGTTGCAGTGTGTGCGTGAAGGCATTTGCACGTTCATCAAATCTGATTAATTTGGGAAACTTTTTCACTACATCATGAATATATTAATAAGTATAGACGTGTAAGTCACGTGTGCATTCCTCTGTGCCTGACGTGTAGATGGTGTGGATATTATTTTTTTCTGTCTGCAGCTGACGCTTCCTCTGCAGAATTGGTCTGATGGAGCAAAGGCACTCAGCGCAGCTCGGTACGACAAGTCAACAATGCGACCAGAGTGCATACAGCACGGATCGGACTGGAAATCTGACACGGCACCAGAGAACTCGCACAGGAGAGAAACCCTTCAAATGTACTGTGTGTGGGAAAGCATTTTTATGGTCATCTGCTCTTAAAAAACACCAGAGAACACACACAGGAGAGAAACCCTTCAAGTGTACTCTGTGCGGCAAGGCATTTTCATATTCATGTCATCTTGTAACACACCAGAGAACACACACGGGAGAGAAACCCTTCAGGTGCACTCTGTGCGGGAAGGCGTTTGCACATTCACCACATCTTAAAGTACACCAGAGAACACACACGGGAGAGAAACCCTTCAAGTGCAGTGTGTGTGGGAAGACATTTTCAGATTCATCTACTCTTGTAAAACACCAGAGAACACACACAGGAGAGAAACCCTTCAGGTGCACGATCTGTGGGATGGCGTTTACACAGTCATATAATCTCGTATTACACCAGAGAACACACACGGGAGAGAAACCCTTCCAGTGCAGTGTTTGTGGGAAGGCATTTTCACGGTCATCTTCTCTTAAAAAACATCAGAGAACACACACGGGAGAGAAACCCTTCAAGTGCAGTGTGTGCGTGAAGGAATTTGCACAGTCATCTGATCTTGTAAAACACCAGAGAACACACACAGGAGAGAAACCCTTCAAGTGTACTCTGTGCGGGAAGCCGTTTGCAGATTCATCAACTCTTCGAAGACACCAAAGAACACAAAAGCATCGGAACATCCACAAGGAGCGGAGTCGGAGTCTGAGATCAGCTTGTGAAAGTCAAAGTGCCGCAATGAGCCCATCCCTCATGAAACAAGAACCGGACAAAAATCCCAGCTTGGACACTTTTAAAGGTATCGAGGTGAAATATGAAGAGGTGACGGTGAAATGTGAAGAAGTGATGGTGAAGAGGGACGAAGTGATGGTGAAGAGGGAAGAAGTGATGGTGAAATGTGAAGATGAAGATTCAACTCCAAAATGGGACCTTCACATCATGAAGCAGGAGGAGAATTCTGACTGAGGCAGAGCGAGGCAACTCCCAGCAGTTTGTGGAAGTGGAGGTGTGGGTGGACTTGCTCCTAGACAATACAAAGTCAAGTGGAGACCCGGTAGATGTGTAAGCCAAAGACGATGTCGCTACAATAGATGCACCTTTGTCACAGGCCTTTAATGATTAGAACGTGAAGTTGAACACTCATTTCTTAGGTTCATCCTGCAGAGTAAGGGCGGCCAGTCTTTGTGGGCCCGTGGGTTGGGTAGATCTTTAACCAGGAGCAAGAGCCAATAAGCTCCCAAGCATGCATGGTGCTTGCTTAACCACCTCAGCAACTCGGAGTTTTGTGTCGTACCTCGTCTGAAACACTCGAAGAGCATCCCCAAGTAGCAGCTGCCCCTTTGTGGCACAAGGTGGTGGCCCTGCACCGGCCTGCATGTGGACAAGAGCCTGTCAGTAGGGGGCGATGATTGATGTGTCATCTCAGTTGTGTAGTTTGTAGGTAATGTTTAGAATTTGCTACATTTTCACTCAGACGCCAGCATGCAATGGCCTACTCGTTTTGAATGACACAATAGTATGTTTTACATACACGGTGAAGCAGACTGTGCAACTTTTTTAAAAAAGTTTCTTGTTAATACGATGTAACGTGATGCAGTATATTTCACTGCAGTAATCCAATTTTGTTAATATGCCTGTCAATAATTTAGAATGTATACTTGTCTGGTTTTGTGCATACTTGTAACATTTGATCTATAAGGGTCAAACATTGATTAAGTGATGTTAGGACAAAGTGTGTGTGTGTGTTTGAAAGTAACCTGTACAGAGAACTCAGGTGAGACCCGTTGTTCTTGTGATACAGGTCAAAGGGTACTTTTGTGTTCTACGAAGCATCTGGAGCAACTCATTGTCTTTGAAATAGGGAGCACGCTCGGATCATTCATCAGTTACAAGGCATACCACTTAAAAGTTACACGTATAGGAGGAGGTACATTCTCTACAACACGAATTGTAGTTTTGTCTCACGTGTTGACGTAGATTTTGTCTAACTGGGACTAGAAATGCTCCTTGCTGATTAACGTCTGGATGTTCGTTACCTATCGGTTTAAGCAAACCCCACTGCTGTTGTTGAGACGCTGTGCACCAATAAGGGTCCAACACGTTGACGGCCTTCAGGCCAGGAAAGTCACAACATTTGCACACGAAGGACGCATTCACGCAAGTACCCCATGCTCCGTTTTGAAGTTTTAAAATGAAACATCTTTGAATTGTGTTGTGTTTTGAATTAGATGATTTTATTTCTTCATTAAAAGCTTGTATCAATTTACATCTGGAAGACTTCATTGAAAAGGACATTTCGTGTGAATTTTCTCTCGTCGTTAAGTAGATGGCCTTGCCGGGGGTTCGGTTCGATGCGGACTTTCACCTGTTTGGGATTGCGGGATCGAGATAAGGCGACACGGAGCTGGCCGTGCGAGAAGACCGCCGTCTGCAGATCGATTCCAACGTAATCGAACGTCTGTCCCTGCGCCTCCGTCGTCCATGCAGGGGGTCCGTAGGTTTGCAGCGCCCCCTGCATGAAAACAACGGAAAGTGCAGCGCTCATCACAGATAGATAAAGTTGTGCGCTTATATTTAAAATGTTATTCTTTTATAAGTTGATGTTGAAATCGAAAAGTGTTTGGCCAGTTGATGATTTCAATCAGATTGATTCATTTATTATGCACCACATATCCGAGCTTTTGTGGTCCTGTTGAGCTAAAGTTGGAAAAAGTCCGTGACTATAACTTCGCTCAATATTGTAAACGTGTTTCTGTTATTTAGTTATTGTTTAATACCAACTACTTCAGATAATGGGTTTCAAGATGTACTTGAATGGCACGTTCGTTGTTCCGGTGTTTAATGGCTTGGACGTCATGGCAAATGGCTTCCATCGATGTGGAAGTCAATGGTGGATGATAATTTGACATTTCAGTGTTGATTTGGAGTAGATTGTTTAACTGTTGCATACCAGGTGGTGAAATGCTTTGCCGAGTACCTGAACTGTTTGACCAAGTGAATTCATGAAGAGTTCGATACGAGTTTGAGCGTTAATATTTTTGCGGAACAACAAAGGTCGGATATTTTAAAGATTCCTGATCGTACGTTTATTGCGACAATGTTCAAGGGGAACACGTGTGGAGGAGAGTTCCGGGTGAAGTCTCCCCTTACCTGCCAACCATGGTGGCTGTCCGCTGATCACTCTCGCTTCGTCACAGCTACGAGCTGTAGGGACGGGATTCTCCACCCTGGCGCTGTTTTAATTCACAGCACCAAGAGCGGAGAGCCTCATCCCTGCAGTTCCCTCCTGTCGTGCCGCATCATTTACCGCGTAACGAGGCAACGTTTTCATGAGCAGTGCTTTCCACTACACACCCACACGAGCGAACCATGTGCAACAGTGTGCGTTTATACAGACACGAACAAACACGCGGTTGCACATACACACACGAGCGCTTACTTGCAGACATGGACGAGTGGAGATGCACGCACGAGTGTGGTCACCACCTGGCTAGCTACACTAGTCACGTGATAACTAGTATACTAAACTATACACTACACAATACACTACACAATACACTACTATACACTACACCAGGGGTGTCCAAAGTTTTTTTAGTGAGGGCCAAATACAGAAAAATAAACAAAAGGCCGGGCCACACACTTGAGGTGACATTAACATGTGAATACTGTGTATTTCTAACTCACCTATAATGTGAAGAACATTGCACTCAGTGGGAGCAGTGATGCTGTCCTTTGGATTGAAGGATGGCTGACATGTCAGGAGAAAGTTTGGTGGTTGAGACACGAAGGACTTCACAGAGATGGCTGTCAGTCATTCTGGTTCTCAGTCTGCTTTTCTGATTTAACAGAGAAAATGTTCGTTCACATATGTATGTTGAGCCGAACAGGCTCATCATTCTTTTTGCGTGGCGTCTCATTAGAGGAAACTTGGCATTATCCAAACTCTGATAGAAGTCAGGGAGGGAGAGAAGCTGATGTTGACTCTTCAGAGAATCATCACATTGCATTTCAATCAGTTCTAACTGCAGACTCTCTTCCACTTCTGCATCCACCAGGAAGGGGGTCGAGAACAGCTTGATTTGTTTTTCAATGACAGAAAAATCTTGGAAACGCTGGTTGAATTCTGTCACGAGAGATACAATCACAGACACATTTCTCCTGTTTAGCAGAATGGTCGGCCTTTGGAAAAGCATACTTGATTTCAAATAGCGCAGGGAAGTGTGCAGCATTAAAGCTTCGTAGTTGTGTCTCAAACAGGCAGAGCTTTGCACAGAAGGCTTTCATGTACGCATACAGGTGTGGCACCAGCTGTTCTTTGCCTTGTAGGTTCTTGTTCAGTGTATTCAGATGATGAGTAAGATCAACTAAAAATGCCAGGTCTGCCAGCCACAGAGGGTCACTCAGTTCATGAAGAGGTCGGCCCTTCTCTTTCAAAAACTGGTCGATTTCTGATCTCAGCGAATAAAACCGCTGCAGCACAGAGCCGCGGCTGAGCCAGCGCACATCAGAGTGGTAGAGTACATCCCCGTATTCAGCATCCACATCAGATAGGAAAGCTTGAAATTCTCTGTGGTACAGTCCTCTAGCTCGAATTATGTTGACAGTTTTTACAACGGTGTTCATCACATCGCCCAGCTGGACAGTCTTGGCACACAGTGCTTCTTGGTGGATTATACAGTGCATCCTAAAAGCCTCACCTACGCTCTCTTTTACCTTGGCGCACACCATCGATGCCATTCCTTTGCGCTCGCCCGTCATGGCCGGAGCTCCATCCGTTGTTACTCCATAGAGCTTGTCCCATTTAAGCCCCATCTTTTCAACTGCCTCTGACACAGCTTAAAAAATATCTCTACCCGTCGTTGTGCCTTTTAGGCTCATCATATCAAGCAGTTCCTCCGTACAGCAAAAATTATCATCTACTCCCCGCAAAAAAATTAACAGCTGCGCGGTGTCTGTGGCATGTGCTCTCATCGCATGCTATCGAGTAAAAATCAAAAGCACAAGCTTTGTCTCTCAGCTGAAGTTTCAAGTTAGCTGACAAGTCCTCGATTCTCTGCACCACTGTATTTCTGCATAAGCTCACGCTGTTGAAATCCTGCACTTTTTCCGGGCACATTATTTCTGTGACTTTGATGAGGCACTGCTTTATGAAATCACCGGGGGGGGGGGGGGGGTGGGGGAGGGGCTTGATCATATATCCGATTAATACAAATAGGGTGTACATTTAGATGCATGTCTGGATTAGAGATTAAATATAATTAAGTCTGGCGATTATGTTTAATGCAATGGGCAGTTGGAATAAACATGTTGGTGCTGGTGGATGAATGAGTGATGGACACACGCATGAGTGGGCAAACAAGCGAGTGAGTGGGCTTGAAGGCAACTGGCAGGGAAGTGATTGGATTGGTACAGTGAGTGGTCAAATATGTAATAATTGAGAGGATCAGTGATTCAAATTGTTGCTAAATCCGAGCGTTGTTCCAACCTCCCCAGACCATCCAACTTCAAACAGAATCTACTCCTTTGTAACAACATGGACGGACACATCAAGTGGGCTGAGATCTTGTATGACTATGATACCTGCATCACGTGGCTTATATGCAGAGGAGGGTCCTTGATCAATTAATTTTAGTAGACATGGCTTGGTGGTGATGGGAAGACGTAATGATCGAGTGTGGCAGAGACGATGGGTTTAGATCTGAGTTTCAGCCATCCTTGTTTAAACAGATGTCTCATTTAATAGTCTCAGCATGCCCACAAAAAAATGACTTGTAAAGTTTTACTGCTACGTGATGAATATTTCTCAATAGCAGGTCCTGTTGTGTGCTAAGAGGTAATTACAGGGATCTTAAAATTAGTTCTGTGAAACTCCATGTCCTTCGTTCTCTAATTCATTACTCGTCCTTTGAATGAATTTTCTGTTCTTCGTAGGCCGGGAGTCGTCTTGCCAGTCGACCTCATGTGGGGACATTATGGATAATGTGGACCCTTTCCCAGGCCAAGGTTACAAGCATCGCTCCCCAAAGGTGTGTATGGGATCTGTGGGGTCAAACACAACATTCTCTCCAAAACTAGCACACTGTCATAACACCATCACACCAAAATATCACTAAACCATCTCTCCACATCACCTTTCTCATCACACCACACCACCATCATTTAAATACTCCATCATAGAGCCTCATCATGTCTCTATACCATCACAAGACACCATCTCTATAGAACATTCCACTACTTCACTTCTTCATAAAACAACACCATCTCCCAACACCATCACCCAATCTCTCGACCATCCCACTCATGCAAGCACTTGAAGTGGTCATTTATTAACAATGAAGACAGAATGATATAAATCAGTCACATTAATTATTTATGTTAGTTGATTGGAAGTTGCCATTCCAGTTGCCCATTATGGGCACTGCAGTGAAATTTTTCATCATTATGGGCTTCCAGATCGTTAAAGTGGAACATGTGGAAACTATTGCCAGTGATGATTGTTGCCAACATATATCAAATCTTCACAGTCGATCACAGCCTTAAGTGCATGTATGGGGTTTGTGAGGATATTTGAGGATGTAACATGGATTTTGATTCTGTAGGAGTTTGGGATATTTAGACGTTATGGCTACACGTACAATGTGATCAAAGTATTGATGGATAAGGCCTTATGTTAACATCAGGTGATTGTGTATATTCATGTGTGTGCTAACCAAGTTTGAATGAGTGAACGTGGATGTCTGCATCTGTACACAGATGTGTGAGTATGTATTTGCATGTGCATGTCTGAATATTCCTGTGGTTATCTTTGCTTGAACAGAAGATAATTGGGGAGTTGAAAGACTTCCGCAGGGTGAAGCATCTCCAGGAGGAGAAGGACCTTGCAACGGAGAAACGCCTCATGGTAGAGGAGCGCCTATTTGAGGTGCAGTGGCTTGCCAGGGTGAAGTGCCGCAAAGAGGAGAAGTGCTTCCGAGACTATCTCCTCAAGAGGCGCCTCGTTAAAGGGAAGTGCTTCACGGATGCGAAGCGTCTTTGCGAAATGAAGTGTCTTGAAGAGAACCGTCTGGAGGAGGATGAGGAGAAGAAGTGTCTCACCAACATGAAGAGCGTCAAGGAGGAGAAGCGCCTCTTGGAGGAGAAGCACCTTGATGAGGAACAGTGCCACATCAGGACTGCTACCACCACCGCCGCCTTTCCGCACACCGTGCACCTGAAGGGTTTCACTCCCTTGTGTGTTCTATGGTGGGTCTGAAGAACTGATGGCCAAGCAAATGTCTTCCCACACACAGTGCACTTGAAGGGTTTCTCTCCTGTGTGAGTTCTCTGGTGCTGTGTCAAATTTCCAGTCCGATCCGTGCTGTATGCACGCTGGTCACATTGTTGACTTGTCGTACCGAGCTGCGCTGACTGCCTTTCCTCCATCAGACCAGCGCCAGCTGCAGACAGAAAAAAATAATATCCACACCATCTACACGACAGTATCGAGGCACAGAGGAATGCATATATAGTCACATGTGACTTACACGTCTATATTAATATATTTATGATGTAGTAAAAACGTTTCCCAAATTCATCACAGGGCTGTGATGGCACACAATGAGAGGGCAAATGGTTATAAACATGCCTGGAAGTCCTCGTATCTTCAAAATGAATGTTCACCCAAAACTCCGAGTACACAATTTCGGCTGTCTGGCTACAAACGGAATATTTATGAGAGCTAAATTCAGCTGACATAGCAAAGGATTTTGAAAACAATACTATTTGTGTTAGGCAGAAATGCATAAATTAATGTTCAATCGCAACTTAGAGGTGTGAATCCAGGCTCAAATGTCCTTAAATGCTGGGATGAACAGTTCCGACTTCAGCTGCATGTGTGTGCTGTGTTAACTTCCTGTTTCCATTCTTAAAAAGAGTTCCAGAGGAAAAGAAAAGTAAACTATTGTTATGATATAACCTCCGTGTTCAACAGATTTAATAGACGTTACTGCAAACACAAACTGTACACTGTCACTGGGTAAACAGGCGGTGGTGTGTCTAGAATCACGCCTGGCCACCTTCATCTGCTTGGCATGAATGCTTCCTCACTGCACCAAGTAATTGAGGATCAACGAACATAGCCGAGGCTAACTGGAGTTTGCGTGTCTCTCTCCGTGGTGAGATGTTAACTACCTCACCTGGTATACAGGAAGTCGTGGGTTCGATCCCGACGCTGACGCCTGCTGTATATTTGGAGTTTGCGCGTCACTCCGTTTAGCGTCTTTGACCGACAGACATTGACACACGTATTCTTGGTTCTTTCTGTAAAGTTACGTGGACAGAAAATAAGATTAACAGATAATACAATTACATTAAATAAAGACCACTTGTGTTGCAATCAAAACGTGTTTTTTTGCTTTATTTACTATTTTTTACGTTTGTTATGTTATTTTATTTTTCTATCTACGTGACTTTACCGAAAGAACCAAGAATATTAATTCCTGCAGTCACCAAAGTTTTAAGTCAAAACATTCACACAAGTTGTGTTGTTGTGGGCAGGTCGCTTCTGATAACAAGAGCGGTATAGCAGCTCAAGCGGGCTTGGCCTGCTAACAAAATAAAATAAAAACTGCGTGAATATTTACAATAAAACAAAGTTACAAAGTGGCGAGCCGGGTGAAGACAAATTAAATTTAAGCGAGATAATTAAAGTGAATGCAATCAGGCGAGGGCAGGAGGCAAGGCCCCGCGTGGCTAGGCCCTGCGTTGTAAAGTTCCAACCTGGACATCGATTCCCATGCTCGCTGCTACTCAACTGACATCCCTACGAGAGAGAGGCTCTACCTTGGTAAACAACAACAACAACCACCACCACAACCACCACCACCACAACGATGAGAATTTCTCACCTCGGATTTCAGTGCAAGCGCGCACACGGCAGCTTCCTGTTACCTCGCGACAACAGGAAGTAGTATGACGTCACTTCCCTCCCACGAGCGACTCTAACTGAATGAATTATATTCTTAGTTTTTTCGGTAAAGTCACGTTGAAGAGAAACAACAAAATAACAAAATATATATAAAACAATAAAAATTCTCACGACGTTTCGACCATAACTCAAACGGTCATCATCAGGTGTGTCGGTTTGCATGCAAACCGACACACCTGATGATGACCGTTTGCAAACCGACACACCTGATGATGACCGTTTGAGTTATGGTCGAAACGTCGTGAGAATTTTTATTGTTTTATATATATTTTGTTATTTTGTTGTTTCTCTTCAACGTGACTTTACCGAAAAAACTAAGAATATGAATTACTGCAGTCACGAAAGCTTTAAATCAAAATTGAATGAATTATGTTAATGAGGCCGGCCCATAAGTCGAGGGATGGGGGCGTGGACGCTGAACCCGTCGCAATAAACTCGCAACGGCTTTAACGGACACATTATGTTAATGAGCCACCAGTCACTGGGCGTAGCTTTGCCCAAATAAGGATTGCCACTGGAACGATATCGGCAGTGACACGGGCGGAGGTGACGTCACGCTCAAGAGCGCGGTGGACGGGGGAGGGGTGCATACCTTGGTGACATGACGTCACTAGCGAGGTACACCTCCCCCTGGCGTTTCACGCCGATGAGGTAATGCAGAGTGGTGACGTCACAGAGTTGGAGTTTAAGTTGATTTAGATTCATTTTCCATTGCTCCCTCCCTTGGGTGTGTGAGCTCAGCAACAACAACGTGGACATTATTGTGTATACACTGTGTGTGTGTACACTGTGTGTGTGTGTACACTGTGTGTATACACTGTGTCACTGTGTGTCGCTGTGTGTGTCATTGTGTCACTGTGTGCGTGTCACTGTGTGTCAGTGTGCTTGTCACTATGTCACTGTGTGTGTACACTCTGTGTGTATATATACAGTGTGTGTACCCTGTGTGTGTACACTGGGTGTATACACTGTATGTACACCGTGTGTACACTGTGTGTGTGTACACTGTGTATACCCTGTGTGTGTGTGTACACTGTGTGTGTACACTGTGTATACACTGCGTGTGTGTACACTGTGTGTACACTGTGTGTATACACTGTGTGTGTACACTGCGTGTTTGTAGACTGTGTGTGTACACTGTGTGTGTACATTGTGTGTGTACACTGTGTGTATACACTGTGTGTGTACAGTTTGTGTACAGTGTGTGCACACTGTGTATGTACACTGTGTGTGTACACTGTGTGTACACTATTTGTATACACTGTGTGTACACTGTTTGTATACACTGTGTGTGTGTGTACACTGTGTGTGTCACTGTGTGTCGCTGTGTGTCACTGTGTCACTGTGTGTGTCACTGTGTGTATGTGTCACTGTGTGTGTGTACACTGTGTACCCTGTGTACACTATGTGTGTACACTGTATGTATGTACACTGTGTGTACAGTGTGTGTACACTGTGTGTGTACAGTGTGTACACTGTGTGTGTACACTGTGTGTATACAGTGTGTGTGTACACTGTGTGTGTACACTGTGTGTACCCTGTGTGTGTACACTGTGTGTGTGCACTGTGCATGTGTGTACACTGTGTGTACACTGTGTATACACTGTGTGTGTACACTGTGTACAGATACTGTGTGTGTACACTGTGTGTTCACTGTGTGTGTACACTGTGTATACACTGTGTGTGTACAGTGTGTGTACACTGTGTGTGTGTACACTTTGTGTATACAGTGTGTGTGTACACTGTGTGTGTACACTCTGTGTACACTGTGTACACTGTGTGTGTGTACACTGTCTGTGCATTGTGTGTACACTGTGTATAAACTGTGTGTGTACATTGTGTGTGTGTTCACTGTTTGTGTCCGCATTGAACCGAACTCCCGGAAAGGCCATCTACTTAATGACGAGAGAAAATTCACACGAAATGTCCTTTTCAATGAAGTCTTCCAGATGTAAATTGAAACAAGCTTTTAATGAAGAAATACAAATTATCTAATTCAAAACACAATTCAAAGATGTTTCATTTTAAAACTTCAAAACAGAGCATGGGGTACTTGCGTGAATGCGTCCTTCGTGTGCAAATGTTGTGACTTTCCTGGCCTGAAGGCCGTCAATGTGTTGGACCATTAAATGGTGCACAGCGTCTCAACAACAGCAGTGGGGTTTGCTTCAACCGATAGGTAACGAACATCCAGACGTTAATCAGCAAGGAGCATTTCTAGTCCCAGTTAGACAAAATCTACGTCAACACGTAACACAAAACTACAATTCGTGTTGTAGAGAATGTACCTCCTCCTATACGTGTAACCTTTAAGTGGTATACCTTGTAACTGATGAATGATCCGAGCGTACTACCTATTTCAAAGACAATGAGTTGCTCCAGACGCTTCGTGAAACACAAAAGTACCCTTTGACCTGTATCACATGGAACGTGTCTCACCCGAGATATCTGTACAGGTTACTTCCAAACACACACACTTTGTCCTAACATCACTTAATCAATCTAGATTTGAACACTTAATCAATGTTTGACCCTCATAGACAACATGTTACATGTACACGCACAATCAGACAAGTATTCATTCTTAATTATTGACAGGCATATTAACAAAATTGAATTACTGCAGTGAAATATCCTGCATCAGGTTACATCGTATTAACAAGAAGCTATTTTAAAAATATGCACGGTCTGCTTAACAGTGGATGTAAAACATACTATTGTGTCATTCAAAACGTGTAGGCCATTGCATGCTGGCGAATCAGCAAGGAGCATTTCTAGTCCCAGTTAGACAAAATCTACGTCAACACGTAACACAAAACTACAATTCGTGTTGTAGAGAATGTACCTCCTCCTATACGTGTAACCTTTAAGTGGTATACCTTGTAACTGATGAATGATCCGAGCGTACTACCTATTTCAAAGACAATGAGTTGCTCCAGATGCTTCGTGGAACACAAAAACACCGTTTGACCTGCATCACAAGAACAACGGGTCTCACCTGAGTTCTCTGTACAGGTTACTTCCAAACACACACACACTTTGTCCTAACATCACTTATTCAATGTTTGACCCTTACAGATCAAATGTTACAGGTATGCACAAAACCAGACAAGTATACATTCTAAATTATTGACAGGCATATTAACAAAATTGGATTACTGCAGTGAAATATACTGCATCACATTACATCGTATTAACACGCTTTTAAAAAAAAGTTGCAGTCTGCTTCAGAGTGTATGTAAAACATACTATTGTGTCATTCAAAACGAGGCAGGCCATTGCATGCTGGCGTCTGAGTGAAAATGTAGCAAATTCTAAACATTACCTACAAACTACACAACTGAGATGACACATCAATCATCGCCCCCTACTGACAGGCTCTTGTCCACATGCAGGCCGGTGCAGGGCCACCACCTTGTGCCACACAGGGGCAGCTGCTACTTGGGGATGCTCTTCGAGTGTTTCAGACGAGGTACGACACAAAACTCCGAGTTGCTGATGTGGTTAAGCAAGCACCATGAATGCTTGGGAGCTTATTGGCTCTTGCTCCTGGTTAGAGATCTACCCAACCCACGGGCCCACAAAGACTGGCCGCCCTTACTCTGCAGGATGAACCTAAGAAATGAGTGTTCAACTTCACGTTCTAATCATTAAAGGCCTGTGACAAAGGTGCATCTATTGTAGCGACATCGTCTTTGGCTTACACATCTACCGGGTCTCCACTTGACTTTGTATTGTCTAGGAGCAAGTCCACCCACACCTCCACTTCCACAAACTGCTGGGAGTTGCCTCGCTCTGCCTCAGTCAGAATTCTCCTCCTGCTTCACGATGTGAAGGTCCCATTTTGGAGTTGAATCTTCATCTTTACATTTTACCTTCACTTCTTCGCTCATCACTTCTTCACATTTCACCTTCACCTCTTCATATTTCAGCTTCACCTCTTCATATTTCACCTTTATACCTTAAAAGTGTCTAAGCTGGGATTTTCGTCCGTTTCTTGTTTCATGAGGGATGGGCTCATTGCGGCACTTTGACTTTCACAAGCTGATTTCAGACTCCACTCCTTGTGGATCTTCTGATGCTTCTGTGTTCTCTGGTGTACTTGAAGATTTGATGAATGTGCAAATGCCTTCACGCACACACTGCACTTGAAGGGTTTCTCTCCCGTGTGTGTTCTCTGGTGTACTTTAAGATGTGGTGACTGTGCAAACGCTTTCCCGCACAGAGTGCACTTGAAGGGTTTCTCTCCCGTGTGTGTTCTCTGGTGTTTTTTAAGAGATGACCGTGAAAATGCCTTCCCACACACACTGCACTGGAAGGGTTTCTCTCCCGTGTGTATTCTCTGGTGTAATACGAGATTATATGACTGTGTAAACGCCATCCCACACACACTGCACCTGAAGGGTTTCTCTCCCGTGTGTGTTCTCTGGTGTTTTACAAGAGCAGATGAATCTGAAAATGTCTTCCCACACACACTGCACTTGAAGGGTTTCTCTCCCGTGTGTGTTCTCTGGTGTACTTTAAGATGTGGTGACTGTGCAAACGCCTTCCCGCACAGAGTGCACCTGAAGGGTTTCTCTCCCGTGTGTGTTCTTTGGTGGGTCTGAAGAACTGATGGCCATGCAAATGCCTTCCCACACACAGTACATTTGAAGGGTTTCTCTCCTGTGCGAGTTCTCTGGTGTCGTGGCAAGTTTCCAGTCCGGTCCGTGCTGTATGCACGCTGGTCGCATTGTTGACTTGTCGTACCGAGCTGCGCTGAGTGCCTTTGCTCCATCAGACCAATTCTGCAGAGGAAGCGTCAGCTGCAGACAGAAACAAAGAATATCCACACCATCGACACGTCAGGCACAGAGGAATGCACACGTGACTTACACGTCTATACTTATTAATAAATTCATGATGTAGTGAAAAAGTTTCCCAAATTCATCAGATTTGATGAATCTGCAAACGCCTTCACGCACAGAGTGCACCTGAAGGGTTTCTCTCCATGGGCTGTTATGGCACACAATGAGAGGGTAAATGTCATGAATATGCCTGGAAGCCTTCATATCTTCAAGATGAATGTTAACTCAAAACTCTAAGCACACAATTTCGGCTGTCTGAATACAAAAAGGAATATTTATGAAAGCTCAATTCGGCTGACATAGCAAAGGGTGTTGAAAACAATACTATTTGTGTTATGCAGAAATGCATAAATCAATGTTCAATCGCAACTCAGAGGTGTGAATCCAGGCTCAGATGTCCTTGAATGCTGGGATGAACAGATCCGACTTCAGCTGAATGTGTGTGCTGTGTTCACCTCCTGTTTCCAATCTTATAAAGAGTTCCAGAGGAAAACAAAAATAAACTATTGTTACGCTATAACCTCCGTGTTCAACAGAGTTAATAGACTTTACTTCAAACACAAACTTGACACTGTCACACACTGCCATGAGTAAACAGGTGGTGGTGTGACCAGAACCATGCCTGGCCACCTTCATCTGCTCAGCATTAATTCTTCCTCACTCCACCAAGTAATGAATCGAGGATCAATCAACATAGCCGAGGCTATCCGTGTCTCTGTCTCTCTCTCTCCCCGTGGTGAAGGTGTTCCCCTCCACACATTCAGAGTCAACAGCGGCACGCGCTTAGCGTCTTTGACCGATAGATACATTGACGCACGTATTGTTGGTTCTTTCAGTAAAGTCACGTAGATAGAAAATAAAAATAACAGATTAAATTTAATAAGATAAAGACCACTTGTGTTGCAATCGAAACGTCGTGGGTTTTTTGCTTTATTTTCAATTTTTTATTTTTCATTTCATTTATAATCTGTTATTTTATTTTATTTTCTATCTACGTGACTTTACCGAAAGAACCAAGAATATTAATTCCTGCAGTCACCAAAGTTTTAAGTCAAAACATTCACATACGTTGACAAAGGCTCACCTTGTGTTGTTGTGGGCAGGTCGCTTCTGATAACAAGAGCGGTATAGCAGCTCAAGCGGGCTTGGCCTGCTAACAAAAGAACGAAAATAAAAACTGCGTGAATATTTACAATAAAACTAAGTTACAAAGTGGCGAGCCGGGTGAAGACAAATTAAACTTAAGCGAGATAATTAAAGTGAATGCAATCAGGCGAGGGCAGGAGGCAAGGCCCCGCGTGGCTAGGCCCCGCGCTGTAAAGTTCCAACCTGGACATCGATTCCCATGCTCGCTGCTACTCAACTGACATCCCTACGAGAGAGACAGCGAGGCTCTACCTTGGTAAACAACAACAACAACCACCACCACCACAACGACCACCACGATGAGAATTTCTCACCTCGGATTTCAGTGCAAGCGCGCACACGCCAGCTTCCTGTTGCCTCGCGACAGCAGGAAGTAGTATGACGTCACTTCCCTCCCAAGAGCGGCTCTGTAACTGAATAAATTATGTTAATCAAGCCGGCCCATATGTCGAGGGATGGGGGCGTGGGCGCTGAAGCCATCGCAATAAACTCGCGACGGCTTTAACGAACACATTATGTTAATGAACCACCTGTCACTGGGCGTAGCTTTGCCCAAATAAGGATTGCCACTGGAACGATATCGGCAGTGACACAAGCGGCGGTGACGTCACGCTCAAGAGCGCGGTGAACGGGAGAAGGGTGAATACCGTGGTGACATGACGTCACTAGCGAGGTACACCTCACCCTGGCGTTTCACGCTGATGAGGTAATGCAGAGTGGTGACGTCACAGAGTTGAAGTTTAAGTTGATTTAGATTCATTTTACATTGCTCCCTCCCTTGGGTGTGTGAGCTCAGCAACGTGGACATTATTGTGTATATACTGTGTGTGTATACACCGTGTGTATACACTGTGTGTGTGTGTACACTGTGTGTGTGTACACTGTGTGTGTACACTGTGTGTATGTACACAATGTGTGTGTACACTGTGTCACTGTGTGTCATTGTGTGTGTGTAGACTGTGTGCACACTGTGTGTGTCACTGTGTGTGTGTACACTGTGTGTGTGTATATATATGCACTGTGCGTTTACCCTGTGTGTGTACACTGTGTATATACTGTATGTACACTGTGTGTACACTGTGTGTGTACACTGTGTATACCCTGTGTGTGTACACTGTTTGTGTACACTGTGTATACACTGTGTGTGTACACTGTGTGTGTGTACACTATGTGTATAAACTGTGTGTACACTGTGTGTATAGACTGTGTGTATACTGTGTGTGTACACTGTGTGTACACTGTGTGTGTACACTGTGTGTATACACTGTGTGTGTGTGTAGACTGTGTATACACACACACAGTGTGTGTGTGTATAGGCCTATGATACCATCAGTAGGCCTGGGCTCTGGGTCGTTCTTCGTGCTTTTGGAGTACCTGACCCTCTGCTCACGATCATTAAGGACCTTCATGATGGTGAGCGGGCCCGGATAAAACTACGTACGTAGCCGGGAGTCAGAGCCATTCCCTGTACACCTTGGGGTGCGACAGGGATGTCCTCTGGCTCCCACATTATTTAACATCTATTTTGACCACGTAGTTCGTGAAGCCTTCAATAGCTGTACCGGGGGAATCTCCATATGGTACAGATATAATGGGAGGCTAATCGATGCCCAGGTGCGGTCAAGGGATGGCTCCCTATTGCTCAACCACGTTATGTATGCTGATGATTTGGTAATAGCTGCTCAGTCAGAGGAGGAGTTGGAGACGCTGCTTCTGAGACTGGAGCGTGCCACTAAGAGGTGGGGCCTTACCATCAGCCCCACCAAAACTAAGCACCTGCCTGGGTATTTTGTACCATCGGACACTCCACCCCCACAACTCCCAATCGGTGATGGGGCAGTTGTGGAGAGAGTGGAGAGTTTCCCATACCTGGGCAGTGTGCTTATGACTGGCTCCAGTTTAACAGCAGAGGTCTCACTCCGAATCAGTCGAGCGGCAATATCTTTTCATCGGTTGCGTAACGCTGTGTGGAAGCTACCTGGTCTGTCGCTCCGCACTAAGCTTCAGGTCTTCTCGGCCACGGTCATTCCCTCCCTTCTTTACACTTGCGAAACGTGGACCCCCCTAATGGAACATCTTCGCCGGTTAGAAACATTTAGGCTGGCCTGCCTACGATCCATCCTGGGTTTAACCAGACTGGATTGTGTGAGGAGCTCACAAATCCTTGAAAGATCTGGGCAGGGTCCCATCGGTGAGCTCCTCCGGCAGGCAAGGCTGCGATGGCAGGGTCATGTAGCCCGCATGCCCAGCCATCGCATGCCGAAACAGCTTTTGTTTGGCCGGATTGAGGGGGCTAAGCGGGCGCGGCACGGGCTAGAGAAGAGATGAAGTGATGTGGTACAGGAGGACGTGGAGCTGAGTGGACTTGCCGATGACTGGTACCAGCGGTGTCAAGATTGGCCTCTATGGAGGAGGCTCGTGAAGGATGCTACTGGGCAGTTTGAGGTAGTCGCCCTCCAACAACAACGGAGGGCGGAGGAGCGACGCTCAGAACAACGAGCGGAGCGCCGGGTGGCTAAAGCACAGCAGGTTGGCACAGTAGGGGGCACAGGTGGTGCATCAGTCAGTCATCTCAGTCAGTCGACCCGTGGCACCTGGGTCTGCCCCGTGACAGCGGGCGTTCGACACTTCACGTGGCCTCAGGGTGCACATAGCCTGGCACAAGCGTCGTGGTGACGTCACCGCCACTTAGTGGCGAATGGCGGTTGTTGTTGTGTATACACTGTGTGTGTACACTATGTGTGTATACACTATGTGTGTGTGTACACTGTGTGTGTACACTGTGTGTGTACACTGTGTGTATACACTGTGTGTGTACACTGTGTATACACTGTGTGTGTGTACACTGTGTGTGTACACTGTGTGTCCGCATTGAACCGAACCCCTGGCAAGGCCATCTACTTAATGACGAGAGAAAATTCACACTAAATGTCCTTTTCAATGAAGTCTTCCAGATGTAAATTGATACAAGCTTTTAATGAAGAAATAAAATCATCTAATTCAAAACACAACACAATTCAAAGATGTTTCATTTTAAAACTTCAAAACGGAGCATGGGGTACGTGCGTGAATGCGTCCTTCGTGTGCAAATGTTGTGACTTTCCTGGCCTGAAGGCCGTCAATGTGTTGGACCATTAAATGGTGCACAGCGTTTCAACAACAGCAGTGGGGTTTGCTTCAACCGATGGTTACGAACATCCAGACGTGAATCAGCAAGGAGCACTTCTAGTCCCAGTTAGACAAAATCTACGTCAACACGTAAGACAAAACTACAATTCGTGTTGTAGAGAATGTACCTCCTCCTATACGTTTAACTTTCAAGTGGTATGCCTTGTAACTGATGAATGATCCGAGCGTGCTCCCTATTTCAAAGACGATGAGTTGCTCCAGAGGCAGACGCTTCGTGGAACACAAAAGTACCCTTTGACCTGTATCACAAGAACAACGGGTCTCACCCGAGTTCTCTGTACAGGTTACTTCCAAAACACACACACACTTTGTCCTAACATCACTTATTCAATGTTTGACCCTCACAGACAAAATGTTACATGTACGCGCACAGTCAGACAAGTATTCTAAACTATTGACGGGCATATTAACAACACTGAATTACTGCAGCGAAATATACTGCATCACGTTACATCGTATTAACAAAAAGCTTTGAAAAAAAATCGCACAGTCTGCTTCACAGTGTATGTAAAACATACGATTGTGTCATTCAAAACGAGTAGGCCATTGCATGCTGGCGTCTGGGTCAAAATGTAGCAAATTCTAAACATTACCTACAAACCACACAACTGAGATGACGCATCAATTATCGCCCCCTACTGACAGGCTCTTGTCCACATGCAGGCTGATGCAGGGCCACCACCTTGTGCCACACAGGGGCAGCTGCTACTTGGGGATGCTCTTCGAGTGTTTGAGATGCGATATGATACAAAACTCCGAATTGCTGAGGCAATTAAGCAAGCACCGTATAAATGCAAATAATATGATAACATAGTGAATGCTTGGGAGCTTATTAACTCTCGCTCCGGGTTAGAGATCTACCCAACCCACAGGTCCACAAATACTGGCCGCTCTTACTCTGCAAGTTGACAAAGGTGAAGCTATTGGAGCTTCATTGTCTCAAGCTTACACATCGACTAACTGGTCTCCATTTGACTTCGTATTGTCGAAGAAGTCCAGCCACACCTCCACTTCCACAAATTGCTGGGAGTTGCCTCGCTCTGCCTCACAGTCAGAATTCTCCTCCTGCTTCACGTTGCCTCCATTGATGTGAAGGTCCCATTTTGGCGGTGAATCTTCATTTTCACATTTTACCGTCACTTTTTCGCTTTTCCCCATCACTTCACCACATTTCACCTTCACTTCTTCGTTCTTCACCTCGATACCTTTAAAAGTGTCCAAGCTGGAATTTTATTCTGGTTTTTGTTTCATGAGGGATGGGCTGATTACAGCACTTTGACTTTCACAAGATGATTTCAGACTCCGATTCCGCTCCTTGTGGATTTTCTGATGCCTGTGTGACTTCTCTGGTGTGTTGTAAGAGCAGATGACTGTGAAAATGCCTTCCCACACACACTGCACTTGAAGGGTTTCTCTCCTGTGTGTGTTCTCTGGTGTCTTTGAAGAACTGCTGACTGTGCAAATGCCTTCTCACACAGAGTGCACTTGAAGGGCTTCTCTCCTGTGTGTGTTTTCCAGTGTGTTTTAAGAGTAGATGAATCTGGAAATGCCTTCCCACACACAGTGCACTTGAAGGGCTTCTCTCCTGTGTGTGTTCGCTGGTGTTTTATAAGAGCAGATGAATCTGAAAATGCCTTCACACATACAGTTCACTTGAAGGGTTTCTCTCCCGTGTGTGTTCTCTGGTGTGTTTTAAGAGCAGATGACCGTGAAAATGCCTTCCCACACACAGTGCACTTGAAGGGTTTCTCTCCCGTGTGTGTTCTTTGGTGTGCTTGAAGATTGTGTGACTGTGCAAATGCCTTCACACACATACTGCACTTGAAGGGTTTCTCTCCCGTGTGTGTTCTCTGGTGGTTCTGAAGAACTGATGGCCATGCAAATGCCTTGTTACACACACTACACTTGAAGGGTTTCTCTCCTGTGCGAGTTATCTGGTGCTGTGTAAAATTTACAGTCCGATCCGTGCTGTATGCACGCTGGTCGCATTGTTGGCTTGTCGTACCGAGCTGCTGTGCTGACTGCCTTTGCTCCATCAGACCAGCATCAGCTGCAGACAGAAAAAAAGAATATCCACACCATCTACACGTCAGTATCGAGGCACAGAGGAATGCATATATACACAGTCACATATGACTTACACGTCTTTACTTATTCATATATTCATGAAATAGTGAAAAAGCTTCAAAAATTAATCACACGGGCTGTTATGGCACACAATGAGAGGGCAAATGGTCACGAATATACCTGGAAGCCCTCGTATCTTCAAAATGAATGTTCACCCAAAACTCCGAGCACACAATTTCGGCTGTCTGGCTACAAAAGGAATATTTATAAAAAGCTAAATTCAGCTGACATAGCAAAGAGTGTTGATGAAGCAAACACAACACGGGGGGGGGGGGGGGGGGGGGTGGAACCTCAAGGCCAGCACCCAGCGGCAGGGTAAACAGTGGGGTGGGAGGGAAAAGCCCCTGGGCAGATAAGAGTTGACTTAAGTTGGAGGGAGCGAGGGGATTATCGATGAGTCAACGGCGAGGAACGCAGGCACAGAGACAATGAGAAGGGGGGGGGGATGACGCGACCCCCCCCCAACGGCCAGAGCGCTCAAAACGTCCGCAAAGAGGATTCGATTGGATGCGCAAGGATGACGTCATGTGACCTGGGGGTTAAGGGGGGCTTTGGAGACATAAGGGGGCCGGAGGGGCGGAATGAATCAGAGTCCTTCTGGAGTGGCGGAGACCAGCCGTCCTCAGCGTCCCTGCGACGCATGCAGGGTGCAGCTGGAAACGGTCGGCCAGAAAAAGTCCCCGAGGCAAGCATCTTCCCCAGCCCCCATGGGGCAGCTGAAGAGGTGAGTGGGTACGGGGAGGGGGGCCAATTCCGTCAGCTCGAGCTTGGGGGATAGACGCACTCTGCGACGGCCAGGTGACAGGAGGTTAGGCGCTGTCCGAAGGGTGCTGGCTGGAGGGGGCCATAAACGGGGGTCCCTATTCAGAAATAAATCTGAGCACAGACTGACGTTGTGACGCGTGGTGCATGTGTGCGTGTGAAGAGCGGTGGGACAGCGGTCGGCGTACGACGGTGTGTGGGTGACTATAAATCAGTGTGGGTGTGACGCGCACGCATATTAAAATACCAACGGTTGCCCGCGCCGGCGCGTGTTTGTGCGTGCACCGCAGTGTTAACGGTGAGACACACGGGAGTGTCACTAGTGTCTGTGCGTGCACCAACGGTGAGACACACGGGAGTGTCACTAGTGTTTGTGCGTGCACCGCAGTGTTAACGGTGAGACACACGGGAGTGTCACTAGTGTCTGTGCGTGCACCACAGTGTTAACGGTGAGACACACGCGAGTGTCACTAGTGTCTGTGTGTGCACCGCGGTGTTAACGGTGAGACACACACGAGTGGGTGGGTGGGGGGGGGGCATCAGCCCCCACCCATTAGACGTGGCGCCCACCCCCCGCTCGTGGTGAGAGGGAGATCAGCCCCTACGTAATGGGGAGTGGGGGGGGGCATCAGCCCCCACAAACGCTGGGGATGAACAGATCCGACTTCAGCTGCATGTGTGTGTTGTGTTAACTTCCTGTTTCCATTCGTATAAAGTTCCAGAGGAAAACAAAAATAAACTATTGTTTTGATATAACCTCCGTGTGCAATAGAGTTAATAGACTTTACTGCAAACACAAACTTGACACTGTCACACACTGCCATGAGTAAACAGGTGGTGGTGTGACCAGAACCATGCCTGGCCACCTTCATCTGCTCAGCATTAATTCTTCCTCACTCCACCAATGAATCGAGGATCAATCAACATAGCCGAGGTTATCCGTGTCTCTGTCTCTCTCTCCCCGTGGTGAAGGTGTTCCCCTCCACACATTCAGAGTCAACAGCGGCACGCGCTTAGCGTCTTTGACCGATAGATACATTGACGCACGTATTGTTGGTTCTTTCAGTAAAGTCACGTAGATAGAAAATAAACATAACAGATTAAATTTAATAAGATAAAGACCACTTGTGTTGCGATCGAAACGACGTGGTTTTTGCTTTATTTTTTTTTATTTTTCATTTAATTTATTATCTATTATTTTTATTTTATTTTCTATCTACGTGACTTTACCGAAAGAACCAAGAATATTAATTCCTGCAGTCACCAAAGTTTTAAGTCAAAACATTCACACACGTTGACAAAGCCTCACCTTGTGTTGTTGTGGGCAGGTCGCTTCTGATAACAAGAGCGGTATAGCAGCTCAAGCGGGCTTGGCCTGCTAACAAAAGAAAATAAAAACTGCGTGAATATTTACAATGAAACAAAGTTACAAAGTGGCGAGCCGGGTGAAGACAAATTAAACCTAAGCGAGATAATTAAAGAGAACGCAATCAGGCGAGGGCAGGAGGCAAGGCCCCGCGTGGCTAGGCCCCGCGTTGTAAAGTTCCAACCTGGACATCGATTCCCATGCTCGCTGCTACTCAACTGACATCCCTACGCGAGAGAGCGAGGCGCTACCTTGGTAAACAACAACAACCACCACAACAACCACAATCGCAATGAGAATTTTTCACCTCAGATTTCAGTGCCTGTTACCTCGTGACGTCACGCAGCAGCAGGTGACGTCACTTCCGGGGTACGAGGCACGCTCCTCCCACAATGAGCGGCTCCGTAAATAAATAAATTAGACCATGAATAAATTATGTTAATGTTGCGCCCAAATGTCGTGGGTGCTGAACCCGTCGCAATAAACTCGCGACGGCTTTAACGATACACATTATGTTAATGAGCCTCCAGTCACTGGGCGTAGCTTTGCCCAAATAAGGATTGGCACTGGAACGATATCGGCAGTGACCCAAGCGGAGGTGACATCATGTGCAAGAGCGCGGTGGACGGGGGAGGGGTGAATACGTTGGTGACATGATGTCACTAGCGAGGTACACCTCCCCCTGGCGTTTCACGCCGATGAGGTAATGCAGAATTTGGACGTCACAGAGTTGGAGTTTAAGTTGATTTAGATTCATTTTCCATTGCTCCCTCCCTTGGGTGTGTGAGCTCAGCAACAACGTGGACATTATTGTGTATACACTGTGTGTGTACACTGTGTGTGTGTGAGCTCAGCAACAACGTGGACATTATTGTGTATACACTGTGTGTGTGTGTACACTGTGTGTGTGTACACTGTGTATACACTGTGTCACTGTGTGTCGCTGTGTGTGTCACTGTGTGTCACTGGGTGCGTCACTGTGTCACTGTGTGTGTGTCACTATGTCACTGTGTGTGTACACTGTGTGTGTATACACTGTGTGTACCCTGTGTGTGTACACTGTGTATACTGTATGTACACCGTGTGTACACTGTGTGTGTACACTGTGTATACCCTGTGTGTGTACACTGTGTGTGTGTACACTGTGTGTGTGTACACTGTGTGTGTATACACTGTGTGTGTACAGTGTATGTGTACACTGTGTGTATACACTGTGTGTATAAACTCTGTGCCACTGCGTGTGTGTACACTGTGTGTATATATACACTGTGTGTGTACCCTGTGTGTGTACACTGTGTGTATACACTGTATGTACACTGTGTGTACACTGTGTGTGTACACTGTGTATACCCTGTGTGTGTACACTGTGTATACACTGTGTGTGTGTGTGTACACTGTGTATGTGTGTACACTATGTGTATACACTGTGTGTACACTGTGTGTGTACACTGTGTGTGTGTACACTATGTGTATACACTGTGTGTGTACACTGTGTGTATAAACTGTGTGTCCACTGTGTGTGTACGCTGTGTATACACTGTGTGTGTACACTGTGTGTGTACACTGTGTGTGTACACTGTGTGTGTGTACACTGTGTGTGTACATTGTGTGTACACTGTGTGTCGCTGTGTGTGTCGCTGTGTGTGTCACTGTGTGTGTCACTGTGTCACTGTGTGTGTCACTGTGTGTGTGTCACTGTGCCTGGCACAAGCGTCGTGGTGACGTCACCACCACTTAGTTGCGAATGGCGATTGTTGTTGTGTCACTGTCACTGTGCGTCTGTCACTGTGTGTGTGTGTCAGTGTGTGTACACTGTGTGTGTACACTGTGTGTATGTGTACACTATGTGTGTACACTGTGTGTGTACACTGTGTGTGTGTACACTATGTGTATACACTGTGTGTACACTGTGTGTGTACAGTGTGTGTAAACTATGTGTATACACTGTGTGTGTGTACACTGTGTGTGTGTACACTGTGTGTGTACACTGTGTGTACAGTTTGTGTATACTGTGTGTATACTGTGTGTGCACAGTGTGTGTGTACACTGTGTATACACTGTGTGTATACAGTGTGTGTGTACACTGTTTGTGTGTACACTGTGTACACTGTTTGTGTATGTACTCTGTGTGTGTACACTGTGTCTACACTGTGTGTGTACACTGTGTATACACTGTGTGTATACACTGTGTGTGTGTACACTGTGTATAAACTGCGTGTGTACACTGTGTGTGTACACTGTTTGTGTCCGCATTGAACCGAACCCCCGGCAAGGCCATCTACTTAATGACGAGAGAAAATTCACACGAAATGTCCTTTTCAATGAAGTCTTCCAGATGTAAATTGATACAAGCTTTTAATGTTTAAATGTTGTGACTTTCCTGGCCTGAATGCCGTCAATGTGTTGGACCCTTATTGGTGCACAGCGTCTCAACAACAACAGTGGGGTTTGCTTCAACCGATGGTTACGAACATCCAGACGAGAATTAGCAAGGTGCATTTCTAGTCCCAATTAGACAAAATCTACGTCAACACGTAAGACAAAACTACAATTCGTGTTGTAGAGAATGTACCTCCTCCTATACGTGTAACTTTCAAGTGGTATGCCTTGTAACTGATTAATGATCCGAGCGTGCTCCCTATTTCAAAGACGATGAGTTGCTCCAGAGGCAGATGCTTCGTGAAACACAAAAGTACCCTTTGACCTGTATAAATTGATACAAGCTTTTAATGTTTAAATGTTGTGACTTTCCTGGCCTGAATGCCGTCAATGTGTTGGACCCTTATTGGTGCACAGCGTCTCAACAACAGCAGTGGGGTTTGCTTCAACCGATGGTTACGAACATCCAGACGAGAATTAGCAAGGTGCATTTCTAGTCCCAATTAGACAAAATCTACGTCAACACGTAAGACAAAACTACAATTCGTGTTGTAGAGAATGTACCTCCTCCTATACGTGTAACTTTCAAGTGGTATGCCTTGTAACTGATTAATGATCCGAGCGTGCTCCCTATTTCAAAGACGATGAGTTGCTCCAGAGGCAGATGCTTCGTGAAACACAAAAGTACCCTTTGACCTGTATCACAAGAACAACGGGTCTCACCCGAGTTCTCTGTACAGGTTACTTCCAAAACACACACACACTTTGTCCTAACATCACTTATTCAATGTTTGACCCTCACAGACAAAATGTTACATGTACGCGCACAGTCAGACAAGTATTCTAAACTATTGACGGGCATATTAACAACACTGAATTACTGCAGCGAAATATACTGCATCACGTTACATCGTATTAACAAAAAGCTTTGAAAAAAAATCGCACAGTCTGCTTCACAGTGTATGTAAAACATACGATTGTGTCATTCAAAACGAGTAGGCCATTGCATGCTGGCGTCTGGGTCAAAATGTAGCAAATTCTAAACATTACCTACAAACCACACAACTGAGATGACGCATCAATTATCGCCCCCTACTGACAGGCTCTTGTCCACATGCAGGCTGATGCAGGGCCACCACCTTGTGCCACACAGGGGCAGCTGCTACTTGGGGATGCTCTTCGAGTGTTTGAGATGCGATATGATACAAAACTCCGAATTGCTGAGGCAATTAAGCAAGCACCGTATAAATGCAAATAATATGATAACATAGTGAATGCTTGGGAGCTTATTAACTCTCGCTCCGGGTTAGAGATCTACCCAACCCACAGGTCCACAAATACTGGCCGCTCTTACTCTGCAAGTTGACAAAGGTGAAGCTATTGGAGCTTCATTGTCTCAAGCTTACACATCGACTAACTGGTCTCCATTTGACTTCGTATTGTCGAAGAAGTCCAGCCACACCTCCACTTCCACAAATTGCTGGGAGTTGCCTCGCTCTGCCTCACAGTCAGAATTCTCCTCCTGCTTCACGTTGCCTCCATTGATGTGAAGGTCCCATTTTGGCGGTGAATCTTCATTTTCACATTTTACCGTCACTTTTTCGCTTTTCCCCATCACTTCACCACATTTCACCTTCACTTCTTCGTTCTTCACCTCGATACCTTTAAAAGTGTCCAAGCTGGAATTTTATTCTGGTTTTTGTTTCATGAGGGATGGGCTGATTACAGCACTTTGACTTTCACAAGATGATTTCAGACTCCGATTCCGCTCCTTGTGGATTTTCTGATGCCTGTGTGACTTCTCTGGTGTGTTGTAAGAGCAGATGACTGTGAAAATGCCTTCCCACACACACTGCACTTGAAGGGTTTCTCTCCTGTGTGTGTTCTCTGGTGTCTTTGAAGAACTGCTGACTGTGCAAATGCCTTCTCACACAGAGTGCACTTGAAGGGCTTCTCTCCTGTGTGTGTTTTCCAGTGTGTTTTAAGAGTAGATGAATCTGGAAATGCCTTCCCACACACAGTGCACTTGAAGGGTTTCTCTCCCGTGTGTGTTCTTTGGTGTGCTTGAAGATTGTGTGACTGTGCAAATGCCTTCACACACATACTGCACTTGAAGGGTTTCTCTCCCGTGTGTGTTCTCTGGTGGTTCTGAAGAACTGATGGCCATGCAAATGCCTTGTTACACACACTACACTTGAAGGGTTTCTCTCCTGTGCGAGTTATCTGGTGCTGTGTAAAATTTACAGTCCGATCCGTGCTGTATGCACGCTGGTCGCATTGTTGGCTTGTCGTACCGAGCTGCTGTGCTGACTGCCTTTGCTCCATCAGACCAGCATCAGCTGCAGACAGAAAAAAAGAATATCCACACCATCTACACGTCAGTATCGAGGCACAGAGGAATGCATATATACACAGTCACATATGACTTACACGTCTTTACTTATTCATATATTCATGAAAAAGTGAAAAAGCTTCAAAAATTAATCACACGGGCTGTTATGGCACACAATGAGAGGGCAAATGGTCACGAATATACCTGGAAGCCCTCGTATCTTCAAAATGAATGTTCACCCAAAACTCCGAGCACACAATTTCGGCTGTCTGGCTACAAAAGGAATATTTATAAAAAGCTAAATTCAGCTGACACAGCAAAGAGTGTTGATGAAGCAAACACAACACGGGGGGGGGGGGGGGGGGGTGGAACCTCAAGGCCAGCACCCAGCGGCAGGGTAAACAGTGGGGTGGGAGGGAAAAGCCCCTGGGCAGATAAGAGTTGACTTAAGTTGGAGGGAGCGAGGGGATTATCGATGAGTCAACGGCGAGGAACGCAGGCACAGAGACAATGAGAAGGGGGGGGGGGATGACGCGACCCCCCCCCAACGGCCAGAGCGCTCAAAACGTCCGCAAAGAGGATTCGATTGGATGCGCAAGGATGACGTCATGTGACCTGGGGGTTAAGGGGGGCTTTGGAGACATAAGGGGGCCGGAGGGGCGGAATGAATCAGAGTCCTTCTGGAGTGGCGGAGACCAGCCGTCCTCAGCGTCCCTGCGACGCATGCAGGGTGCAGCTGGAAACGGTCGGCCAGAAAAAGTCCCCGAGGCAAGCATCTTCCCCAGCCCCCATGGGGCAGCTGAAGAGGTGAGTGGGTACGGGGAGGGGGGCCAATTCCGTCAGCTCGAGCTTGGGGGATAGACGCACTCTGCGACGGCCAGGTGACAGGAGGTTAGGCGCTGTCCGAAGGGTGCTGGCTGGAGGGGGCCATAAACGGGGGTCCCTATTCGGAAATAAATCTGAGCACAGACTGACGTTGTGACGCGTGGTGCATGTGTGCGTGTGAAGAGCGGTGGGACAGCGGTCGGCGTACGACGGTGTGTGGGTGACTATAAATCAGTGTGGGTGTGACGCGCACGCATATTAAAATACCAACGGTTGCCCGCGCCGGCGCGTGTTTGTGCGTGCACCGCAGTGTTAACGGTGAGACACACGGGAGTGTCACTAGTGTCTGTGCGTGCACCAACGGTGAGACACACGGGAGTGTCACTAGTGTTTGTGCGTGCACCGCAGTGTTAACGGTGAGACACACGGGAGTGTCACTAGTGTCTGTGCGTGCACCACAGTGTTAACGGTGAGAAACACGCGAGTGTCACTAGTGTCTGTGTGTGCACCGCGGTGTTAACGGTGAGACACACACGAGTGGGTGGGTGGGGGGGGGGCATCAGCCCCCACCCATTAGACGTGGCGCCCACCCCCCGCTCGTGGTGAGAGGGAGATCAGCCCCTACGTAATGGGGAGTGGGGGGGGGCATCAGCCCCCACAAACGCTGGGGATGAACAGATCCGACTTCAGCTGCATGTGTGTGTTGTGTTAACTTCCTGTTTCCATTCGTATAAAGTTCCAGAGGAAAACAAAAATAAACTATTGTTTTGATATAACCTCCGTGTGCAATAGAGTTAATAGACTTTACTGCAAACACAAACTTGACACTGTCACACACTGCCATGAGTAAACAGGTGGTGGTGTGACCAGAACCATGCCTGGCCACCTTCATCTGCTCAGCATTAATTCTTCCTCACTCCACCAATGAATCGAGGATCAATCAACATAGCCGAGGTTATCCGTGTCTCTGTCTCTCTCTCCCCGTGGTGAAGGTGTTCCCCTCCACACATTCAGAGTCAACAGCGGCACGCGCTTAGCGTCTTTGACCGATAGATACATTGACGCACGTATTGTTGGTTCTTTCAGTAAAGTCACGTAGATAGAAAATAAACATAACAGATTAAATTTAATAAGATAAAGACCACTTGTGTTGCGATCGAAACGACGTGGTTTTTGCTTTATTTTTTTATTTTTCATTTAATTTATTATCTATTATTTTTATTTTATTTTCTATCTACGTGACTTTACCGAAAGAACCAAGAATATTAATTCCTGCAGTCACCAAAGTTTTAAGTCGAAACATTCACACACGTTGACAAAGCCTCACCTTGTGTTGTTGTGGGCAGGTCGCTTCTGATAACAAGAGCGGTATAGCAGCTCAAGCGGGCTTGGCCTGCTAACAAAAGAAAATAAAAACTGCGTGAATATTTACAATGAAACAAAGTTACAAAGTGGCGAGCCGGGTGAAGACAAATTAAACTTAAGCGAGATAATTAAAGAGAACGCAATCAGGCGAGGGCAGGAGGCAAGGCCCCGCGTGGCTAGGCCCCGCGTTGTAAAGTTCCAACCTGGACATCGATTCCCATGCTCGCTGCTACTCAACTGACATCCCTACGCGAGAGAGCGAGGCGCTACCTTGGTAAACAACAACAACCACCACAACAACCACAATCGCAATGAGAATTTTTCACCTCAGATTTCAGTGCCTGTTACCTCGTGACGTCACGCAGCAGCAGGTGACGTGACGTCACTTCCGGGGTACGAGGCACGCTCCTCCCACAATGAGCGGCTCCGTAAATAAATAAATTAGACCATGAATAAATTATGTTAATGTTGCGCCCAAATGTCGTGGGTGCTGAACCCGTCGCAATAAACTCGCGACGGCTTTAACGATACACATTATGTTAATGAGCCTCCAGTCACTGGGCGTAGCTTTGCCCAAATAAGGATTGGCACTGGAACGATATCGGCAGTGACCCAAGCGGAGGTGACATCATGTGCAAGAGCGCGGTGGACGGGGGAGGGGTGAATACGTTGGTGACATGATGTCACTAGCGAGGTACACCTCCCCCTGGCGTTTCACGCCGATGAGGTAATGCAGAATTTGGACGTCACAGAGTTGGAGTTTAAGTTGATTTAGATTCATTTTCCATTGCTCCCTCCCTTGGGTGTGTGAGCTCAGCAACAACGTGGACATTATTGTGTATACACTGTGTGTGTACACTGTGTGTGTTAGAGCTCAGCAACAACGTGGACATTATTGTGTATACACTGTGTGTGTGTGTACACTGTGTGTGTGTACACTGTGTATACACTGTGTCACTGTGTGTCGCTGTGTGTGTCACTGTGTGTCACTGGGTGCGTCACTGTGTCACTGTGTGTGTGTCACTATGTCACTGTGTGTGTACACTGTGTGTGTATACACTGTGTGTACCCTGTGTGTGTACACTGTGTATACTGTATGTACACCGTGTGTACACTGTGTGTGTACACTGTGTATACCCTGTGTGTGTACACTGTGTGTGTGTACACTGTGTGTGTGTACACTGTGTGTGTATACACTGTGTGTGTACAGTGTATGTGTACACTGTGTGTATACACTGTGTGTATAAACTCTGTGCCACTGCGTGTGTGTACACTGTGTGTATATATACACTGTGTGTGTACCCTGTGTGTGTACACTGTGTGTATACACTGTATGTACACTGTGTGTACACTGTGTGTGTACACTGTGTATACCCTGTGTGTGTACACTGTGTATACACTGTGTGTGTGTGTGTACACTGTGTATGTGTGTACACTATGTGTATACACTGTGTGTACACTGTGTGTGTACACTGTGTGTGTGTACACTATGTGTATACACTGTGTGTGTACACTGTGTGTATAAACTGTGTGTCCACTGTGTGTGTACGCTGTGTATACACTGTGTGTGTACACTGTGTGTGTACACTGTGTGTGTGTACACTGTGTGTGTACATTGTGTGTACACTGTGTGTCGCTGTGTGTGTCGCTGTGTGTGTCACTGTGTGTGTCACTGTGTCACTGTGTGTGTCACTGTGTGTGTGTCACTGTGCCTGGCACAAGCGTCGTGGTGACGTCACCACCACTTAGTTGCGAATGGCGATTGTTGTTGTGTCACTGTCACTGTGCGTCTGTCACTGTGTGTGTGTGTCAGTGTGTGTACACTGTGTGTGTACACTGTGTGTATGTGTACACTATGTGTGTACACTGTGTGTGTACACTGTGTGTGTGTACACTATGTGTATACACTGTGTGTACACTGTGTGTGTACAGTGTGTGTAAACTATGTGTATACACTGTGTGTGTGTACACTGTGTGTGTACACTGTGTGTACAGTTTGTGTATACTGTGTGTATACTGTGTGTGCACAGTGTGTGTGTACACTGTGTATACACTGTGTGTATACAGTGTGTGTGTACACTGTTTGTGTGTACACTGTGTACACTGTTTGTGTATGTACTCTGTGTGTGTACACTGTGTCTACACTGTGTGTGTACACTGTGTATACACTGTGTGTATACACTGTGTGTGTGTACACTGTGTATAAACTGCGTGTGTACACTGTGTGTGTACACTGTTTGTGTCCGCATTGAACCGAACCCCCGGCAAGGCCATCTACTTAATGACGAGAGAAAATTCACACGAAATGTCCTTTTCAATGAAGTCTTCCAGATGTAAATTGATACAAGCTTTTAATGTTTAAATGTTGTGACTTTCCTGGCCTGAATGCCGTCAATGTGTTGGACCCTTATTGGTGCACAGCGTCTCAACAACAACAGTGGGGTTTGCTTCAACCGATGGTTACGAACATCCAGACGAGAATTAGCAAGGTGCATTTCTAGTCCCAATTAGACAAAATCTACGTCAACACGTAAGGCAAAACTACAATTCGTGTTGTAGAGAATGTACCTCCTCCTATACGTGTAACTTTCAAGTGGTATGCCTTGTAACTGATTAATGATCCGAGCGTGCTCCCTATTTCAAAGACGATGAGTTGCTCCAGAGGCAGATGCTTCGTGAAACACAAAAGTACCCTTTGACCTGTATAAATTGATACAAGCTTTTAATGTTTAAATGTTGTGACTTTCCTGGCCTGAATGCCGTCAATGTGTTGGACCCTTATTGGTGCACAGCGTCTCAACAACAGCAGTGGGGTTTGCTTCAACCGATGGTTACGAACATCCAGACGAGAATTAGCAAGGTGCATTTCTAGTCCCAATTAGACAAAATCTACGTCAACACGTAAGACAAAACTACAATTCGTGTTGTAGAGAATGTACCTCCTCCTATACGTGTAACTTTCAAGTGGTATGCCTTGTAACTGATTAATGATCCGAGCGTGCTCCCTATTTCAAAGACGATGAGTTGCTCCAGAGGCAGATGCTTCGTGAAACACAAAAGTACCCTTTGACCTGTATCACAAGAACAACGGGTCTCACCTGAGTTCTCTGTACAGGTTACTTCCAAACACACACACACACTTTGACGTAACATCACTTATTCATTGTTTGACCCTCAGGCAAAATGATACATGCACGCGCACAATCAGACAAGTATTCATTCTAAATCATTGACGGGCATATTAACAACATTGAATTACTGCAGCGAAATTGACTGCATCACGTTACATCGTATTAACAAGAAGCTATTTTACAAATACGCACCGTCTGCTTAACAGTGTATGTACAACGTACTATTGTTGCGTCATTCAAAACGAGTAGGCCATTGCATGCTGGCGTCATCAGGTGGGACAAGCACAGCAGCAATAAGAAACTACTGGAGTAGGCGCCTACTACTTCAGCAGTTTCTCTTGCTGTGGTTGTCCCACCTGATGACGATTGCTTGTGTTGTGATCTAAACGCCGTGGTCTGTTATGTTTCTACCCACGTGGTGACTTTACCGAAATAACTCAAAAATGTGGATTCCTGCAGTCACGAAAGCTTCGAATCAAGATTGCCTACAAACTACACAACTGAGATGACGCATCAATCATCGCCTCCTACTGACAGGCTCTTGTCCACATGCAGGCTGGTGCAGGGCCACCACCTTGTGCCACACAGGGGCAGCTGCTACTTGGGGATGCTCTTCGAGCGTTTCAGACGAGACACGAAACTCCGAGTTGCTGAGGCGGTTAAGCGAGCAAAGCGTAAAAGCAATTATCATGAGAACATCGTGAATGCTTGGGAGCTGCTTGGCTCTCGCTCCTGGTCAGAGATTGACCCAACCCACAGGTCCACAAAGACTGGCCGCTCTTACTCTGCAGGTTGAACCTAGGAAATGAGTGTTCAACTTCACATTCTTGTCATTAAAGGCCTGTGACAAAGGTGCATCTATTGTAGCGACATCGTCTCTGGCTTACACATCTACCGGGTCTCCACTTGACTTTGGATTGTCTCGGAGGAAGTCCACCCACACCTCCACTTCCACAAACTGCTGGGAGTTGCCTCGCTCTGCCTCACAGTCAGAATTCTCCTCATGCTTCACGTTGCCTCCATCGATGTGAAGGTCCCATTTTGGAGTTGAATCTTCATCTTCACATTTCACCTTCACTTCTTCCCTCTTCACCATCACTTCTTCATATTTCACCTTCACTTCTTCGCTCTTCACCATCACTTCTTCACATATCACCTTCACTTCTTCGCTCTTCACCATCACTTCTTCCCTCTTCACCATCACCTCTTCATATTTCACCTCGATACCTTTAAAAGTGTCCAAGCTGGGATTTTCTTCCGGTTCGTGTTTCATGAGGGATGGGCTTATTGCGGCACTTTGACTTTCACAAGCTGATTTCAGACTCCACTCCTTGTGGACCTTCTGATGCTTTTGTGTTTTCTGGTGTACTTGAAGATGTTGTTGCTGTGCAAACGCTATCCCGCACGGAGTGCACCTGAAGGGTTTCTCTCCCGTGTGTTCTCTGGTGTATTTGAAGATATGATGAATCTGCAAACGCCTTCCCACACACACTGCACTTGAAGGGTTTCTCTCCCGTGTGTGTTCTCTGGTGTATTACAAGAGCAGATGAATATGCAAACGCCTTCCCACACACAGTGCACTTGAAGGGTTTCTCTCCCGTGTGTGTTCTCTGGTGTATTACAAGAGCAGATGAATGTGCAAACGCCTTCCCACACACACTGCACTTGAAGGGTTTCTCTCCCGTGTGTGTTCTCTGGTGTTCTACAAGAAGAGATGAACGTGCAAACGCCTTCACGCACACACTGCACTTGAAGGGTTTCTCTCCCGTGTGTGTTCTCTGGTGTATTACAAAAGCAGATGAATATGCAAACGCCTTCCCACACACAGTGCACTTGAAGGGTTTCTCTCCCGTGTGTGTTCTCTGGTGTATTACAAGAGCAGATGAATGTGCAAACGCCTTCCCACACACACTGCACTTGAAGGGTTTCTCTCCCGTGTGTGTTCTCTGGTGTTCTACAAGAAGAGATGAACGTGCAAACGCCTTCACGCACACACTGCACTTGAAGGGTTTCTCTCCCGTGTGAGTTCTCTGGTGTTCTACAAGAGCAGATGAACGTGCAAATGCCTTCCCACACACACTGCACTTGAAGGGTTTCTCTCCCGTGTGAGTTCTCTGGTGTTCTACAAGAGCAGATGCACGTGCAAATGCCTTCCCACACACACTGCACTTGAAGGGTTTCTCTCCTGTGTGAGTTCTCTCGTGCTGTGTGAAATCTCCAGTACGATCCGTGCTGTATGCACACCGGTCGCATTGGAGCCTTGTCCTACCGAGCTGTGCTGAGCGCATTTGCTCCATCAGACCAATTCTGCGGAGGAAGCGTCAGAGGAAGCGTCAGCTGCAGACAGAAAAAAATAATATCCACACCATCTACACGTCAGTATCGAGGCACAGAGGAATGCATATATAGTCACATGTGACTTACACGTCTATATTCATATATTCATGATGTAGTAAAAACGTTTCCCAAATTCATCACAGGGCTGTTATGGCACACAATGAGAGGGCAAATGGTTATAAATATGCCTGGAAGCCCTCGTATCTTCAAAATGAATGTTAACCCAAAACTCCAAGCACACAATTTCGGCGGTCTGGCTACAAAAGGAATATTTATGAGAGCTAAATTCAGCTGACATAGCAAAGGGTGTTGAAAACAATACTATTTGTGTTAGGCAGAAATTCATAAATTAATGTTCAATCGCAACTTAGAGGTGTGAATCCAGGCTCAGATGTCCTTGAATGCTGGGATGAACAGTTCCAACTTCAGCTGCATGTGTGTGCTGTGTTCACCTCCTGTTTCCATTCTTATAAAGAGTTCCAGAGGAAAACAAAAATAAACTATTGTTATGATATAACCTCCGTGTTCAACAGAGTTAATAGACGTTACTGCAAACACAAACTGTACACTGTCACTGGGTAAACAGGCGGTGGCGTTTCTAGAATCACGCCTGGCCACCTTCATCTGCATGGCATGAATGCTTCCTCACTCCACCAAGTAATTAATTGAGGATCAACGAACATATCCGAGGCTAACTGGAGTTTGCGTGTCTCTCTCCGTGGTGAGATGTTAACTACCTCACCTGGTATACAGGAAGTCGTGGGTTCGATCCCGACCCTGACGCCTGCTGTATATTTGGAGTTTGCGTCACTCCGTATAGCATCTTTGACCGATAGACATTGACACACGTATTCTTGTTGATTTCGGTAAAGTTACGTAGATAGAAAATAACAATAATTGATAATACAATTACATTAAATAAAGACCACTTGTGTTGCGATCAAAACGACGTGAGTTGTTTTGCTTTATTTGGAATTATTCATTTATTTTATTGTTATTTTCATTTAATTTTCTATCTACGTGACTTTACCGAAAGAACCAAGAATATTAATTCCTGCAGTCACCAAAGTTTTAAGTCAAAACATTCACACACGTTGACAAAGCCCCACCTTGTGTTGTTGTGGGCAGGTCGCTTCTGATAACAAGAGCGGTATAGCACCTCAAGCGGGCTTGGCCTGGTAACAAAAGAAAATAAAAACTGCGTGAATATTTGCAATAAAACAAAGTTACAAAGTGGCGAGCCGGGTGAAGACAAATTAAACTTAAGCGAGATAATTAAAGTGAACGCAATCAGGCGAGGGCAGGAGGCAAGGCCCCGCGTGGCTAGGCCCCGCGTTGTAAAGTTCCAACCTGGACATCGATTCCCATGCTCGCTGCTACTCAACTGACATCCCTACGAGAGAGAGAGGCTCTACCTTGGTAAACAACAACAACAACCACCACCACCATGAGAATTTCTCACCTCGGATTTCAGTGCAAGCGCGGATCGGCAGCCTCCTGTTACCTCGCGACGTTACGCGGGTAAGCAGGTAACATGACGTCACTTTCGGGGTAAGACACACGCCCCTCCCACAACGAGCGGCTCTGTAACTGAATAAATTATGTTAATGAGGCCGGCCCATATGTCGAGGGATGTGGGCGTGGGCGCTGATCCCGTCGCAATAAACTCGCGACGGCTTTAACGGATACATTCTGTTAATGAGCCACCAGTCACTGGGCGTAGCTTTGCCCAAATAAGGATTGCCACTGGAACGATATCGGCAGTGACCCCAGCGGAGGAGACGTCATGCTCAAGAGAGCGGAGGATGGGGGAGGGGTGAATACCTTGGTGACATGACGTCACTACCGAGGTACACCTCACCCTGGCGTTTCACGCCGATGAGGTAATGCCGAGTGGGACGTCACAGAGCGGGGATGGAGTTTAAGTTGATTTAGATTCATTTTCCATTGCTCCCTCCTTTGGGTGTGTGAGCTCAGCAACAACGTGGACATTATTGTGTATACACTGTGTGTGTGTGTGTACATTGTGTGTGTATGTACACTATGTGTATACACTGTGTGTGTCACTGTGTGTGTGTCACTGTGCCTGGCACAAGCGTCGTGGTGACGTCATCGCCACTTAGTGGCGAATGGCGGTTCTTGTTGTGTCACTGTGTGTGTACACTGTGTGTGTGTACACTGTGTGTACACTGTGTGTGTGTGTACACTGTGTGTGTCACTGTGTGTGTGTGTACACTGTGTATACACTGTGTGTGTGTCACTGTGTGTGTGTACACTGTGTATACACTGTGTGTGTCACTCTGTGTCACTGTGTCACTGTGTGTACACTGTGTGTGTACACTATGTGTGTCACTGTGTCACTGTGTGTGTCACTGTGTGTGTGTGCACACTGTGTGTGTATACACTGTGTGTGTGTGTACACACACACACAGTGTATACAGTGTGTGTGTACGTACACTGTGTACACTGTGTGTACACTGTGTGTGTACAGTCTGTGTACACTGTGTGTACATTGTGTGTACACTGTGTATAAACTGTGTGTGTGTACACTGTGTGTGTACACTGTGTGTATACACACACTGTGTATGGCGGTTCTTGTTGTGTCACTGTGTGTCACTGTGTGTGTACACTGTGTGTGTGTACACTATATGTGTACACTGTGTGTGTGTATACTGTGTGTGTGTCACTGTGTGTGTGTGTACACTGTGTATACACTGTGTGTATATACACTGTGTGTGTACACTGTGTATACACACACTGTGTGTGTACACTGTGTGTATATACACAGTGTGTATACACTGTGTGTGTGTACACTGTGTGTAATAGACTGTGTGTGTACACTGTCTGTGTACACTGTGTGTGTACATTGTGTGTACACTGTGTGTGTACACTGTGTGTGTGTACACTGTGTGTGTACACTGTGTGTGTACACTGTGTGTGTGTACACTGTGTGTGTACACTGTGTCCGCATTGAACCGAACCCCATCTACTTAATGACGAGAGAAAATTCACACAAAATGTCCTTTTCAATGAAGTCTTCCAGATGTAAATTGATACAAGCTTTTAATGAAGAAGTAAAATCATCCAATTCAAAACACAACACAATTCAAAGATGCTTCATTTTAAAACTTCAAAACGGAGCATGGGGTACTTGCGTGAATGCGTCCTTCGTGTGCCATAAATGTTGTGACTTTCCTGGCCTGAAGGCCGTCAATGTGTTGGACCCTTATTGGTGCACAGCGTCTCAATAACAGCAGTGGGGTTTGCTTCAACCAATGGTTACGAACATCCAGACGTCAATCAGCAAGGAGCATTTCTAGTCCTAGTTAGACAAAATCTACGTCAACACGTAAGACAAAACTACAATTCGTGTTGTAGAGAATGTACCTCCTCCTATACGTGTAACTTTCCAGTGGTATGCCTTGTAACTGATGAATGATCCGAGCGTGCTCCCTATTTCAAAGACAATGAGTTGCTCCAGAGGGAGACGCTTCGTGGAACACAAAAACACCGTTTGACCTGTATCACAAGAACAATGAGTCTCAGCCGAGTTCTCTGTACAGGTTACTTCATAACACACACACTTTGTCCTAACATCAATTATTCAATGTTTGACCCTCACAGACAAAATGTTACATGCACGCGCACAATCAGACAAGTATTCATTCTAAATCATTGACGGGCATGTTAGCAACATTGAATTACTGCAGCGAAATTGACTGCATCACGTTACATCGTATTAACAAGAAGTTATTTTACAAATACGCACCGTCTGCTTAACCGTGCATGTACAACGTACTATTGTTGCGTCATTCAAAACGAGTAGGCCGTTGCATGCTGCCGTCTGGGTCAAAATGTATCAAATTCTAAACATTAAGCTACAAATAATAAATCAAGGCGTTTCGATGGCAACACAAGCAATCGTTATCAGGTGGGACAAGCACAGCAGCAATAAGAGAAAACTGCTGGAGTAGGCGCCTACTACTTCAGCAGTTTATCTTGCTGTGGTTGTCCCACCTGATGACGATTGCTTGTGTTGCGATCTAAACGCCGTGGTCTGTTATGTTTCTACCCACGTGGTGACTTTACCGAAAGAACTCAAGAGTGTGGATTCCTGCAGTCACGAAAGCTTCGAATCAAGATTGCGTACAAACTACACAACTGAGATGACGCATCAATCATCACCCCCTACTGACAGGCTCTTGTCCACATGCAGGCCGGTGCAGGGCCACCACCTTGTGCCACACAGGGGCAGCTGCTACTTGGGGATGCTCTTCGCGTGTTTCAGACAAGGTACGACACAAAACTCCGAGTTGCTGAGGCGATAAAGCAAGCACTGTGTAAATGCAATTATAATAACATAGTGAATGCTTGGGAGCTTATTGTCTCTCGTTCCTGGTTAAAGATCTACCCAACCCACAGGTCCACAAAGACTGGCCGCCCTTACTCTGCAGGTTGAACCTAGCTAGGAACTGAGTGTCCAACTTCACGTTCTTGTCATTAAAGGCCTGTGACAAAGGTGCATCTATTGGAGCGACATCATCTCAAGCTTACACATCTACCGGGTCTCCACTTGACTTTGTATTGTCTCGGAGGAAGTCCACCCACACCTCCACTTCCACAAACTGCTGGGAGTTGCCTCGCTTTGCCTCACAGTCAGAATTCTCCTCCTGCTTCACGTTGCCTCCATCAATGTGAAGGTCCCATTTTGGAGTTGAATCTTCATCTTCACATTTCACCTTCACCTCTTCGCTCTTCACCATCACCTCTTCATATTTCATCTCGATACCTTTAAAAGTGTCCAAGCTGGGATTTTCTTCCGGTTCGTGTTTCATGAGGGATGGGCTCATTGCGGAACTTTGACTTTCACAAGCTGATTTCAGACTCCACTCCTTGTGGATCTTCTGATGCTTCTGTGTTCTCTGGTGTACTTGAAGATTTGATGAATCTGAAAATGTCTTCCCACACACACTGCACTTGAAGGGTTTCTCTCCCGTGTGTGTTCTCTGGTGTGTTTTAAGAGCAGATGACTGTGAAAATGCCTTCCCACACACACTGCACCTGAAGGGTTTCTCTCCCGTGTGTGTTCTCTGGTGTATTACGAGATTATATGACCGTGTAAACGCCATCCCGCACATCGTGCACCTGAAGGGTTTCTCTCCCGTGTGTGTTCCCTGGTGCTTTTTAAGAGTAGATGCATCTGAAAATGCCTTCCCACACACACTGCACTTGAAGGGTTTCTCTCCCGTGTGTGTTCTCTGGTGTGTTACAAGATTACATGACTGTGTAAACGCCATTCCGCACATCGTGCACCTGAAGGGTTTCTCTCCCGTGTGTGTTCTCTGGTGTGTTACAAGATTACATGACTGTGTAAACGCCATTCCGCACATCGTGCACCTGAAGGGTTTCTCTCCCGTGTGTGTTCTCTGGTGTTTTACAAGATCAGATGACTGTGCAAATGCCTTCACGCACACACTGCACCTGAAAGGTTTCTCTCCTGTGTGTGTTCTCTGGTGTTTTTAAGAGTAGATGAATCTGAAAATGCCTTCCCACACACACTGCACTTGAAAGGTTTCTCTCCCGTGTGTGTTCTCTGGTGTGTTACAAGATTACATGACTGTGTAAACGCCATCCCGCACATCGTGCACCTGAAAGGTTTCTCTCCCGTGTGTGTTCTCTGGTGGTTCTGAAAAACTGATGGCCATGCAAATGCCTTGTTACACACAGTACATTTGAAGGGTTTCTCTCCTGTGTGACTTCTCTGGTGCCGTGTCAGATTTCCAGTCCGGTCCGTGCTGTATGCACGCTGGTCGCATTGTTGACTTGTCGTACCGAGCTGTGCTGACTGCCTTTGCTCCATCAGACCAAATCTGCAGAGGAAGCGTCAGCTGCAGACAGAAAAAAAGAATATCCACACCATCTACACGTCAGGCACAGAGGAATGCACACGTGACTTACACGTCTATACTTATTAATATATTCATGACGTAGTGAAAAAGTTTCCCAAATTAATCAGATTTGATGAATCTGCAAACGCCTTCCCGCACAGAGTGCACCTGAAGGGTTTCTCTCCACGGGCTGTTATGGCACACAATGAGAGGGAAAATGTCATAAATATGCCTGGAAGCCCTCGTATCTTCAATATGAATGATAACTCAAAACTCTAAGCACACAATTTCGGCTGTCTGACTACAAAATGAATATTTATGAAAGCTAAATTCAGCTGGCATAGCAAAGGGTATTGAAAACAATACTATTTGTGGTATGCAGAAATGCAGAAATTAACGTTCAATCGCAACTTAGAGGTGTGAATCCAGGCTCAGATGTCCTTGAATGCTGGGATGAACAGTTCCGACTTCAGCTGCATGTGTGTGCTGTGTTCACATCCTGTTTCCATTCTTACAAAGAGTTCCAGAGGAAAACAAAAATAAACTATTGTTTTGATATAACCTCTGTGTTCAACAGAGTTAATAGATTTCGATTTAAAGCTTTCGTGACTGCAATGATTCATCTTCTTTGGTTCTTTCGGTAAAGTCACGTAGAATGAGAATAAAATAATAAATTGATAAAATAAAATAACACAATAATATTCTCACGACGTTTCGGCCACAACACAAGCGGCCTTCATCAGGTGAAGGGAGCGAGACTGTCTGGTAGGACAGCGCTGGAGTGAGAGAGCCACGTTCAGATCACGGCTTTTAAGCTGTGTGAGAGGAACAAAGAGCCTTGACGAAGGAATTAGCATAAAATTTAGCATTGAGATGGCTGAATGATTAGCTTGTGACTGGTCACAGAAATAGCTATGTTAAAAGTTAAAGCATACACATCCGCAGAGGCACCCATTGTTAAAAGTAATTAGCATAGAATTTAGCATTGAAATAGCTAAATTAAGGCATTCTCTTGTAACTGCTACAGAAATAGTTACGTTGAAGTCAGAGCATACACATTCACCGAGGCACTTAGTACAAATCAAAACAGGAGAATTTAGCATTGAAATAACTAGGCGAATTTAGCATTGAAATAACTGGGTGATTTGCTAGTGACTGGTCACAGAAATGACTACACATCTGAGCTATTCACAGTACTATATAGTGAACCAATAAAAACTAAAATATAAATTACCTTCATGTTATCAATAAACTCTATATTCTCCAATCAGCTAAGCTACCAACCATAAGTCGTTATATATCACAATGCTATATGGCGAAAAAATGGGTGGATTCTTACCCTCAAATTTCCGTACCACGGATAGCTACGGGCCCCGTTCAGACGGACGAGTTCGTCCATGGTCGGAACAGAGGAGGGGGAGAGAGACAGCTGCGAAGCCCTAGTATACTCCATGTTGTAAACCATACCATTAACCGTGGTGTGAGAGGTATTAAGAGGCAATGCTGGCGAAAGAGCTGCGGTCTGAAGGTCATCGTAAAATTACAATTAATTAAGAACAGAAATGATTTAACACATCTTTCCAGTGGTTACTAAGCCTGAATCCATCTTCTCGGTTGAAATTGTCTCTGTGCTTGTATATGTGAATGGCCTCATGAACGAATCTCTCATGGTAGCCAGTAGGTTTGCAAAGAACCTCCGTCTTGGAGAAGTCAATGTCATGTGAGCCCACTGAATTGTAACAGTGATCTGCCACGGCAGAGGAGTTCGTCTTACCGTGTTTCAAGTCTGCTTTATGTTCGCGGATGCGGTCCGAGATATGTCTTTTGGTTTCTCCAATGTAGCTACTACCACAGAGGCACTTTAGTTTGTAAACGCCCGGGTACTGTATGTCTGGAAGAGCATCTTTTACAGATGGAACTAAATCACGGATTTTGTGTACTGTGTTGAATCGGACCTGGATCTTGTGTTTATTCAGGATTTTGGAGATCTTTTTAGTGACCCCTGCAATGTAGGGTAAGGTGATGGTTTTGAGTGGCTCCACAAGAGGATCCTTCTTCATGACTGGAGTGATGGCTTTGCGGATTGTGTAGTCGGAGTAGCCATTAGCCCTGAGAGCCTGGTGTACGTGCTAGAGTTCACTGGTAATGTGTTCCTGGTCGGAAATGCATTGGGCTCTATGGTATAGAGTCTTGATGAGGCAGTTCTTCTGGGATGGATGGTGGTGGGAATCCGGTTTCAAGTAAGCATCTGTATGGGTAGCTTTCCTGTAGACAGAGTGGCTCATTGAACCATCATGTCTCCTTTTAATTAAGACATCCAGAAAGGGTAGTTTGCCATCTTTTTCGACCTCCATGGTAAATCTGATGGCTGGGTGTATGGAATTGATGTGGTCG